>NC_045783.1:3822000-4140500 GCF_008692025.1 Phocoena sinus
GAAAACCATGGGAACTGCAGGACTGGGGGAATCTTGCAGGTCTTCGTGAATCCCACTGGGCACTCACAGAAAATAATGGAAAAAGTACTAAGAAGTGCCCACTGGGGTTGCTGCTGGAAAGGAGAGCAGCAGCTTGTGAGAAAAACATGAACCTCTACCTAGGTCCTTCTCTCCTTTTTCTACTATGGGGGAAAAGCCTTGATCTGTGAAGGAGAGGGCAACAGACACTGTTGTTTTTATTACAGTGGTAAAAACATAAGGCAGCTGCAGGGAGAGCACAGGGAAGAAAAATATTTCTCTGAGCTCACAGCCACATGGAGGGGGGAGGGGTCAGGAAATCCAGGAGGCCAGACCCCCACGACCTAGGAACATTATACCTGTCTGTGACTAAGGTGGCTTTTCAAAACAAAGAGACATACACCGCACAACCCCTGATCAACAAGCCAGTAAGATTGAATAATAAGACAGTGGACAATTCGTTGGGAAGGGACAGAGGAGGAGAAAGAGGACACAAAGATATCCTCTTTGATGCACAGCACAAAAATCTCAAAGTCAAAATTGAGCGGACAGGCTCTGGGAAATCAAACTCTCATCTGAATTTCAAGGTGTCTCTATAAGAATTTAAGTCTGAAGGGCAAATATGTATAAAGACAGCAATCATATATCTCGGCCCCAGCCCAAATCTGACACTGAAGGTCTAGCAGGAAAAAAGGTGTGATCAACTTCCTGATACAAATATTTATCCCAGATACAAATATTTATATAAATATGAATATTTATATACAAGATATATATTGTAAAACTTATTTAGATAAACCACTATTTTTAAAAGAAGGTATAACTAATACATCAATACAGGAAATAAAATGGAATCAGAGAGATGACAGCTAGTGAGTTGGTAAATTATGATCTAGCGTTATATATATAATATATATAATATAAATTATAATCTAGCATTATATATATAAATATATATTTATAATCTATATAAATATATAATCTATATTCACAATCTTCAATGTGAATAATTTTACACACCAGTTAAAGGAGATTGCCAGATTGAATAAAATAGTAAATCCAAATATATGTTGCCTACAAGAAAATCACTTTAAATATAAAGAAAACATTATCCAATCACATTTATGACATATGACTTGAATTCAGATTTTATAAAGAACTGTTAAAACAATAAAGAAACAAATTTTAAAAAGTGACCAAAAATGAAAAGCAATTGGAACTCTCCTATAGCACTGATAAGAATAAGAGCAGTTTTGGAAATCAGTTGACAAATTTCTTATCTATTCATTAATGCTCCTAATATATGGCCAAGCAATCTATCTGCTATCCTACTGCTAGGTATCAATGCAAGAGATAAGAAAACTTTATAGTTACACAGAATCTTAATGTGAATGTTTTATTCTATTCATAATTATAAAACGATGTGCATATGTCCTTCGACTGGAATATTAATAAGGATCTATGATATACCAGTAAAAAGGAATGTTAGTACTTAGTGAATGAAAGGAATAAACTGTTGATTCTTGCAAAAACATTAGTGAAACTTAAGTGCAGTTTTCTAAGGGAAAGTATCCAGTACCCAAAGGTTACATATTGCATGATTCCATTTATGTTATCATCTGCAAAGAAATTAGATCAGTGGCTGCTAAAGGGGTGGGGTGCATTTATATATACAGGTGTAGCCTGAGGGTGTATTTGTGCTGATGAAACCGTTCTGTATGAAATTGTGATGGTGGACACATGACTCCACATATTCACAAAACTGCATACAAGAAAGTAACCGTTATAACCACCTTCCGAGCTCACCCAAAATTTGGTTTAGATGTGCAGACAGATGACTCCACGTGTACATACCAAGAGGGTTTGGAAAGGTTTATTACTTACATATTCGAAGTCTCTAGGGAGAGCAGGGAAGTCCTCTCAAGGAGCTTTGAAATGCCTTGAGACAACAAGGAAAACAATCAAGCCTGGGGTTTTATTGGAGACGGCTCATTCTCCCCCCCAAGGGATAATTAGAAAAGAATAAACTGGTCATTAATTATTTTAAAAAAGGAAAATAAACACTTGCAATCAGGGAATCAAAGGTTTTTGCAGTAAAACATTTGGAAATATAAAGGAGGAAATATCTAAGAAACATTCAGCACACCCATGCATTCCGCTATTCAAATGACACATCCAATGAGGAACTGAGTTGAAATATATGTAAAATAAAAATTTCTGGTCATATGTCATCATGGGTAGACTAATAATGTAGCTGTAGTATTTGGGCTGGTTAAAGGAAAACATTTTTTTCACCAGCAAAATCACTCTGAATCTCTAGGACCATAGCTAGAAGCAGGGTTCTGGAAGAGATACTCAATGGCTTCCAGACAGGTAATTAAAAAGAAAAAAAGTACTAGTACACTTTTCAAAGGAAAATTAGAATGCCTTTTGTATGCATTTTATCTGGAACAAATTTAAATGAATTTAACATTATCTCCTTGAGAATAAATAGAGTTACAAAGTGTTTTCAGTTAAATCTAGGAAAGTGATTGACAGATGGATTCAGCAGCCATTTATACAGATTTAACCTACGTAAGTTGCCACTGTATTGTAAGATGCTTCTGAGCTGCTCTTAGTAATGTGTGCTCACTGCAGTTCTCCCTAGTCCATCTTCATGATTCAAGTGAATTGTGTACTTTTTTACACCCGGGACTAAAAAGGAAAAGGTAGTAGCTGATGAGTACATGAACATATTGGAAAAGATAAGCTTGGAGCCAAGCCTGCCTACCTCCAGGACAGAATAATTTGCCCCATACGTTCGTGTTCCTCATTAAGAGAGAGGTGGCTTTGAGACAAAAGAACATTAGTAGCTCTATGTTTTAGTAGATAAAATTAGTAGTTCTATTGAATCTAGATTCAGCTGTATGAGTCACTCCTTGCTTTTCCAATTCTAAAGAGGCCTAGCAGAGAAGATTGGAGCCTATGGTATTGTCCTAACAGGATGGAAGTAACTCCAACTGATATAGCTTCATTCTGTGATCAGAGATGACACACTTCATAGTGCCATCCCCACCACATGTACACACGTGAGTTCACGCCTGCACACTGGAGAAAATTCAGTTTCGATTCAGCTTCTCATTCGGCTCTGTAGGAGCAGATGGCATCTGAGAAGGGCAGCGGGGATGGGAAGGCTGCTACTCCATAGATTTCCTCTGAAAAATACAAGCAAAGGACGGTGGAATCTAACTTTCACTGGAGTAATAATTTATCTTATTTAGGGACACAGTTTTAATAAATCATATTACGCGGCTGGGCCATATTACCAAACAAAACGGTTTATTTGATTCAGAATATGTTTTAATGTTTACCCATTATTTAAACTAAACATTATGTGGCATGGATTTTCTCTTTTTCAAAGGGCAAAAAATGATCTGCAGGAAAAGATTCGAACAAACAGCCTACACGTGTTTTAATTTTTAATCCAAAAGCCCAAGGTAGCTAATCGCCAAAATAGTTTGGAGATTTTTCTCTATAAAACGTATTTGATATTTATTTCAGTGTATCTAAAAATCATTATAAAGGCTCTCAAGGATCCTTATCAAACCTAACCCTCCTCCCCACACCCGCTCCCCCAAACCTAACTGTCTGTACTTAGGGAAAGAGTAATATGAAGTCTTCATTGTAGAAAGATTATGGGAAAGATTCATTATCTAAATATTATGTCATACAAGCATGCTCTGAAAATACAAGATGACAAGAAGTTCAGATTTATCCTCAATATAAGAGAATTGCCTGTGTAATTCTGGCAGAAAAATAATTTCTAAACTATTACATCTAAAACAGCAATGTACAAGTAAATGAGGGAACTTCTCACACCTGATTTCCTCTGGAGCCTCATTGCTGCTCATAGACTAGTATGTGACTTTCAGAATTAAGGAAAAACAGAGTCTCACTCTGTTTGCAAACACTTTATTTATTCACATAACAGAACCGGTGCCTGCCAGCTTGAAATTGTGCGATCTTTTTTTAGTTGGATCAACTGATTCACTCTAACTGAAGGACGTTTCCCCCTGATGCTGAGTAAATTGTTCTTGGTTTCACTGGGGTCTGTATCGTGGCTATCGCACACCGACAGCTTTATCCACGGCCATTTTTTAAAAAACCGTAGCCGTGGCTTCTTGGGTTCAAGAGAGAGACCTCATGACTGGAAGAAACTTAGGATATTTCATGGATCACAAGTCATTCGGCATTCTCTGTGCCATGCTCAGTTTATATCCTGGCTCAAAGAAGGAGAATGTCATATAAAATTTATAGGCTCCAGTATTACAGTATTTCCTACTTGTTCTCCAGTTACAGCGGAGGCACCAGGAGAGTTTTCTGCTGCGATTTTATCCGTGGGATTTGTTCTCATCTTTTCATATCCTAAGACTTACAAGTCTATCAATATACTCAGCATTAACCATCCAGATATCCGCACTGACATTTTATGTGTCAATGAGGATTCAGAGTTCCCATGAGAGGAATTTGAAAATAAAGTTTTCTAAATTAGTGAATTGTGTTAAAACAAACACACACAACCTAAGACTAAGAACAATTGAAAAATCTTTAGGCAAAATCATCTCTATTCGAGGGTGTTCTGTTTTGAGGAGTTGTCAGATTTCTAGCAGAGAATGAGGGAAGTAGAGGATTATAATTTTATTTGAATTACAAGCCCCTCTATGATTAATATTAATGCCAATAACCTCTGCAACTAAAACATATAAATACCCCTAAATACCTACAAGGTGGCAAAGTTAGGCAGGGACTATAAGGCACTCTTCCTGCTCTGCCTTCTCTTCTGTTAAAACATTTTAATGCATTGCCCCAGTGCCTTTCCGTTTGAAATGTTTCCTCTGGCGCTCCACCCAGTTGCCCTGCCTTGGCTGACTCACCGGGCTCATGTTTTGGTTGTGATTCTCAGAACACCAGGCCCTACTAAAATATCTCACTTTAGATCTGCCCTGCTTCATTCTAGCTATGCTGGATTCTTCAGTTCTATGATCTCTATACTTCTATTATTCAGCTTCAGTCTTAAAGAAAATTTGGTATTTCATTTTCTCAGAATCTTGTAATCCCAAATTTCTTTTTCAGCTGTGAGTGGAGTCTACCCCAAGATATTCTCCCTAGGTTTTCTGAAAACTCTAAGGAGGCATGTGAAAGGAGAACTCCTAGAAAAAGAAAGAGGTTTTATGGAAATGTCTAAGTGACAGTTCTCTTTACTTTACCAAGCAAATAAAAGATACACATACATACCTTTGATTACCTAATAAGGAAAACCTTTGTATAATTAGAAGTTTCCTAGGAAGCCAACCAAAAAAAGCAATTTATTCCACAATAACTAAATTTTATTTGCATATATTGACATGTTGGTTCAAAATACCAAAAGTGATATTTCCTTGTTACCTTTAACAAAAGAGAGAAAAGGAGCACAGAGAGGCATACACAATAAAACAAACTGCAAATAACACATTCAAGCGAGACTATTTTATAGGTTTGTTACTGTAGTCAGTATATATGATGGTGCCTTGTATATTTTAATTTAAATGTAACTTTATGATATCACAATTAAGGTTAGAGTCACCTTGTTTCTGTAATTTCAATAATTCATTTTCTATTAATTTCGGTGAGGAATACATTTCCAATATTCATCAGATTTCTGTTTGCATTATTCATTAAATAATAAAATGACAACCTTTATAGATGCAAACTCGCCTTCATCCAGCGGGTGCTGAGAGAGCAAAAGGAAAATGAAAGAGCTCCAGAAATGGTGCAGATGTTGGCTTGACTAGAATGTTAATACATTAGTGCTTCCAAATGCTACTTTGTCTGAAAGAAGAAAACGGTGCTTGTGTTTCAAGAGGCTGAAACGTAATATGCCATACACAGCTGGCTGAAGGGAGAAAGGGAGTGAAAAATTATGATTAGGAGAGTTTAGATAGGAATACAAATGGCCCACTATGGAGAGATATTGCAGTTCCTCTGGTATTTGGTTTTCAGTTGGGATGCTTCGGGAATGAATACCTAAGGTCATTTTGGATAGTCTCCAGAATATCCCCACAGTAACAAAACCAGGTAACATTTATCATCGACTGCTGTCATCTGTTAGCAATAGAAAACTACACATCACTCTTTATTTCTGACTGACATATTAGAAACACAGCTAAGCACAGAATAGTTTAATCCAGATGAAGAAGACCATGGAAGGTTTCACCATGTCCAACTGAGTTGAGTTCGTCATTCTTCCAGTGTGTCCTCTGTAGCTGTGATCCTGGGAATAGACTCCAAAATTATGTATGCCAGAAGAAATCCTGAATTTGCCACTCAATAAATAAATGATATTTATTGATTTAACAAATTCGATTTAGTCTTTCTTCTAAATAATTATAATATAACCTTTCCTGTTTTTTATTCTCAGTCTTTGTTCAATTCCATTTCCTGTAGTCTCCTGTCCCTTCTCACTTAATCACCCCTCCCCATTCATATCAGTCTGTTCTGTTCCTTATAATTTCCCTTCATATCGTGTTGTTGTTTCACAGTCTGTCTCCATCCGTCTGTCTGTCTCTCTCTTTCTCTCACACACACACGTAGAGTATCGAAATTTGAATAAACAACAAGGATCCAGGTTTTGTTTACAAGATACAAACCACTTCCTCATACCTTTCTAAATATTTAACTTTTACTTTAATTCCTTTTTAAAATTCAGATTTACTTTCATACTATAAAATCCATATTTCAGTTTACAGTTTAAGGGGGCTTTGGAGACGCATAAGTGATTTAATCACCACCACAATCAAGATACAGAGTTTTTGCATCTGAAGGATTTTAGCAATATTTTGAAAGAGCCACTTCAAAGTTATATGATTAAACCAAGTTTCATCACAAGTGACGTGTCCCAGGCCATTTCTGAACTCCTGTAGCTTGTGACCCTGGATGTCTTCCTAGCCTTCCTTATGTTTCATGATTATCTGTTGAAATAGTTGCATCTACTTCACTAGAAATGTTAGTATATGTACAAAGCTTAGACATTGACTGGCCACAATTAATACTAAATGAATCAAAGTAATTATTATCAATATCATTATCACCACTATGACAGCCTTTATTCCAGGAAGTCCTCACTTAAGGACAGACTGATTGCTTTTGTGGGGGGAATGGACAGTAGTAGTAATGACCGGTGACGGTGCTTGGACTCGAAAATATCTGCTCTGATACCGAGCTGCTGCCTGTTTTCTGCTCTCCCTTTGAAGCAACAAGGGTATCATTCTGCTTTGCTTTCTGTTCTATTCGAAGGTGTTTTTCCTACCACTGGGATTGTTGTGGAGCCCTCATGACAGGCAAATAAAGCTCAGTTCCAGTAGTGATTTTGTGGATAACTGGACCAAGCACGGGTGAGTAACAAAAGTAAGACATCTTCAAAGTTTATGATGTTAGTATATAACCTCAGCGTAGCTATTAAAATAATAAGTAGCAGATATTGGAAATTTCAGTAATTCACGTATATTCCTGATGCTAATATTCACCAGACTCCCTACATTACCCTCAAGATTGCCCTTTGCGTAGACAAATGTCACATTCCTGTTAGATAACTTGTGATTCTAACTCCTGTCTTTATTCAAATCAAATGGATAAAATATTGTGTCCTTTGCCCAAATAAGCTAATCTATGTTTATGAAATACTACAGACTAGTGCTACCCTAGTCTGGGTATTTAATGGAAATTGTTTCTTGTAATTGACCAGTTCCTTTCAGTGAGCCTTACATATGGGATTGTCACACTATTTGGCATCAACAGGTCACAGAAGGTCAGAAGGCATCTTCTAAAAGTCATGCGAATAGGAGACATTCTGGGGAGAAGAGGCGGGATTTCTGACTTTGGCATGCACCTAGTTGATATTTTCAATCTAAGTTTTTGTCCAACTGTTAGAGGATAATATTCATTCCATCTTATATGAAATGTCTAATAGAATACTCATTTTATGGAAAAGGAAATCAATTGAAGTGTTATCGCCTTGCTCTTATCTAGATCATTCTATGAACAGCTTTGAAACTCATTTATGTTCCTAAAGGCCTCAGGCATTTTCTGTGGCAATCATTGATGGATTTTCAATCAGAGGAAAATAAGAGTCAAATAAGTTTACACGTGTATTTTTTCATTGAATTTTCACAATGTGTTGTACCAAAAGATGTGTATGAAGGAGAGAAGAAATAGGAACAGGTAAATAAATGTCAGAAAAATTCGGCATAAAACAAATGAGAAGCAACATATGGAGAAAGATTAGTAATTATAGTTTTGACTTTGCAAGGGCATTTTTCACAGAAAATCATGTATGTGTGTATATCCATATACGTAGTATAATTTACATATATGAAATATAATTTCATGGGTCAATTTTTTTTTATATTTTTCTTAAAGTACTCAGTGCTAAATTTTATCATTCACATCTTTGCATCTACATAGCAAAGTAGGGAGCCAATGACGCAGTTTTCCTTTTGTCCTGTATTACAGGCAAACGTGCTTTTAGGGTTACTTTTTTCCTTTTCTTTCAAGTTCTATAGACACTTTTACAGAAATAATAAAAAAAAAAAAAGGACCTTAGTTACCAGTGAGCCTTACCCCCGCCTGCATTACATTTAGTGTCTTCTCTACTCTGTAGAGCAGTCATTCAGAAGTAAAAAAAAAAATTTTTTAGCCTGTTACCGATTATTAGTTAGAAATATTTACTTCATATCTACCTATTCATAAAGTACTTTGAAAGAGGATGCTTTGTGTCTTAAAACAGAAGTGCTGAATAATAATTTGTGACATCAAACACACCTTTGAATGACCAGCCTGTCTTTTATATCCCAAGAGCACCTGAAAACTATTACATTGGTTACTGTGGTTCAGCCACTATTCTACTTAACGTTAAGTGAGAGCTGAACTTCAATTTCTTTCCTGCAGCCTCTTATAATTTTACCAGTAATTTGAGCTCTTTAAAAACAAGAGAGGTTAAAAGAGTTAGCCCTAATGGAAAAAAGAATGCAGTTAATATTTTCAGCATATTTATAGGTAGCATATATGTCAACTTGAAGCTGACATTAAAATTCTACATCAAGGCCTTCATAAAAGTCTTTCAGTATATATTTAATGATAAGTCTACAATGTGGGTTTAAAAGTATTTATCCATAAGAAAATCTTTTAGTAAAAGTACCTGCATTTAGCGTAATAAGGCACTTAGTCTCTCCTCTACTGTTACTCTTACCTTGTCACTCCAGTGCCCTCACAGTGCATTTTTCCTACTTTTCTTCTAAGAATTATTTTAAGGTATGCAAATCATATAATTCAGAGTACAGCTAGACATTAGGACCAAAGAGAGGTGGAAATATGGTGACAACACTTTCTGTTTATTTATTTAGAACAATGTAAAATTAATATATTTTATCTACACAAATTTTTTAATATTAAAATTGTTCTAAAATATGGAATATAAAAATATACATGGAAAATGTATAGATCTTATTCATGTTGACTTCAGGGGATGTATATAGATCTTATTGTCATGAGAAAAAATAAATAAAAACAACTATTATTTGTGTATACACACAGGAAAAGCACCTGTTTTTAACTCTAGTGAAAGTAATACTTAGCACAGATCACGCAATGTAGCAATTGAATACATAATAGAAATTAACACTGATTCAGCATCCATAAAAACAAGACCTCCTTAAATTTTCTAAAAATTAGAGCAAAATAGTGTGTTAAAATCTTACTTGTAAAGAATCTATAAATTTCCTGATCAAATGTCCAGTAAATGCATATAATATAAAATGTGCAAAAATTGTAAAATAATGTGATTTAAAATTTTCAGAATTCTATGTCATACCCATTTCTAAAGGGGGCACTTTATTTTTGACAAAATTATACCATGAAGAGAAGAAAGTGTTCCTCTATCACTTAAGTGCATTTTATAAGTGGTTAACAAAGAGTACCAGGAATGTTAAAATGTGCTAATGAAATATGGTCATCTTTATTTGTGATGTTAAACTATATCTAAAATATGGATGGCACTTCCTCTATCTTTTTCTCCCTCTCTCTAAATATATGTATGTGTGTGTGTGTGTGTGTGTGTGTGTGTGTGTGTATAATACAGGCACACACATATGCATTCTGATGTTGTGGAAAAATAACTTTAAAATGCTTAGAAAAGTTTCATATCTGTTGGACAGTTAATTAATGTAAAGAAAGTACTGGAATGTAGGTTTCCATACCTGTGATATTGTGATTTATAATAAGAAATATGCGTTTGGTCTTTGTCCTCATTTCTGACACAGTTCCTAAAACCCTTGAATTTCCTAAGTGTTGAGAGCAACAAAGGTGTATTTTGTTATGTTAATGAGTCGACCTTTGGAACTCACCTAAGTAGACTGCAGGTTGCCAGTGGAACCAACCACAGGTGATTAGAGGGTTGGAACTTTCAGTCCCGCCCTCAGATCTCTGGGGAGAGGGGGGAGAGGGACTGGAGATTGAGTTCAATCACCAGTGGCCAATGATTTAATCAATCATGCCTATCTAATAAGGCCTCCATAAAACCCCAAAAGAACAGGATTCTGAGAGCTTCCAGGTTGAGGAACAAGAACGTTTCCACCCATGCACAACGGTGCCGGACCCCAAACTCCACAAGAATAGAAGCTCCTTTGTTCAGGACCTCACCCTACGTATCTCTTCATCTGGCTCTTGATTCCTATCCTTTAAGATATTTGGTAATAAGATCTAGTGAGTAAACAGCTTTTTGAGTTCTGTGAGCTGTTGTAGCAAATTAATTGAAGCCAAGGAGTGGGTCATGGCAATCTCTGATTTATAGACAGTCAATCAGATGTCTCGGTAACAACCCGGACTTGTGATTGGTGTCTGAAGTGGGGTGGATGGAGAGCAGTCTTGTATCCTTAGTCTGTGGGATCGGACATCACCTCTGGGTAGATAGGGTCAGAACTGAGTGGAATTGTACGACCCAGTTGGCCTCGGAGAATTGCTTGTTGGTGGATGGGGACACCCCTCCACACAATGAAATTGGGTCCAGGAACCCAAAAGAATACCTCTCCTGGCAAAGAAGGTCATAAATTGAGCTAAAGCTGAACTATAAATATAGAGTTTCAAGGAAGGATTTTGTTTGATTGTTTTAAGATGGGAGAATTGTAAACATATATAGAATCTTACTGGAAAGATCCAAGATTGAAATAAAGATTAAATACAAATCAGAGAACAAGTATAATAAACTCTCAGGAAGTAGAAGGTGATGGAATTCATCATACCGAGTGATTACCTTAAATGAGACTAGGGACACACATACATACATTCACATGCACAGAGGGGAAAAAAAATATATGTGTGGATAAATGTTATTCTGTAGATTTTATGATAGGAAATACGAGGAGTAAGAAAAATAAAGGCCTGAGGCCTAAGGTTATATGTTGTCACCTACGATCTTCTCCCATATGCTCTATACCTCCCCTAACCCATCCACAACGCCACCCTCTCCAACTTCCCAGATTTTCTACCATATGGTCTGGAACCCGTGGTCTAATATCAGAAAATCACCATCACATTTTGCTTTGAAGAGTCCCTTTGCTTTTTTCGTTTAACAGAATCTGGTTTTCTATAGCTTTCATTACTTATATTTTTGCCCTTCCAGGAAATGGTTTTTGTTGGTTAGGTTTGGTTTGACTTTTTCCACCTAAGTATGCCCTAAATAGCACAGATTTGCTGGTGGGATAGATATTATCCTAATTGCTCTTTACTGCTACTTCCAAATTATCACTCTTCATTCAAAACCTCTTTGCTAGGAATCCTAAGGTTAATTCTACCCGGTCAGAAGTTTTCAACCTCTTTCCCTGCATCGCCCTTAGTGACAGGTTGAACACCATGGAGGCAATCCACCTAACACCCCTGCCTCTCAGTTATTTCAGATCTGCACTTCCAAATCTTTTCCTCTAGGCCCTCAGAACCCTTAACCTATAAAGTCGTATTCTAGAACTTGACGCCATCCATCATTTCACTACCCCGAACAGTTCAATTTCAATCATCCAGTCCCCACATATTTTTCTATTGTTCCAGCTTACTTACCCTATTTAGGAAATAAGACTGTTTTAATAATTGTGTGGCTCATTGGAGCCCTTTGTCGACACAAAACAGTTGTTTCTAACCATCCCAACATCTTTGTAGATTTAGCAATTCTTCCTTTCCTAACTACCTTCTCTAATATATTGCCTTTCCCGTAGTCATTCTCACTATCGAGTACAATTTATGTTTTGCTATGTTATTTACAATAATCTTTACTAGTTGAAAATATGTCATATCTTTGCTTGTTCAGTGCTGCCTCAGTTACTAGAATGCAAGCTCTCTGAACACAGAGAATTTTTCTCTCATCTCCTATTCTACCCCCAGGTTTGGCAAAGAGTAGGCAGTAGTAAATATCTGTCTAAAAAATAAGTGGATGAACGAACTGGTTATCATTTCCACTCTACTGAATATATTTAAATATGGATGGTGGCCTACATTTATACCTCAGTTATACTTAGAGTCAAATCACGCATTACCATTTCAATTGTGGGTTAGATCATTACAAATACATAATTGTTTTGGAACAATGGAGAAAACTATATAATTTATTTTGTTCTTAAAGTTGCTATTTTGTAATAATGGTTTTCTTAATTAGTATTTATCAAAAACACTGCTCATGTAAGCTTAAAGAGAAGCCAGTGTTTAAACACTATTATTTGAAATTGTGTCATATTCTCTTTAAATTGTGAAAGCGCAAATTATGCACTCTGAAAAAATTGTTTAAATTAATTTTGTCAGGCTACGTAAAAGACTAATATATGTAGTAGGTAGCATCCATTTTCATGATCTCACTGCTTATCATGCTGTATACATTTATATATACATTTCTTTACCAGGTTATACATGCAGAACTATGTAGGGTGAACTTAATGGGTGATTCAGGTGATTCTTTATTTTTTTGTCATTTTTTACTATAAGTGAATTTCACTTAATACGTAGGTTTCCTGTAAAATCTAACTTCTACCTAGATGCAATTCCGTTTCTCCTGAATTACGACAATTATAAGGCTAAAAATTTGGCAAAGCTTAAAGAAAGATTGCTATATATTGACCTTAAACATGCAGATTTCCTTGAAACAAAATGTGCTTGTTTTAGATGAAAAATAAAGACACAGAATGTATGAGACATTTGGAATAGATAATGCTGTACAAATGGAAAGTATTAAGTAGTAACACTTCGAGTTACATATGTATTAATGTTATACCTAAGTAAAACTATTTTAGCAAGATTCCTCATGTAGAGGGTGTTATTCCATTTCACATTCTTCTTATATTGTACAACAGGCAGTGAATATAATTATATAGATGATACCATCCACTGAAATATTATTCACAGTTCTCATCGTTTTCTTTGGCTCACCCAACTTATCATATTTTTTGTCCTCTAATCCTTTCTACACCCTTTAATTCCTGCAACCTGAAAACAATTCCAACTCATCTACTTTCATAGTAAGAACAAATTCATTGTCTTTTTTCTATATTCCTCCAATTCAAGCCCATCTTCTATGGAATACCATATTTCATAACCAAATACTTAAGGAAATAAATATAATCAAGAAAAAAATTTTAATTTCTAAATGAATTCAACCAGCCTCCTCAGTAATCTTCTTCCATTATTCAAAAACTATAGTAATACGCTGCAGTGATAAATAGTAAAGTAGAAAATGTAACATCAGTAGCAATAATTACAGTAAAATTCATTCAAATTTCTTGTATTGCTGGATTTGTCCCAGGTATGCTGTTTCTATTAACTCACTTAATCCTCACACTTATTATTGGTTAAAATGTAATTCCAACACTGTAGAAAATACATTCACAGGGGGAGTCTAGCTCCATACCTCTTCTCTTAGCGCTGTGCTACACTGCCTTTTCCATGTAGTGTACCTGCTCTTGTTTTAGTGGTGTATGGGCATCGAGTTAGGGCATGATGCAATATGATTGTGTCTTTAATGGGAGGAGAAATGAGAAAAAAGTAAGGCTAAGAAATAAGACACAGAATGCAAATAGGGAATTCAGTAGGCAGTATTTAGATAATGAAATTATCTGGGCTTAATGCTTCCCTTTTAATATTTGACTTAAACATATGTTAACTATTTGTAAACTATTTGGAGAAGTAACTATACCTTTTATAATTCATATAGCATCAATCTTTAAAAATCATAGCATATATTATTAAATAAAATATATATCTAATAGAGTAACATTGGTCCATAAATAATGTTCGTTATAGGAATTATAGTATGAAAAAATACTCTATCAGAAACGAATTAGTTTCCTCGGCAAGTACTTTATTTTCAATCAGGAGCCCAAAACATAAACTTTCATTCTGCACTAGTGCTCTTTTCTACCATATTTGTTCCTTCCCTACAGGCAGGGCATCCATCTTTCCTTACTGCAGATTCTCACACACACACACACACACACACACACACACACACACACACACACGGAACCCAAAGTGCAGTTTATTAGGGGCTGTTCACTTCTCTCTCTGTCCTGAAATAATTCTAGCCACACTAAAGCTTTTAGTTATAGGCCTACCTTGAAGATGTAGGCATTTGGTTCCAGACCACTACAGTAAAGCAAATATAACAATAAACTGAATCACATGAGAATTTTTTTTTATTTCCTAGTGCCTATAAAAGTTATGTGTACACTATACTGTAGCCTATTAAGTGTGCAAAAGCATCATGCCTAAAAATGTACATACCGTAACTAAAACATACTTTATTGCTAAAGAATGCTAACCGTCATCTGACAATGCAGGTTTGCCACAAATCTTCAATTTGTAAAAAACACAGTTTATGCAAAGTGAACCATAAAATGTGTCTTTATGCTATATGGAATACCTATAGGGAATACAGGTATTCTGGGGCTGAAAAAATCTAATTCTCATAGCTGTCTTTTCATAAATCTTCTATACCCTTGTCACATTGTTTGTAACAGGCCTGTTGACATGTAAGTCTCCCACACTTGATTTATTGAAAGAGAGGATTGATAAAATAAAACTTACAAATAGTCAAATTAATGTTATATATAGAATGAAAATAGTGCATTTTACTTTCTTCTGTAATTTATTAGCTCATCTAATTTTAACTTTATGTAGTTTCCTGAATTAAGAACCAGCCATCCTAGTTATAGCCAATATACCGTATTCCAGTGTTTTAGCTAAAAACTTTCACTAGAATATGACCTTAGTTGAGAGCTCAGGTGGGAGATATGCCAGTCCTCAAGAATCCTGTTCTATGAATCTCTTGAGACGTAAAGACTTCATAATGAATTTTCCAGAGATGCTCATAGACACCTTCTCAGAGAGACCTGGTGTCTGTTGTTTCTGGTCAGGACCCTTGAGGAGGCCTGACAAACACAAATCCTCAACAGGCTCTTCTCTCATTCATGGCAACCTGGCACGTGGCGCTGCCGTAGGAAAAGATGTCAGCCATCTTAATGATGACATGTGTCTCGTTCAGTAAGCACAGATCAAGTGTCTGGGATTGTGATAGTTTGCCCCTTTCACACACACACACACACACGCACACACACACACACACACACACACACACACACACACAATGTTACATGTAATCTCACAGCTTGTGAAATAAAATTACAGTGAGCCGTAGTTCTCTTGTTCACTGTCTGCTGGTTTTACATTCATTGTTTTGAGGTTAAGCACAACTAGGGACTAGATAGCTTTCTTTAGGAGAATGTGACTGAGGTATTATAATTTTTAAATATATAAATAAAATGACTTCTCACAGGTTGCAGATTTTCACAAAATAATATTTTACACAGAAGTGCACAGTTGAGGCTTTTTGCTCACAAAGGATCAAAAATCCAAATTTGTCTTCATTATCAACCCTCAAAAGAAATAAATTAGTCATAAATGTAATTAATATTAAAAGTTATCCTATCCTGATTTTTAAATGAAATCAGAACATATGTGAAGTCTAACCCCCCATTTTCCTACTATATATTTAAAATGTGTGTATATTGAAATAGTTATCTACGAAATGTTTTAATCAATGTCACTGCATCATATTTATTTCAAATAATAGTTGTTGGAGGAAAGCAGTTAATGTACATTAAGAGAATCTAGAGTTTCAAGTCTTAATTTTGAAAATCTCACAGATGATAAATAATAGTTTATAGACGTGTTGAGAGACATTAAAAGTTAAGGAATTAAAACATAAATGGGAAAAATGATATAGACTCAAAATATTAATTTCTGTGTAAATACATTAAAATTAAAAGACATAAATATGATGAAATATTTATTTTAAGTGACATTATTTTATTTTCACAAAATATGATTGTCCTCTATTGAAATGCTATTGATTATAGATTTTCATAATTTGGCAATATTATATATCTAGTGTGCATAGTTCCACAATTCAGGGTGCTGTTTAAAATTATTTTTTCATCACTTCCTCTTGCAAAACCATAAGAAATATATACGAAAAACAATTCAATGCTAATGTAACAACAAGGTTAGAAATCTAAACATACAGGTCAGAGCAGAAAAGTTACGCTTCTCCTGGTAACATCATATTATCAACATTATACAGCATGCACACTAAAATATGTACTTAGAAACCTAACTGGTAATTTAAAGTAGCACATGTTATATATATTAAATGAGGATAAGTTAACATCCCTAGGAGAACCTTAACTTACCTAGTTTTGTATTAATATGTCTTAAATTAATAGCATTTTACTATTAGAAGTTTCCAGCATACAGCTGTAGTCACCCTGTGCTTGAATTCTTTTGCCCTTTCTCTTCGTGCATGGATTTATTATAAAACTGAGTACAAAGGGTTGGAAATGTGTGGATGGTATGTTTTATACATTACATTATTAGCCTCAGCATTTTTTTCTAGGATAATGCTCTGCTATTACCATATTTTATGATAATATGATAACTCGACATCTGATAGAAAAACAAATTAGATGGAAGCCATACCATTAGAGTGTCCAGATGCAAAGCTTCCATTCTTGAATTCTGAGTAAAATATTTATGATCTTATTTAAATAATAATGAGATAGAATACACACAGTGCCATTGTTTAAGAATTATGCCACATATGTAATACTAGAGGGACTCCTCATCATAGGAAACTTAGGTTTCAAGCTAAGAGCCAGATTCTAAGTCACACAGTTCCAACCTGGTTATTCAACGGCAGTAACACATTGAAATAGACCCTGATAACTTCTGATCTGTAAAAGTATTTATTACACAAAACCTTTTCATGTGGCACCTTACATGAAAATGTGTATATAAATATATACATATATATCATTAATATTTCAATATTTTGGTGATTCTCATAATTCCAGTCATATTAAAATTAATTTATAATGCCATTTCTAACATACAGGGTATATGTTTATAAGCTCTCTCCCACATAAACCTGAAAATGTAAACTAAATTTGTTTTTGATGTGGACCAATTTTAAAGTCTTCATTGAATATGTTACAGTATTGCTTCTGTTTTATGTTTCTGCGTTTTTTCTTTGGCCCCGAGGCATGTGGGATCTTAGCTCCCTGACCAGGGATCGAACCCGCACCCCCTGCGTTGGAAGGCAAAGTCTTAACCACTGGACTGCCAGGGAAGTCCCAAAATGTAAACTAAATTAAGTTTATAGAGAAATATGTATCTTTGGACAACTTTTAATTAGACAATGGTTTGATTTTTAGGTCCTAAAGGTATTTTGAGAGCTCAGTGAGGTACATGAAGTTGAAAGATAATAAAAGTCACGTTTTATTTTTCAGTAGAATTAGGATTGAAGCACTTACATATTTTATTTTCTGGCCAACTCCAGTTGAATTGGACATAAATATGCCTGCCATTTTGTGTTCTTTTTTTTTTCTTCCCCACACTAAATGATCAGGGTCATAAAAGTTTTTATATCCTCACTTTTTCAATAGCGTGCATAACCATTTGATTGAAGAAAGCCAAAAGGTACGATACTCTCTTTCATATGTCTCAGTTGTATTTACTGGAAATACCCGAGTATTCAAAAGCATTAATTAAATAGTATTGCTGTTTTTGCACATCGTTCATGATTCTGAGTGAGGTTAGAAACAATCAATCCAATCCTTAATTTATATTCTACTTGAAAATTAAATGGTATAATTTACTGATAGAAACTTGAGTATGTAAGCAAAAAGCCAACTGGCTCCTTCTTCATAAAAAGAGAAAAACAAATCAGAAGAATAAACATCCCAGTATCCGTGACGTCTTGGTTTAGAGTTGTTCCCAGTGAAATGTTACTGTCTTGTCGGAGAAGGAATTCAGAGACAAGACAGGAGGGTTAAGAAAGCAAGGTGAGGATTTAATTAAGCAGCAACAGTTGGCTCTCGAGATGAGAGGGGGCAGTTTTCAGGTGATTAGCTGCCCGGAGTTTCTTTGTCAAGCCAGTTAAGTGGGGCGTACAAATGAAGGGTGGAATATTCATTGGGGAGGGAGGGGTTTGGGAGCTGTATTCCCTGATTTTCATCCCAGCACGGCCTTCCCGAGGGGAGGAGAGATTTCTGTCCGTATTTAGCTTTGATCGGAAGTGTCAAGGTGTAGGTGCATGATGGGGAGCTTCTTG
The DNA here is from genome assembly GCF_008692025.1 of Phocoena sinus. Taxonomy (NCBI): domain Eukaryota; kingdom Metazoa; phylum Chordata; class Mammalia; order Artiodactyla; family Phocoenidae; genus Phocoena; species Phocoena sinus. The sequence continues at coordinate 3,840,731 of NC_045783.1, forward strand.
TCTGCAAGGCTAATTTTATTGTAATGAGGGTATAATGAGCAACAGGTTACATTCTGACGCTGGAGATTCCTGCCTTTTCCCACCTTCTTTGTCTGCCTCCAAGACATATATCACCCCAAAATGTGTGGTTTCCTGTCAGTCTGGAGGTTCCTGCCTTTCTTTGTCTGCCCATGGACCTCCGCTGTTTATAAGATGCAAGGTTTCCCGCCGTCTGGCCTGTGCCCACTCTTTCTGCTCATGTCAAGCTATCTGCCTGCTATAACACAGTCAGTAGCTTGTAAGCTGCTTAAAAGGTGATTTGTGTCTTGTTTAAAATAATACTTTGCAGTAGTGAAGTACCTGGTCGGTGCTCAGTAAATGCTGTTGTATGGAAATAAGTGCCATAAAGGTAATCAGATATTTTTTTATAATATGTTGTAACTGCCATATAAATGCATGGATTATTATTATATAAAATATCCTGGAAAATGCTCTTCAAAAATCTAGTAAAGAAATTTAACTAGATTCTGTATGTATCATTAAATTTCTTAGTTATTAGACACTCATGCCACCATCACAAATATCATGGCAACTTCTAAGACCGCTCTCATTTTAGATTGTGTATTAGTTTTTTAATGGTGCTATTACAAATTACCACAACCATGATGGCTTAAAACAATAGAAATGTATTATCTTATAGTTCAGGTGTTGAAATTCTGTAATGGGTGGGCAGGACCATGTTCCTTCTGGAGGCTCTATGGAATAATCTGTACTATTGCCTTTTCCACCTCTAGAGGTTGCCTGCATTCCTTGCCTGACAGTCCCTTCTATTATCAGAGCCAGCAGTGTAGCATCACCAATGTCTCGCTCTCTCGCTCTCTCTCTCTCTCTTTCTTTCTGAGCTCTGCTTCTCTCTTCGTGTCTCCTCCTCTCCATCTGCTTCCATACTCACATTGCCTCTTCTGACTCTGGCCCTCCTACCTCCCTCTTATAAGAATACTTGTGATTACAGGGGCCTCTGTAATATAAGCCCTGACAGTTGCTTGTTTTTGTTTTCTGTAATGGAAGTGCCTGACTTAAGCTTTGATTGCCAAGGCATCCACTTCAGAGATGGCTATCTTGAATAAACACAGGTCTAGATAAAGAGCCAGACTACACCCTCTCCCCCACCCCAGACTTCTTTATTTTAGAGATCATGGTTGATTCCCATAATTACCCTTTAGGCCTCAGGCCAGCAGTGGAGAATTTCTGGAGTGTCAGATCTCCCAGGGCCTAATATCTCTTTCAGCAGAAAGAACCCAGGTCCTTCTAAGGGCTGAACTGATTCGGTCTGTCCACTTAGGATAATCTCCCTTTTGCAAAGTCAACTGTGCCATAACATAACCATTATCACCCTTGATGTTCAAGATATTTTTGTACAATGAGCCTTTTCCAAGTGGTGGAGGAAATTTTGCTGACCATCAAAGAAAAATATACCACTTTAGAAATAGTGATCAGAAAAATAACATCTTCATTTATGTCAAATTTCAGAAATCTCAGTTGTGAGTACATTGAATTTTTTGACAGAATTTCTACATGGTTCATAATACCTTATCACTTAAAGATTTTTGTAATTATACCATCTTATCTTTTTCAAGTGTGTATGTCTAATCCAAGCACATCCTCTTACTTGTTTTTTTTGCCAGCTTCCTCATGTATAAACAAGAATGCCGAACTGGCACCATAAAATACATATGCATACTGATAACCAAATAAGACAACGTTCATGCACAAAACATGAGTCTTGTATTGCTCTTCAAACACTTGTGAATGTCTGATTGTGAAATGATACAATACATATCTTCTCTGAATATAAGCTGCTACATTTCTTCAGCCCCCTTTATCTATCATCAAGGGCATAACTTTCTGGTTACAATTAAAATGTAGATGTCATTGGAAACACAATGGAGAATATCCAGTTCACTCTGTGTAATGTGTCACCGATTGGAAAACTATGTCAAGCAGTATTATTTCCAAACCATGATTGCAAAACTATATTATTGAAGTCTAGGAACAAGTGGAATCTAGTTTCTTTAAGATGTATGGGAATTATAATTATAAATGTTAATATATCCTCAAACTGATTTGAGAACCTGTAAATGAAACACAGGGCTGTTTAGGAAATCGACGGTGTAACGTTGTCATTTACATATTTTTGTTGTTAACATTAAAATATAGATATCTTGACAGGCCTGATAAGCTGTAATGTGAGACAGGGACTCTGATGGAAATGAGAGGGAATTGTCTGTCTTCTATGCTTTCACTGGAATGTTGTTTAAAATCATATCTATTTTGCCAACTGCCAGTTCTGTGTCTCTAATACTTAGAAAAGCCACATTTTATTAAATATCAGCCGTCTTATGCGATTGTAGTCTTTAAATGCTTCCTTTCTTGGGTCATATAGGCACTTTTGGTTAACATTTTATATTTCGATAGAGCTTTATTTTGGCATTTAGCTTGGTTCAAAAATTGTGCAGGTGTCAAAACAATGAATTTCTGGAGGCTATTTTTTCCTTTTCTCTTTTAAGAGCTTGGGTATTGTTAATATGAACAGGAAAAAGAATTACAGTGACACATAAAGTAGAAGTGCAGTTTTTGTTCTTTATAGGTAGCTGGCAGTGGTTCTCTTAATTTACCAATGTAATAAAACAGAAATGACAATGCTTTTTCTAAAAGGGGAAAACATATTTTCTAATACGTGGAGAGGCCAAAGCGGTAATATTTTTAATCACAAATCCCACTTAAACAGCATGATCCCAGATAAGTGTATCGGAGTGTGTTACTATGTGAGTTATTGTCTAGGCTCTCAGTAGCCTGCTGTAGTGAGAGCAGGTGGTTTGAGCTCATATCTTTTGTGCTTCTCAGTTGTTGATGTGGATTATATGAGAAGATAATTGCAGGGTTTTGTACATAATTGGTATAAAATGCTGTTTAGGATCTTCTCTGATTTGTCAGGTTTCTGGGGACATCTCTCTGATTTGTCAAGTTTCTGGGACATAATGCTTTATAGTTTTTCTGTGCATTTGAAAAAATTAAAATAGGTTCACTCTTAGAAAATTGCTCGATTCAGAACTGAGAAACCACTAATTTTAAAAATATTTCTTTTTCCTTTAGTTTTCCCTACACAGGAGGGTGGGAAAATAGGTAAAAAGACAAACCAATTAAAGGAAGAAAAGGGGAGTAGAATATATTAAGCTATGTTTGTGGCACTCTGCTATTTCTCCTTAAATACTTTTCTTCAACACAAGATATTATAATGATTTTACATGTACCATAATCTGTCTGGAGGCTTGAAAAACACTGGGAGAAATTTGAATAATGATAATGTTTGATAACAACAATCAGATTGCCTAGCAGCACCTATTTAAGTAGGTGGAATTTGTATCTGGTATCTCCTCTTTTCTGTAATGCCCACTATTCCCCTCAATTAATCAAACCCAAGTGTTTTCCACAAGTAACACATTATTATACTATAAAAAAATCCCAGAATTCTGTCTGACTACCAACTGGAAATTTTGCCTCTCTTATCTGTCTTCCTATTTTCAAATACCATGTTAAATTTAGTACTAGCAAATAAGTAGGATGTTGACCACAGACAGATTTTGACAGATTTTAAATGTGCAGAATTTCAGGAAATTCAAACACACACACGGATAGATAAATAGATTAATGGATGGATATTTTGATCTCAATAACAATATTTCTTAAAGGAATATATTTGTTTAAGTTTGAGAGGCTGGAAATAAATTCAGAAAGAATAATGAGTCAATAATTATGTTCACTAAACTAGTCATGCCAGACTGACAACTTTTAGGTACTGTGATTACTATCATAGTGTAGGTCAGTTTTAGTCAAATTTTAAAAATGCTCTATAATGTCATTATGGATAATATTGGAAACATATGATACATATAGGCTCTAGCCCAGTATACTTATAATTTTACATCAACCCACACTCAAAATGTGATGATTATCAGTGTGTCATTTGGGGAAAAACATAGTTCTGCCCTTGAAGCTGTGCTACCAAAATGTAAATTACTTACTTGTATTCTTGTTGTAGATATTTTTCTGGCTTTCCCCAAAGCATAATTATTCTCCACTTTCCTCTACTTTCAATGTCTGTTCCCTCTAGATTTTTCCTGTAGTCAAGCCTTGTTTAAACTAAATAACTAATTGCATTTCAAAAATCGTACTATCTTCAGGTAGCATGCTATATCTCCTCAATCCATTAGGTTTTAAAGGTTTCTTGAGAATATTCTACATGTTCTCTGTCCAATTATTGTTTTACAGTTCAAAGCTCTTCAACCCTTTGCAGTCTGCCTCCAGCCAGACTCTATACGATGTGATATTCCTAATACCTAAGATTCAATCAATAACCAATAGACATACAAATAAATGGGAAAATGTGATCCAAAGACGAGAAAAAGGGCTTCCCTGGTGGCGCAGTGGTTGAGGGTCCGCCTGCCGATGCAGGGGACGCGGGTTCGTGCCCCGGTCTGGGAGGATCCCACGTGCCGCGGAGGGGCTGGGCCCGTGAGCCATGGCCGCTGAGCCTGTGCGTCCGGAGCCTGTGCGTCTGCGGCGAGGGAGGCCACGGCAGTGAGAGGCCCGCATACCACAAAAAAAAAACAAAAACAAAGACGAGAAAAAACGTATTCAGTAGAAAAAAAAAAAAAAAACTGAAAGACTCTGATGATAGTTTTAGCAGAAAAGAACTTTCTCCCATGCATAGGTCTAATAAAATAATAACACAACATAAGTGTACATTTCTCACTCTTGTGGGTGCTCGTGATTAGACAGCTCTACTGAGCAACTCTCCTCAAGGAGGATATTCAGTGATCCAAGGCCCTTCCACTTCTTTGCTATGGCATCTTCTCAGAAATGAGAAAAGTGGAGGTGTGGGGACCATATATGAAAGTCATCTACTGACTTCTTTCACTTCCATAAAACTCCATTGCCCAGAAACCAGTAACATGACCGACTATAACTACAGAGAGTTTGGAAAATGTATTTTAGTAGAACATCCGGGAAGGATTAGTTAAGCTTGCTGAGAATCTAGCTAATTCCTCCCACACTCTCCACCTGCTCCCTTGGCTCCTTTTTCTTTCATTAAACATAAAGTAAACATTTTTCCTTAAGTCCTATTCTAAGACTTCTTTTCTTCTCCCTTTACACTCTTTCTCAGAAAGATCATCCCAATCTATGTCTCTAAATGACATGCCTATACAGTAATATATTTTTTAAAATGTATACACTGGATAATTTTGAACAGACCCAGAAGAATGGAGAGTAGTATAATACACACTTAAGTAGGACAAAATAAATTAACAATTCACTTTGTGCAGATAACTTAAAATTTGTATGCATTGGATGGGCAAAATTTATCCCTAATCCGAGATTTCATTATTCTCTTATGTCTACTCGTGAGTTTCTGTCTTACCTTTTCTCCATTTTCTGTCTGACATTTTCTTTAATTGTTTGTTCCACCTCTTCACCTGGAAATCTCTCTTGCACCTCATGCTCATTGTGTTCAGAACTAAACCCAACTCTCCCACAAGTCTGTTCTTTGCCCTTTGCACCATAAATAAGATAATGTCAAATTTCTCTAATTCAAACTCAAAAGTGTAGACTTAAATGCATTCTCCTTTTTGTCTCCATTATTAGGCTAAAATTAGGGTCACTATAATGCCAAATTTAAAATGATATTTTATGGTTTCATTATCATTCAAACTTATGCATATTTCAGAGCATTGATGCTTATAAATCACTTGCAAAAATTTAGAATCTGGATTTCTTTGTGAAATCCTAATTGCTTAAATATACATTGGAAACAATAAGTTAACTGTAATTTATATAATACACTTTGATATGGAGATTTTAGTCGATCACAAGTTAGTTTTAATTGAAGGAGGCTGTATAATTGCTAATTCCAAGTATAGTGTCATTCTCAAATAAGGTAATAGTCACATTGAACTTCGTACTTCCTAAATGTTATGAAAAGGGAAGTTGACAGTCTGAAGTAGGGCCATAAAAGCGTTCCCAGAAGACTGAAGGGCTGGAAAATGAAGTAATGTAAGGAGGACCAGAAGTAGCCCATGTTCTTTAGTATGGTTAGTAGGAGACGTAGGCATCTGTGATAGTTCCCTTCAGATATCTGAAAACTGTGCTCTGCCAAAGAGAATACATCTTTGATTTGTGCTGGAAAGCAGAACTGGAATACACAGCTGTGAAACACCAAGAAGTTATTTTTTTTTTTTTGTCTGCTCTAGGAAAGAATTTTCCAAAAGAGCCTCCATCAATGGAATGGCAGTTTTATAGACGGTCTTCATCCACCATTGAAATTATTCCTGGTAAGGGGAGTGAATTAGAGTATTTCATTTAAAAGGTCCCCTCTAAACTAGAGTTTTATCATTGTATGCATGTGTATCAATTTAATAATGGATGAAATGTATAAAGAAATATGTTAAAATAAAGGAAAATACCAGTTTGCATCCTAAGAACTCACATTTTTAAGTGCTTAGAACGCAACTCTATCTCCAGTGGAGGGAGGATAGAGCAATTAGTATGTATCAGAGAGATCCAGAACATTGGCCTATGTGTTCTAACACTCAGTAGGAGACACTGAAGTAATAATATGGGCAACTAATATATAGGCTCTTAAGAAAAGAGTTCAAATTGTGGTTCAAATCTAGTGCTGATTTAAGGGAATAAGGTCTGTAAAAGGACATTTACCCTCTTTGAAAATATAGTCAAGTGATCTTTACAGGGAAAACTGCCTTAATGGAGTAGGCCTTTATTTGAAATACATGTTATTCTCTATATGTTGTGTCAATGAGACTTTACACGAGGAAGTCATACTATTTCACATTTTTACCATGTGTGAGAGCGTAGCTTTGGCCATATTTAGCTACAGACTTAAATGCATTCTGCGTAAGACTCATTTTAAAGGATGTCTGCTGATGAAAATATTAATGTGGCCATTTTAAGTAACTTCTTCCAGATAATTGTTACATTAATTGCATAAAATTATCCTAGCACATAGTTTATACTGGTTGAACCAGGTAAACTAAAACCTAACGTATATTTTTGAATTTTTTTAAATTAATGCTCTAAAGATTTGAGGAGTATATCCAAATTAGATATAAACCTAATGTTGGATATAAATAAATTAGTATAACTGCTGTAAACTTATTTTTATGACTAGTAAATTCATTAAGTCTTTATATATAAATTCACTACTATTTATATACAATTTGGAGATATACTACCTTACGTATTAGTCAATCACAGATGACAATGTTTTACAAAATTAATTTTCAGTATCTCAGATACAAATACTCTTGGATGAGTACAAGGTACCTTAAACAGAGATTAAATGAGTGATATAATTGATATTCCCAGAATAGTGCTTGAATAGTTCCTGAAAAGAGAAAATGAGTTACCCAAATAACTTCAATTGAAAATTTTCTTTTTTGTCAGGTACGGTTGATTTACAATATTATATTAGTTTCAGGTGTACACCATAGTGATTCAGTATTAATTATTGATTATCACATTCAATGAGTCATACATATTACATTCATATTCATACATTTTACATTCAAAAAAGTTTATTCTAGATTTTCTTAAAATATCTTATATTTTATCAGTTTTTTATTGTTTGTATATCTTTTAAAATCATATCACAGGGCTTCCCTGGTGGCGCAGTGGTTGAGAGTCCGCCTGCCGATGCAGGGGACACGGGTTCGTGCCCCGGTCCGGGAAGATCCCACATGCCGCGGAGCGGCTGGGCCCGTGAGCCATGGCCGCTGAGCTTGCGCATCTGGAGCCTGTGCTCCACAACGGGAGAGGCCACAACAGTGAGAGGCCTGCGTACCGCAAAAAAAAAAAAAAAAAAAAATCATATCACGAACTGTACATAGACACAGTTCATGTGAATACGCATAACTATGTATTATATACATAAGCATACACACTCACATTAAACAAATTTAAAGATAGTTATTTAAATGAGGGAAAAATCCACAGCCAGGTAACTTTAATGTTAATACTAGCATTTCCCCCAGGATATTGTCGTCTCCTCAGAGCTCCAGAGTTACTTAAGAGCTTAAGACATTCAAAAGTATATCAATTCATCTCAGTCAGTGTAGAAAATGACATAGCAAAGGCTGACTTTTGTACTCTGTTTCCTACACTGACAGACTTACTATTAAAAGTTAAACAAAACATTGTATACTTTACCTTTCCTCTCTGATAATGTACATTTTCAAAATCTTTATTGTTCTCATAATAAATATTTTTCCAGTCTTTTCTATCCAATATTCCTTTTCAGCTATCCCACACTATTAGCTATTACAGTAAATTGAACTTTGGGATATTTATACCAACACCACCCTCAAACGCAGCTCACCCTTCCGTGCTCATGTCCTTTTGTGAGTCCTACGGCAAGTCTGTCAAAAGACTGCTACCATCTCCTGTAGCTTTCTCGGCTGCAACTTAAATCCAGACTCTTCCACTCCCCAAAGTCCTGGCTGTCTACATTTTATCTTTCAGGCTTCCCCTGTCTCACGTTTACTTTTCAGTTCCTTACAGAGGACAAGAGTGGCTGCTGGCATTGTCACAGGGTTAGGAGGGTGGCTGAGGGAGCATCTCTCAGAAATAAAGCTGAAAGTAGCGCTGAAATCATAGTAATGTACAGAGCCAAGCGTTCAGGAAGGTGATCGAGTTTGTAAACTAGAGAATGAGGTACAACCTGGCCTTTCCCTGCAGCCTCTCATCTCTTTGAGAAAGGCAATACTTTCATTAAGGTACAGCTTAAACGTTTTATCTGTATACCAAGAGGACTCTTCTAACTGCCCATACCAGGTTTGGTTTCTCTTTTACATGTTGCAGTAGAACACTGGCTTGTTCATAATATAAGACTGTCTGTATACAATTTATTTTGATTACTCACATGGTAGGTTATGAACTCCATTTGAATAGGAACCCTATCTCTTATGTACAGCTATATCACCAGTCCTTAATGTAATGGCTGACGAATAGAAAAAGTTCAGTGAATATTTGCTGAACAAATATATAACTAAATAAATGCATAAAGAACAGGACCTCGAGTATATATAAAGAGCTGAAATACTGTACAAAGAAACTAAAACCCAGGGAGGTAAAATCATAAAGCATAAATGGAATTTGTAGGTTGAAGTGGGTTCTGGGTGAATACCTCTGGGTGGCACTGTTGTTCCAGATTGGCTTTTATACACTGTGTATAGCATGACTTGTAGAAAAGCTATGTTCGTAAGTCAAAACATGGTACATCCATTCAAAGAATATTCATTGAGTATGTATCACGTGGCAAGATACTGTGTGCAAGGAACAGCATGGAACAAGATACAGAGATCTTGGAAAGGAGACAGTCAATAGTCAAGAAATAAAAACCATAACTTGAAATTGTGATAAAATCAAATAGAATTATAATATTCCTGAACCTAGACTGTTTAAAACAGGGCCTAGAGCAGATTAGGGCCTCAATAATTATGTAGTCAATGACAAAATAATAGGGTAAAAGGGACATTGTACTACTCCAAAGGAGTAACATTTAAGCTTAGATCTAAGTGGAAGGGGAAAAAAAGAATAGAAAAGGGAAACATTGGAGAAATCAAGCTCAAAGACGCTGACATTAAGAAATAGCTCAATAATCTTAACTCCAGAAAGCAGGCCATGAATACATTCCATGAATACATCCCCAAAAGATAGAACACTGATGGACATTAAGCAAGGTGGAAAATAATGTATTTGCATTTTCAAAAAGGTGTGTGTAGCTGTTTTGAATAAACGATTGTAGAGCAGGTAAGATTGAAAAGTATAAAACCCAGATGGGAAGCCACTGGCAATTTTAAGAAATGAAACCATCATGATTTGCTCATGGGGTAGAAATGAAGGTGAGAAAAAGAAAGACATAAAAACATCATGACTCCTACGTATCTTTGGCTGAGCAACTGTGAGGCTTAGGTTAGTGGAGAAACATACTTTATTGGGGGTGTGTGTGTGTGTGTGTGTGTGTGTGTGTGTGTGTGTGTGTGTTAGGATATGGAATTGTTTGAAAAGCCTGTGATACTTATGTAATATCCAAGAAGAACTAGCATTATAGGAATTATTTCGGTTAGTAGTTTGTGGTTTTCAATGCTTAGCACCAACTTCTTATATGAAAGTTCTTCCACTCTTAAACTTTTAATTTTGAACTCTAAAATTTACTTTTAGATTACTCAGATTATAATTTCCATAATATTTTTCAAGGGTAATACAAGGAAGATATAATTCTGGAGGGCTTGGATATCTGAAAATTTCTTTCTGCATATTTCAGATGTGTGGGATGACTTAGATAGAAATAGTGTTATTGAGAAACATCATTCTCCCCTCAAAACCCAGTTCCATTGAACTCTTTATATTTTCAAATATACTTTATTTGAATATATGTTTAAATGACAAAAGTAATATGCACTTATTTTAGCAAATTCAAATGGACAAAAATGAAAAGAAAAATGACTGTGCTCCTTCCTCCCATCCCTTCTCTCCAGAGGTGTCCACTGTTAAGTCTTTTTCTATCCAATATTATCTAGACTATAAACTACACTTCTGATTAATTTAATACATTGTTGTTTCACACTAAAGGTGAGATTTTTGGGGGAAAACCCCCCACTGAGAAAAAGAGGGTCAGATAAGAGAGTCACAAAAGTAGGCCACTGTGTTACTTGTTTATTTGGAAGCTCCCTAAAATGAAGCTTGGGGTGCTTGAGCTCTTGTACCTGCTCTGTCACTAACTGTGTGTGAGAATTTCGACAAGTCACCTCACAGCTCTGGGTCTGTCTTCCTAGCGTGAAATTCTTACTGTATTTATGCAGCTAGCCGTGAGCCTATTTGAAACACATACAAATATTTTGAAATTCAGTTTTGAATGAATCTTTGAAATTGAATATTTGAAATTCATTTTTGAATATTTTGAAAAAATATTTGAAACCATATCAGTCTCAGCTCTCTGATCTTGGATCGTATCTGTTAAGTGGCTGGACTAGAGGCTGTAAGCTCCTTTCTGTATCAGGAGGTCTGAGCTTGCCCTTCCTTCCTTCCCTCCTTCCCTCCCTCCCTCCCTCCCTCCTTCCTTCCTTCTATCTCTCTTTCTTTCTCTCCCCCTCCCTCCTCCCCCTCTCTCTCTCTATTTCTTTCTTTCAACAGCTTTATTAAGATATAATTCATATACCATACAACTCACACATTTACAGTGTATAACACAATGGGTTTTAGTATAGCGTCATGTATGTGGAACCATTACGTCAATTTTAGAACATTTTCATCTTGAAAAGAAGTCCATACCCTTTAGCTATCACCCACCTACTTCCCTATCCCATCCAGCCCGAAGCAACTACTAATCTAATTTTTGTTTCTCTAAATTCGCCTATTCTGAACATTTTATATAAATGGAATAATATGGTGTCTTTTGACTGGCTTCTTTACCTTATGTACACATTTCATTTTGATATAGAAGTCAAAGGCAGCCCTTTCCAACAGGTACACAACCATTTGGAGTCAGTAGACATATTCTGAGAAATGCAAGGATTAATATTCTACTTTTTTTTCCACTTTGGGAATCGTCTATTTCATGAGCGGAAACCTGACAGAAACTCCAGAGAGGTTACTCTTAATTTTATTTGATGGGAAGTTAGCAGAGATTTCCATGGGGTCTTAGATAATTTGTTTCTCCAGAGGTCATAGAGTTTAGCTCTTTAAAGATTGTCAACATATTTCGTTATTTTCATTTTATAATTATTATAGTTGGAAATTTGAGAAAGTTATGTCGGACAGTGCTAGCCAGATGCCACAAGAGGCCTAAACACACATTTTTCGGTAACTGCAATCAGTGCACGTTCTCATCTTCTGTGTTTATACCACATCTGCAGTTAAAAAGTAAAAACCTAATGAGCCAAAAGCAGTTTCAACCAGGCCTGTTGCTATTAGGAGACATTTGAAAGAATAACAAAGGAAGTAATTGTAGTTTAAAGGTCATTGCAAGATTTGAAGAGACACTTTCTGCAGAACTCTGATCAGAAGTTTTTCTTTTCCTTCAAACGTCAGAAAAATTGATTAAACTCCTCCCAGTGCAGCAGTTCAGTGGGAGAGAAGGGCCTTTTCAAAGCAGTCGCTTTGCCTGTTAGAGAACAACTTCATATCTTCATGTTCCTACATTCCTAGGGATCCGCACGCCAATAAATAAAGACAGAAACAATGCACACTGAAGCAGTTCAACTGATGTTCTCTGTTCTTTAAAAGTCTCAACTTTAAAAACAAGAGCAGGCTAAGACAGATGCTTCTCTGCAATTAGTATCAATCAGTCCTGACACAGAAAGTGACCCATCCAACGTAGAAGTTGTTTGGATCGATCAGCACATCTTTTACTGAGGTGGGACACAGAAAAAGAACAGAACACGAATAGAAAAATACTGCATGAAAAGAGGATTCTGAAAAGGCCAGGACAAAAGTGTTTCTTGTGACTACATTTAGTTAAACATCTTCATTCTTTCTTTGGAAAGAAAATCTGATAACACATAAAATATGCTCTAAGCTTATAGTTTGATCTGGGTGCACAAAAGTTAAGTAATTTTTATCTGTATGTACTTGATTCCCCAGTTTGGGTTCAGTCCTCTTTAAACATTGGTGTAATTTTTGTTGTTGTAAAAGAATCTTTTCTCTTACTAATGGGACAAACTAAAGTGTGTGATCTTAACTGGTAAGGAAGGAAATCCTTACCATGTGGTGCTTACATAGGGTTAGTGTCTGTTTCAGAATGTATAGCGTTCCATACTTGAATTTTAGCATTATATTTTCTATATATTGGTTTGTTTACCAAGAATGCTCACACATTCATTTCATAGAGATACTAGATGGAATATGCCCTGATTTCTGAATGAGTTGTGTCCAAAATAGTCCTGCTTTGAAAGACTATTGGCAAACTTTATTTTTCATTGAAAAAGAAAACTAAACACATTAACGATGAAAATCATACTTACAACAGCTAGCAATAGATAGCTTCTCTAAAGACTCCTGTGTTTTATCTTCTAATTTTTGTCCTTTATACTTATTTACAAAGTCATATTATATATAAATAAACGTCCTTTTCTCACTTCTTATTCCATCATGAATTGCATATCATGAAATGCATTTAATACATGGCCTCCATCTTATCGTACATAACGGATATACCAAAATTATATAACCATTTTTCATATTTTGAAACAGCAGACATGTTCTGTATTTTTAAGGTATAAGTAATATATTTGAATATAAGTTAGAACCTCATAGCTAATTGCTTCTTCAGTATATATTTCTAGAGCTTAAATATATGAACATTTCAAAATACTTTCTTAGTTATATCCAAATTGCCTTCAGAAAAGGATATTCAATTTGCGTATTCAGTTTGTTAGAGTAATATCTCACTCCACCCTCAACAGTATTTGTTATTATAATAATAAAGTGCTTTGTAATTTGATAGAAGCCTATGGAGTCCTTTTTTTTCTTTAATTTGACTACCTTTTATTTCTGACTAGGTTAAACTTGTTTTTTCAGTTTATCTGTTAACCAGTTGCTTATATGGTGAATAATCTGTGACTGCTTTTGTTCATTATTATATTAGAGTATTATTTATTACATGATTTCTTTACAGGGGCTATTTTGATTTAAATGATTGAACTTTAATTTATCATCTTTGCAAATCAGTCATTATCCTATTTTTCTGAATATACAGACTTATACTTCTGCTATACAGAAGTTGTATCAGTGTCTATTTCCTTTCCTTTGTTTTCCTTTCCCTAATTTTTGGGTCTTCTGCTTAAAACATTTCCACCAGTTGAGAACAAGTCATTATTGACCTATGTTTTTATTCTGGCTTTTTAATGATAATATTATTCACATTTAATTATTTAATGTATCTTAGAATTAGTTTGGTTTAGGCTTTGAGGAAAATTGCTTATTTTAGTTCTCCCCTTCTGGTTTGTGATTTAACTGCTCTATAGGACACAGATTTGAAATTCTCACATTTATACTTTGTTCCTTCAATCTGCATATGCATGCAGCCACCATATTTTACTTATTTTATAATTATATATGATTATGTATTATGTATATATTATATATAATTATATGTAGGCTATAATATTAATATACTTTTCAATATGGAAAATTTCAAATATATATTAAAAAAAGAGAACAATGTAATAAACACCAGTCGCACATCAGACCACTCTGACAATTGTCAACGTTCTATTGTCTTTCCACCTATTTCCCTCAAATTTTTTCTTTGCATTTTAGACAAATGGAGTATTTTCCCACTAACAAAAAAAGAAAAATTTAAACATACAGAAAAATGGAGAAGCACCTCTATATCCTCCGTGTACATTCAATACTTAATATATGTTGCTGTAATATTTGAAAATAAGTTACATGAAACTTGTAGAAAGCATTATATTTCATTCTCAAATACATTATCATGTAGCCTCTAAGAATAAGGGCATTCTTTCATAAACCACAATAACATTTTCCCTTCCAAGGAATTAAACATTGAAACAATAATATCATCTAATATAGAGTCTATAACATCTTTCCCAAATGCACTCATCATGTCTTTTTTAAGTGTAATATCAATTCACATATGTATTGACTTCATTATAACTTTGGCATCATAAAATATTTCTGTTTTTTATAACTTTTATTTTTGAAGAATCTATACCATTCGTCTAAAAATGTCACCAAAAATCTCAATTTGATTATTTCATGTGAATAGATTCAGAGAAAACATTTGGCAAGACAACAGTAGAGGTGATGTTATATACGTTCTGTTGCATCATGACATAAGGGTATATATCAGTTTGTTTGATTGGTGGAACTATGAGTGTCTGCCTTAGTTAAGTTACTGTTCACCAGCTTTTTCTGGAAGTACATTATATTGCATTTCCCTTTGGAAATTATACTTAATCTGTGTGAGGTTTTGTGAATATCTCATTTGTCAATAGTTGTTGAAGTTATTAATTGCCTGGATTAATTCAGGTATTAATTGTCTGAATCAATTAACATGCTATTGGTTACAAAATGGTGATTTTATTTTTTCTCTCATCCCTTCTATATTATCTGCCATTTTTCAGTATGTGCAAGCTTTCTCCACTTCCTTCAATTTTCCCTCATAGTTTTTCTTTTAATATGATATGCTTAAGGATTAATGCTCTAGTCAAAGTATTATTAAAATATAATTTTCATTATTCTTTTTGGTGGTACAGTTTTCCCAAATTTGGCCAGTGGAAACCCTTCAGGTTGGCTTTAGTGTCTTTTGATACATTTCTTTTTTGGTCCTATCTTAATTTCAGTCCCTAGAAGGTACTGCAGCCTCATTTCTAAAAATAATATTTTTACAGCCTCAGGATCTGTATTCAATACTTTCTTCAAGGAGCTCTGGTTCCTTTTATTGGGGATGATATTTAAACCCCAAGATCTAGGCAATATGTATGCTTACTGCTACTGGTGTGTCATTTCTTCCAGGCTCTTTCAGTGGACAAAAGTAAGGAACATATTTTGAAAAAGATCATGTGGCTTCATACCAATTTCTCCAGTTCCAACTCAACATCACAGGATTCTTCCTCTTCTTCTGTCATTTCAAATGTTTACTTTCCTACTGCCACAGAGAATATGCTGGTTCCTTACACTGTCTTCTATGTAATCATTTGTTCTATCTTATAACGTACACATAATATGTCTAGAATCATTATACTGATAACACTACCCCCCCAAAAAAAACACTACCCTCCAAAAAAACTTAACTAAAAATGTTTACAATAGACTAGAAGATTATTTGTCTAATTAAGGGTGCTCAAAGGTTACTTAAGTTCATTGATTTTTGCTTGTAAGATGTGTGTGCATGTGACTTTGCTGTGGTTCAATATATGTTTAGGTAAATCTTGAGCTTCCTTTCCATTCAATTTTTTGTTTGGCTTTTATTATCCTTTCCAATTCTCTATTATATGCATAGAGTCATGTATCTAACATGAAAGATCCATACAGAATAAATTTGGCTGTATAAAAATACTTTTAAAAAGAAAGAAAAACAAAGGTTAAAGTGATCCCAGGAAGGAATGCAGACAATGACAAACAAACATAACTGTATCACAAATGCATGACACAACTTAAAGCCGAAGGTGAGAAAACAGAAACTGACTTAAGTAACTTTGGAAACTCAAATTTTATTGGACACTATAAAGCCAAAGGAATTGAGCCCAAATACTGTTCTCTAGATGATAAATGGGTTTCTCACAGGGTAAACCCATGAGTTAGCAATTCTGAAACTCCTTTCTTATATATCCTAGCGTTGACCAAATAAGTAAATACAGTGGAGGTAATGGAAGCCAGGTTTCTCAGGTTCTTTGTAACTTCAGAAAAAGAAGTTACAAATAAACAAGAGAGGGAGGCTAGAATGAACCATTCCATAGTGAATTAGAGTTAGAGATATCTGCAGCATCCGTGTTCAGCAGAATCAGTTATAGATACGTGTGTATATATGCATTAGTGCCCTGAAGGAGAGTACCTAGCTCTGTCGGCTGGGAGGGCCATCCAGCAGCTGCGTACAAATGCCCATTACCTATATCTTGGTTTCTAAATACCATTCCCCAGTGAAAGGAACCAGGGCTCCTTGGAGAAATGGCTGATTCTAGGACTGGGCGAGGGAATATACAATAGGATCCTGGAACACACACACAGGAAGGCTGCTGAGCTCCACCTTCTGGTGTAGAATAGTCAGGAGTTGTGGTGGAAATTATCTACATAAATTATTTGGATTTGTCTTTTTTCTTTCTTTCTTTCTTTCTTTCTATTTGTTTATACCATATAGAGTTAAATAAAAAGAATTTATTTTATTCTTTGAGCTATAATACTATCGTTGTTTATTTTGATGCTCCAGTTACTTCAGATTTGGGTATTTGGAGCCCCTTCATATGGGCTTCTGTGACCTTTGCCATGCCCCACTCCTGGGCAGGAACAAGAGGACAGCAGGGTCTTGGGCCAAGAGTGTTCCTCTGGTGGAATCCTCTCTACAGGGAAGTGTGAAACCAGGGTACAGGTGACTCCCCTTCTAGTAGAAAATTATTTCAGGAATACCATTTCATGAAAAAAAAACTCTTTCCAAATTATTTTGAATCTAAATCAATTCTAGTTGGTTTCCTTTTTTAATTGGTAAAAATTAGACCAAATATGTCTGACATTTTACTGTAGCATTTGTTGTTGTAGTTTTATTGAAGTAAAAAAATAAATAAATAAAACAAATAAAATCTGTCGATAATGGAAATTTTACCAGGATGAATACGATGAATAACTGCTCTGATAAAAAAAACTTTCATCTAATCAAAGTAAATTCACTTCTTAAATAATTCATGGAAAGATAGAAGATTAGATAGAATGTGTCTATAAGAATAGAAGAAGGTAGCATAAGTATTCATTGGTAAAACTCCAAATTTCATAAAAGCCAGTTTATTTCATTTTAAACAAAGTGGTTTCTTTGTTTCATTAAACAAAATTTTAGATATAACAATGCCTAGAAAAGGGTGCTGCTGGTGATGATACTACATATATCCATGAAGCAAAATTGCCAATAAAAATTGTATTCCTCTCCTTATTATTGGAATTTGTAATATATTTAGTAACAATAAATGCTAATTACAATGTGTAGTGCTTTTACTAAAGCATGGGCCATTGACAAACATTCCCAATTATTCTCCTATACCTGTTCAATTTGCTCTCTAAAAATAGGTAATATGTTATTTAAACTTGTGTGTCGAAGTACAGCCTTCTCCTAGTATTCATGAAGGATTGGTTCCAGGACCAACCCCGCCCCAGAAAGTACCGAAACCCCAAGATGCTCAAGTCCCTTTTATTAATATGATAGCTTGGTATTTGCATATAAATTTAGCACATCCTCCCATATACTTTAAGTCGTCTCTAGATTACTTATAATACCTAATACATTGTATGTGGTATGTTAATAATTGCCCGTGTATGGCAAATTCAATTTTTGCTTTTTGGAACTTCTGGAATTTTTTTCCAAATATTTTTGACTTGCAGTTAGTTGAATCTGCTGATGCGGAATTCGTGGATATGGAAGGCCAACATTATGCATGTGATTATTTGACTTTCAGTTTTCTAAGTGCAGAATATAATATATATGGTGCAGTCCACTTACTGTAAATGAACAGTGTAATAAATTGAAAACCGAACATCCTTGAAACCATCATTATAGTCAAGAAATAACACATTGTCAATATGCCAGAAGCCCTTAGAACAACCCTTCCCAATTACCTACACCCCTTTAACCCATAGGCAACCGCCATCATGTTGTTTATGGTAATCACACCCTGTTTTTTGAGAATGGCACCTCCTAACTATATGTACTTTATACAACGGAGAATAGATTTGCTGTTATTTCACTGTATGTACGTGAAATCATCAAATGGGATTTTTTCATGATGGCTGTCACTCAGCACCATGTTGTTTCAATTGATTTATGTTCTCGTGCATAACTGTAGCTTTTTCCATTGCTGTATAATATCCATTTGTGCATAAATATAGAGCAGAATAGGATGGACTAGAATAGAGTAGAATAGAAAGGAAAAGAAAAGAAATGGATTGAGTTATTGAGGAATGCCCTGTTTATGGCTGATAAGAACAATGGTGAGGACTTTTTTTACTCTAGTTCGATGCTCACGGTCAAAACACTACTCCTGAGCATATCTCTAGGAGTGGAAATATTGCCTTGGTAGGAATGTAAATCTTAAACTCTGTAACAATGCTATACTGTTTCTACTGTAGTTGTTTCAATGTACATTCTTATCAGCAGTTGAAAGTTCAAACTTTTATATTTTTGCCAGTAGTTCATGCTGTCCGATGTTCTCACCTTGTGTTGTTTCTTTATAATGAAAATGTTATTGTGTGACTAATTCTAGTGAATTATTAAAACCAAGATGGTCATGGGAATCCCAGATTTATAGCCAATTAGTCAGAAATGCCAATGGCCTGGGTACCCCCAAAGTACAACTGGGGTCTGAAATAAGGGCATTCTTGTTGGAGACTGTGCCCTTTATCTTGTGGGGTCTGCAGGTGGTCACTGTCAGAACTGGATTGCATTACACCCCAATTTGGCTTTTAAGAGAATAATGGGCTCTAATGATTGGCCAATATTCTCAGGACCTGAAAAGCCACAACACGTAACTAAGAGCTACTGCACCTGAATGCAATATAACAGCAATGGTGGTAGTAACTTAATTTTTAAAAATCAGTTGCACAAGTTCAAGATAAGAAGGAGGTGATTTTGAATGCTTCTGTCTTATATCCCTGATGGCCTTTGCTTATTTCAGGGGTTCCTTTCACATATTTTTTGGAAGAGTTCTCTAGATGCCCTTCATATCTCACTCCTTTACAAGATTCTCCAGGGGGAGCCTGTCCTGCCCCCAGTTCAGTGTGCATTGATATCTGATTGGTTTCCCCATGCCGTGCTAGCTAACAATCAATCAGACTGTTTTTGGTTTTTGTTTTTTTTGCCACGCCATGTGGCTTGTAGGACCTTAGTTTCCCCACCAGGGATGGAACCCGTGCCGCCTGCAGCGGAAGCGCGGAATCCTAACCACGGGACCACCAGGGAATTCCCCAGACTGGTTCTTACTGTTAAAACTTTTCAGGAGCTCCCCTGACTTAGGAGACATTGGAATTGCTGTCATGACTTAGAGATCCTTCATAATTTGGATCCTGCTTATTTCTCCAGAGTTACCTTTCTATTCCCACTCAAACTGCAGTGCTCCTACACTGAATTTAAGTTTTTCAAATGACCCTTTTGTCAAAAGAAGTGGTTTTATCTGCACAGAATGTTCTTCACTCACTTACTTCCCTAGGTAAACAGGTGACTTTACTTAGTAACTGCTGAGGGTTATGGGTTTTAAATAACCTATACAATTAGGGACTTTTTATAAGTTTCAATTTTCTGTGATTATTTTAAAAATACATTGATTTAGTGAGTAAATACCTAAAATTTGAAAAACTATAAGGTAAATCCCAAAGTTCTCTGAAATATATCATAGCTAGAATTTGAGTTACACTTTCCAACAAGACAAAAAAGTATTTCCAAGTTATTACTCAGTCAACACTGCTTATAGGTTGTTATCCAGGTGTGTGTGTGTGTGTGTGTGTGTGTGTGTGTGTGTGTGTGTGTAGGGTCTAGTAAATGTCCTCGAGATGATATGATGGGTAGAGGGATTTGCTCTCTTTTTTTCTAGCATTAAAGCCCTGGGTATCCCCATGGCTGTGCATGAGGAAGGCATCCCTGTGGCTATGTGTGAAGTTTAAAAGCTTTATTCTTGTTTTGTAAGTTTCTTTAAGCATAGCAACATTCAGAGATGAACCTAAAAGCAAACTAGCTTTTAAGCTTGGAGTTCTGCTATGAAGATTACTTTCTTTGGTAAAGAGAATACACAATAGCATCTGAAAACAGGTCTCCATAGGCACATTTTAGGATTTGAAAGACTTTCTTTTTTTCTTCTTCTTCTTAGGAAGGCTGTTTAGAAGCCTAAATAACTAACTTTAGTGAAAGAGAAAAAGAGCTCACCAACTTTGGAAAGTAGGAAAAGTACCTTACATTTCCTGTCTTCCATCCACAATTCAGCTGACAGAATGGTCGCCATACCACCTAGGATCAAAATCGCTAATTTTCTAAATACCAATTTCTAGGTATTTAGACAACAACAAACATTTTCAGCACATCAGTTTGTCATATTAATTTAACACATTTTGTGGCTTTCTCATCCATATTCATTCTGAACATATTTTTCTCCTTTACTAAGTTTGACACCTCCTATGTACCCCTTCAGATCCTTTGGTCTTTCTCACCTGTCACTTCAGCTATTATGTGGGGGGGCTCCAGTCACTTTCTGACAGCATCCTTCCCTGTTTCCATACTGCAGCACATCTTACATTCTACCCCCAACACATCTCGGTTGATGTGAAAAGTTATAGAAGCCCTCTATGTGCTCACGCATGCACAACCCAGAGACGGAGGTGAGTTAATGTTACACAGGGTATTTAACATTGATCAGTAGAGAATGTGGGCTAAAAAAGAAATGATCACCCCTTTCTCCACCCTCTATGAAGGACAATTTTAAGATGTATTACATATTGCTTCTCTGATGGTCCTAAAAGAACAAGCAACTAGTTTCCTACAGGAAAGGCCAGCTCAACGAGACAACATTGTCGTGGCTCTCCTGTTCCCCTTTCGCTTCTTAATTCCCTTTTCCCAGGATAATATTCCCCCCATTTTCCCCTTACATATACATTTATCTCAGGCTCTTATTTCTAGGAGACCAAACTAAAATATTCATCATTTCATCTGA
This sequence comes from Phocoena sinus, assembly GCF_008692025.1. Classification (NCBI taxonomy): domain Eukaryota; kingdom Metazoa; phylum Chordata; class Mammalia; order Artiodactyla; family Phocoenidae; genus Phocoena; species Phocoena sinus. The sequence goes on from NC_045783.1 coordinate 3,862,201, forward strand.
TGAATCTTTATCTATTTTAAGTTTTACTTATTAAAAAAATTGCAAACCTGGGCTTCCCTGGTGGCGCAGTGATTGAGAGTCCGCCTGCCGATGCAGAGGACATGGGTTCGTGCCCCGGTCCGGGAAGATCCCACATGCCGCGGAGCGGCTGGGCCCGTGAGCCATGGACGCTGAGCCTGTGCGTCCGGAGCCTGTGCTCCAAAACGGGAGAGGCCACAACAGTGAGAGGCCCGCGTACCACAAAAAAAAAAAAAAAAAAAAAAAAAAAATTGCAAACCTGTTATTCCCGGGAACACTGCTTGTATCAGAGCTTTGGTCCAGAGCCTCCTTATTTCTGACAGTAGCCTCCCGGTTTCCCTTTTACACACTCCCCAGATTCTTTTCATTACCATCAATGTTATCTTTCAAAAACTGCAAACCCTGCCCACACCTCACTGCATCTACTGTACTCTGATTAACATTGTAGGCATTTAGCATGGTAAACCAGTCCATGGCTGCTTCTCTAGCCTCATGCCCTGTTCTCAGGCATGTAGCTATTATGTTTGTAGGTAATAAAAACTTCTAGAAAGATAAGATGGGGCTATTTCATAAATAGTTCTCTTTGCTCTGGTAGGTAACTGTTAATCAGGAGACATAGGTATACATTTGGCGACATTTGTGTGCGCATCTGTACACATGGCCGCAACAGCATCACCCCCTGTCTGGTATACTCGTCAGCCTCAAAGCATAGTCAGATATTGCTCGCCCCGAAAAGTCGGCCCTGATCACCTCACTTGATGTAGATTTATTGTTATTATTATTATTATTTGCGGTACGCGGGCCTCTCACTGCTGTGGCCTCTCCCATTGCGGAGCACAAGCTCCGGACGCGCAGGCTCAGCGGCCATGGCTCACGGGCCCAGCCGCTCCGCGGCACGTAGGATCTTCCCAGACCGGGGCACGAACCCGTGTCCCCTGCATCGGCAGGAGGACTCTCAACTGCTGCGCCACCAGGGAAGCCCTTGATGTAGATTTCAGCACTCCTTTCTCTGTGCTAGTCTGTACCTGCTCTTCCATCTGTTATATCACAAATCCTTTTTTATCTTCTTCCAGATATTTGTTGAGCTGTGTGTGTTCACCATCAAACTGTTTAAAAAATATTTTTCTTTTTTAGTACATTGCTATGCCAGTAGTTTACGCATATTTTATAAGCACAGGTTAATTCTACATCTGTCTGGCGTACTTCCTAAGAAATTACTTTCTACGTGTGGTAGGTGCTTGGATAAAATGACATATAGTAAACCTCTTGTTGTCCATTGTGCTAAAAATTGAAAAGAAGTGACAAGTAAGGGAGAGTCCTATACAGTCAATTATATCTAACATTGCCCTTTAGAGTTTCTCTGTAAGCAATGGTGAGAGGCCAGTCATACATGAAACACTGAGGGGGTGTCATGGCGTTATCACACAACCGGTAATATGAGTAGTGTGAGCAGTAAGCAATCCAGAGAAAGCAATAAATAATTCAGAGGCAGGAAGTATTGATTTTTTTTTTTTTTTTTTTTTTTTTTTTTTATGCGTTACGCGGGCCTCTCACTGCTGTGGCCTCTCCCGTTGCGGAGGACAGGCTCCGGACGCGCAGGCTCAGCGGCCATGGCCCACGGGCCCAGCCGCTCCGCGGCACGTGGGATCCTCCCAGACAGGGGCACGAACCCGTGTCCCCTGCATCGGCAGGCGGACTCCCAACCACTGCGCCACCAGGGAAGCCCGGAAGTATTGATTTTTATTGGGGTGTTTTGAAAGGTTTATAATTGAGGGGTGGCACAGGCTATTTTGTTGATGTTGCAGAATTAATTCAAAAATCCAAAAGCAGTATCCAACACGTGACAGAACTGTTAACACTTAGTACACATTGGTACATAAAAGGTATATACCATGATAGAAGGGACAGAGGAATTCAAATAGAGTAGATCAATAAGTTGGTATTGAGTGGAACTCAGTGGACTCTTAATAAGTACTTAAAAGTACTGAACTACAATAAATCTATTAAATAACAAGGTGAAATAACATTTTAAATGGTGAAACACTTATTTTATCAGTTATATAAAGAATTTGATGCTTGCCTACTATTATATTATTATTCAATTTTTTGAGGTTCTGGAAAATTAAATGCACAATAAAAGTATTTAAAAATGTATTGAAACTTCAGAAAAGAAAAATTAAACTATCTCTTTTTTTACTGATGACTTGATTACATTTAAAAATAAAACCCAAAGGATATATATAATAAAATTAAGTTGAATTAAGATAGAATGATAAAATATCTTTATATAAGCTGAAAATAAATCATTGCATGTTCTATTTAAAAAATAAGTACCTAGAAACCAAAATTTGAAAATAAAATAAAATCTTGATGAAAGGCATGGAACGAGTTTTGAACAAATGTGAAGAAATTATGTGCAGTTGGATAAAGACATAGTATAAATATACAAATTAAATAAAGTTACAATAGAAGTGTTAAATTTTTAAAGTAGATGATTTTGAAAGTTTATGTAAAACTAAATGTATAAGAATTGCCAAGACAGTTATTTAAAAATAATATATTAAAAAAGGTAAACATACTGTGACAGACACTGATAGGTGGCTTCACAACAACTGATTCCAAATTTCTTTTCCATTAATTGACTTCCACTCTCCTGATTAAAAAAATAAGGACTTTTCTAGCCATCACATTCTTAAGTGTATGCATGGTAACTACATCTGCCCAATGAGACAGATCTAAGAAGTAATACTGAGGGGTTTCAGCAAGACATTTCTTTTTGATTAAAGATATGTCCACAAGTAATATTTAAAATTCTTACCTAATAAATAATTTAGGCCAATCAAAAAAATTAAATTAAAAGATATGCCCAATAATTAAAGTCTCCCTTATTTCTTTTTTCTCCACAGTCTATTTTCCCTTTAGATGAGGTAAAGTGAGCATCAAAGTGTTATCTATAGATCGCTTTTTGACCTCATGAACTGTGGTTAAAAAATAAAGTTCCACGTGTTTTTATCCCCTGTTATTTGAGGTTGTGTTACTCCATTTATTATTAATTCAAGAAATATTTGTGGAGTTTTAATTAAATGGTAGAAGTATATGAAACTGAAATACTAGTTAGCAAAGCAGAAAAAAAAAAAAATTTCTGCCTTCACGGAACTTAACCTCTTGCATGAAGAAAAACCGTAACTGGCAACTGATGGAGACTCTGTCATCAAAATAATATAGGATAAGGACCCATTTTCAGCCAAGACGGAATAACTGAAATCGAATTCGTCATTCTGCCTTAAACAGTTAAAAAAGAGTGCAAAGTATGTGAACCAACAGTTTTCAGAATTTGGACAGGGCATGTCAGTGATCCCTGAGAAACAGGAACAAATAAGAGAAATGAAAACATATGATCATGCTACAGTCTGTATATTAATGTGCATAGAAGCTTTATGGTAAAAACCAAAAACTGGAAAGGAAAAAAAATGTTTCTCCATCAGGTGAATAAACAGTTTGTGGTATATCCCTAGTACAGGATGCTAGTTAGCAATAGTTAGCTAGTTTTTTATTGCTAGTTAGCAATAAAAAAAAGAATTAACTATTGATACACTCAGTAGCCTAGATGAACCTCAAAATAATTACACTGAGTAAAAGTAGCCACACCAGAAAAGTATGTACTGACATACTGTATGATCCCATTCACATACGTTTCTAGAAAATGCAAACTAATCAACAGTAATAGAAAGCATATTAATGGTGCCTTGAGAGTGGGGGACGTAGAGGGAGAGAGAGGGATAACAGAAGGACATGAGGGAAATTTTGGTAGTGATGGATATGTTTGTTATCTCAATTGTGGTGATAGTATCATAAATAAATATTTATCATTGTTTTCAATAGTTATCAAATTACATATTTTAGATACTGCAATTCATTCTACATCAATTATACATTTAAAAAGCTGTAGAGAATACTATCAAGTCCCAAATGCCCACAAGTTTCTCAGAAGATGGTGTCTTCCTCTTTGTATCCACTGCCTAATGGCCTTCAGGAGCTTCAAATTCTATTAAAAATTTTTCTTTTCAAATAATAATAGCTGACAGTTACTATGATTTTACTATGTGCCAGACAGAGAATAGTGCTCTGCAAACGTTGTCTTTGCAGGAATACTCCATTGTTTAGAACACAGTTTCTGAATCCAACTTTACATGTATATAAATACATATATAGAGAGGGAGAGTATATATTTTACATATTTATGTATAAAATACATATTTGTAAATATATATATGCACACATACATACATATGCATCTATCTATATATTGCAAGATTATACAAAGTAATAATTAGAACTGAATTGGGAATCCAGAAAATAATTAAATACATACACTTATTAGAAAGAAAATTTGAATTTTCTTTTCAATGGTTAAGAATACTGTTCCATAAACAGCACTTGATACAACTGACAAGTCATGTGAAAGATAAAAATGTTGATTTAAATTTCATATCAGATATAACTAATTTCTAGATGAATTGTATTAAAGAATAGACATTAATAAATCATTAAAAAGTGAAGGTGATTGAGTGCATAGCAAAATGAAGTGGAGATAACGAATACAATAAAGATTTAAATGATATTTTGAGATCTACATTTTTAACAAAACAGTCACTGTTTATACAATTCATTTAAACCCTGGTTGGCTTCCAAGCATTTAGTTTTCTGGTCCAATTATACTAGTGAAAACAAGTAAATCTTACAACAAAAAACATGCAAACATTTCTGGCATTAGTGACATTTTCCAGATAATACATATACAGAATAAGTCCTTTTAATTTGAATTTCTTCCAAGAGTGACATACAATTTTGAAGAAAAAAATTATGAAACATGCAATTAAATTCACTTTGAAAACTCACCGTCGAAGTTTCCAAATTTGATATTTGTCTTTAATTTCATCTTTCATGTTTTTAATACGGTTTTGTTTTGGTTCATTAACATAGAATAAATGAAATTTTAAGGGAACATATTTATTTTGGTTTTCCAGAACAAGCTAAATGCAATCTGCCAGTTTGTTTTGTAAATAGGGCATACTCACATCTTGCACATACTCCATATTCATGTTCCTCTTAAGACATTTTACAGATGGTGAGCCACCTATGTAGACTAGTGAAAAAAAAATTAGTTTGTTTGTTTTTTTAATAGGATATATCACTGAACTTCCATGTTGATCCGTGCATATTTATGAGCCTCTGACAATGTGCACGGGGACATGCTCCATTTCTCTTCTTGCAAATTTGAGTTTTTATTCAGTTCTCTGAGAACATAGAGCCATGTGTTGATATTTGTATGTCTGACCAAAGCAATCATATGTTTTCATATGATTTATTTTTCTGGGTCTTCCAACAGACAGTTATGTATCACTGTCTTTCTCCTAATTTGAATGAAATAAATAGTATTTAATCTAACTGAATAATGTGGATAATACCTACAAATAAACATACATTAAACATTTTCCAAGTAGCATTTTGATAGAATATAGAAATGGGCAATGTAGTAATAGAAGTTTTATAGAAATATGATATTTGCTATCATAGTCGTTGTTGGGATTTAAAAATATCTTCACTGCATTATGTCTATCGTTTGGCTTAACTGAAGCTGGTATCCTGCACCGTAAATATGGCTACTGTCTCTGAAAACTTACACCAACTCTGCTCACTTAAGAAACTAAAAGATGTAAATACCAAACTGATCCTTTTTATCTTTGCTATCAGCATTTACTTAGATATAATCCCATGTGTTTATACCATCTATATTTTGTAAATATAATAATTTTTAATTTCATTTCTATCATTAGAATTTACCTTTACCGGAAATGACATTTTTTTAAAAATATTGCCTTATAATGAATCTCTTCTGTCACATTGATAAGGTCCAGTTGACTTCTTTGTCAGATTAGCTCCACATAAACCATGAAATCATAATAGATGGAACTACCTTTCCTTCCCACTCACTCTGGCACGGTCCATTTGTAAATCATAAGCACCAGCAATTTTTACAAATGCCTTTGATACTCTACATGTACATGTAAATGATCAAGAAAGGAAAGGAAAATGTGTTATACTTATTAAAGAGCTATGGTGAGTACTTAGAATGGCCTAGATGTTCTACTGATTTATTACACTGGCCTGCCCAGATGTTTGATCAGTCTGAGTGGATATGCCTGCTGCTATAGCATTATGTGGAAACAATCTCAGCATCTAGGTATATTTAGAAATGGTATGTTTTATGAGAAATAAGTCATATAAGTAAATGGAAAGGTATCTTTTCTTACTTCTAGATTAACCAGACTAGACCTGTTATCATGGATCAAAACGCAACATTGATAAGTGATACTGAGTCAAATTGTGTTAATTCTAACTTCACTATATGTATAAGCAAACCATATTTTTAGATATTACCACCAGCAGAGTCTATGGTGACTCTGGAAATTCTGACAGAAAATGAGTTATCTTGTCCCCAAAACTGACCGAGTGGCTAGACAGATATTACACAGAGTGTTTTACTATTCCGTTTCCTCTGACTGCACAGGTTCAGTAAAAACCAGTTCACTCTGCTATACGGATGAAATTAAATAAACTTTATGACCATGACCATGCTGAAATGTCATAATCAAAGGTGAATTTCCCTTACTCCAGTATGACAAGTCCATTACTATACAGAGTTCAATGGTGTTTTAGTCATCCTGCTATTAAGTGCTATTAAGAAAATACTATAGACTAGATAATACTTAATACTATAGACTAAATAATACTATAGACTAGATGGCTTAATACTATAGACTAGATAATACTTAATACTATAGACTAAATAATACTATAGACTAGATGGCTTAATACTATAGACTAGATAATACTTAATACTATAGACTTAGAAATTTAAAATAATTTTATTCTAGTATTATATGTACCAACACACTGAAAATAATTTCAACTGTAGCACATGTACAAGGGTTGTAATAGTGAGTCTATTAAGTCTATTACTGTGTTTAGGGTACATAGTTATCACAAAGAATCAGTCAGAGAAAAGAATAAAAGGTGCAAAACAAACGTTTATATTTCATCCATTTCCCCTTCTTAATAGATGAAAATTACTTGTTTTGAACGATTGGCCTTAGGTTTCCTTTAATAGTCTCACTTAAATACTATAGAGTAAATAAACAACAGACATTTATTTCTTACAATTCTGGAGACTGGAAAGTCCAAGCACATGATACAAGCATATTTGGTGTCTGGTGAGGGCCCCCTTCCCGGTTGATAGATGGCTACTTTCTCATTATGTCCTTACATGGCCTTTTCTTGGTGCATGTGTGCAGGGAAGAGCTCTGGTCTCTCTCATCCTCTACCTATAAGGACACTAACCCTTTCATAGGAGCTCCAGCTTCATGACCTCATCTGATTAATTACCTCCCAGAGGCGCCCACCTTCTGGCACCATCACATTGGGGGCTAGGGCTTCAAAATATGCATTGGAGGGGGACACAGCCATGTCCCATAGCAGACAGTGTCCTCCCAGACTCGTGTCTGCGCGGAGCCAAGAATGTGATCTGACATGGAAACAGGGTCTTTGCAGGTGTAGTCGCATTAAGACGAGGCATACTGCGTTAGCGCAGGCCCTAGTTCAATACTGGTGGCCTTAAAAGAGGAGGGAAATTTAGACGCGGAGACATACACAGAGGGAGGGTGGTGTGAAGAGACATGGGACACACAAGGTGGAAGACCATATGAGCACCAAGGTGGAGATTGGAGTAAGGAACACCAAGGATTGCCAGCAATTGTCAGAACCTGGAACGGACAAGGAAGAATTCTTGTCTCGAGCCTTCAAAGGAAGAATGATCTTGCATAGACCTTGGCTTCTGAATGCAACCTTCTAGAACTGTAAGAGAATACATTTCTGTTATTTTAAGTAGCTCAGTTTGTGGTAATTTGTAACAGCAACCCTAGAAAACTAATAAAATTACTAAGGGAAAAAAAAAACATATTTCATAACAGATTCCTCCTAGGAACTTGGCCTAGTATCTGCCCTTGCTCGATAGCTTTTAAATTTTCAGACTTACAGTGGTAAAGAACGTTGCCTCTTAGAAGGTCAAGAAAATGGATGCTTAGTGTAACCTCAGAAAAAGAGGACATCTCTACTTTTCTTGAGTTTGCAGAAGAAGAAGAGCCCCTGGAACAATAGCTTCTGATTCAGGAGGAGGCTTGGAAACAAGGACGGATAAGAGAAGCCATCCAAAATGCAGCCATGAACATTTTACTTAACCTCTAGATAGAAGTTAACTGGCTGTCTGTAGTAGATATTCACCACTTCCTAAAGGCTCTGGATTTGTTGGCCACGCTAAAAAAGTTTTTCTTTGCTAAGTAATGCCTGTTTTTCCCTGATCTGAGAAAAACTGGCTGAAGAGAAAAAGATGTTCATGATATGAAAGCTGTGGTCCAAAGTATCTGAAACAGCTACCACTGAAACAGAGTCACCATGGGCCCTTTTAAACACAGGACGTTTATTTTAGTTTTCAGAGTTAGAGTCTGCTAAATTGAAATTTAAAGTTAGAGTAAGAAGGAGGAAAAAGGAGTGTCATCATCTTGCCATGAGAAAATAGAATGAGAAAAAAATGTACAGGAGAAATATGAGATACTAGGTATATTCTATTAACCTTCTTGAATGTTCTAGGCATTAGTAGGATCAGAAATACATTCATCAATTAAAAATTACTTTCTGTGGGAAAGCATTCTCTCTTTATTTCTATCTGCCAACCCTCAGCACACACACACACACACACACACACACAAATGTTCCACAACATACATACACAGAAAAAGCATTTGTGAATTCACACTGGGATATATTAATAGAGTTATGTGTTTATTCTGCCTAAAAAAATTTAAAAGGACCCATAAATGTGTTTGTTTATCATCTGTTTGAGTGAGTTTGAGATATAAATTTCCATGATTTAGCTATTTCCAGAGGAGAAAAATATTAAAAGTGGTACGTCTGACCTTTACTAATTAAATCAACTACTTGCTCTCAAAACTGACTGACTGAAACAATCTTAAATGTATCATGAGTGCGGGTTAAATAAAGGCGTTTCTGGATGCAGCTGTTACTTCCTGCTGTCGGCGCTGCTGACACTGGTGACTAGATACAAGCTTTTAGTTTGCTCTGTCAGCCGCTGCAGTGTGACGTACGAGATGAGGTCTAGAAATAGTCTTACAAACAGTCAACCAGTCTGTCTTTCAAGTTTTCCAGCTCTGCTGCTATACAAGCAAGCTTATTATACAGGTCACAAGAATTACCCCTATAAGGGTAATTCATGTACATGGAAAGGGACTACCCTAAAGTTTATCCCTAATTATAAAGAAGTAGAAAATAACTTTAAATGTTGCCTTAATTCTTTGAAACATAAGTACATCTAATATTCATACTATCATAACCTGTTCTAGTTTAAATTTGGTGTATATCTTGCTCGATTCCAGTGGATAGAAAAATTTCTCTTTAGCCCATGCCTTACCTTAATCAAGATACACTTTCTCTCTCAGTATATTGGACAATTGACACTTCCCATTGGATCTTTTCTTTCTTAAATATGACATATTTGGCATGAAATGCTTCATAATCCATATTTCATACACAGATTTCATGAAAAAATTGATATAATGTTCTCTTTTGCCCTGAAGATAGATATAGTCAGAGATTATCACTTAAAACTAAATACCTTTTGATAATTCTCATTTTGAAATAACTCTAAGGTCTTTTACAAATAGGAAAGGTTTTCTTCTAGAACCACACAATGTATTATTTTACTTCTGAACTACAGAATATGTCAAGTTGATAATTTACTTCAAGTCATCCTCATATAATGGAGAAAACAGCAAACATGAAGATTTTACAGGACTTTCATAAAAGCCAGCAGAGAAAAGACTTCATAAAGTTTCTGTGAACTTTTTTCCCTTCTCAAAATGCTGAAATTTTGAGGGAGTGGATTTCCCAGGACCTATGATTAATGTTTTACTGACTACGAGTGCATGATTTACTGGAATTATTATATGATTGTCATATATGTGATTATATAATGATGCACTTCTTAGTGTTACCAGATGGGTCTCCAGGACCCGCCTGGGGGAAGGTTCTTTTTCCATTTGGGTTCGGGCAGCCTGTGCTGAGACTGAACCAGCGGGAGCTTTATTCCAGGGCCAGACAATGGAGAAGCGGAACTTAGTTCACAAATCACCTTCTCCTGGTGGGTGTGAGGGGGTGATCAAGGCAAGACTTTTAAAGGTAGGGTTAATGAGGGGGAGGCATAGGTATTAGTTTTCTGGGAAGAGGCAGGGTTCTCCCTGGAACTGGGGTGGCACCTCGTTTTCTTCCTTCTGTGGTCCTGTGTTTCCTGTCATGGCCGCCGTTGGGTGTCATTTGCAGGTTAATATATTAAAATGAGCATATAATGAGGCTCAGGTTACTAGAGGTCAAGATGGTGACTCAAGCAAATTACAGCTGGATTTTGTTTTTCTCTTTGGTTTCCTCCTTTTGAGGTTTGGTTCTGCAAATGAAGGGAGCACAGTCAGTTTCCATTCGAGGGAGGGGCCGGGGTACAGGGCAACAACCTCAGTGACAGGTAGTGAAAGCGTACCGTTAATGTCGTTATTAAAATATTAATATATTCTTAATAATGTAGACTTGTAACCCTCAAATTAATATAGTTCTTTTCACCGTGAATTTCTCAGTTTAAATATATAGAAAGTAGCATAGAATATTAAGTTACCCAAATTGTCAAATTGATGATGGCAGAGTGAAATAGTAATGAAAAACATTTCAGAATCACCCGGTTGGCTGTGTTTGGCGTACGTATTGTCTCACTTAGTTTTTTAAAAATTAATTAGTTGGTAATATAACAATCAGAAGTTTTAAAATAAACATCTAGACTTTGGCTTTAATTAAAACTTTAAATGATCTTGGATCCCTCAGCCCACATTCTAGCATGAAAATTTAAGGGACCCGAAGAGCAATACATTCTTAGACTGAAATTTCAGAATTCTATCCTGACACTAAAACAGTATATTTCTCCTTAAACCTGGCCTACAGCCCTCATTTTTAATTCCTGTCTGGTAATTGCAGGCATGGTATTTCAACTATTAAATGTAGGTGTAATTGATCTTTTATTGGAAGGTTTATAGGTACTGAATTAGTAAACTAGCTCTTGGGAAAATTAATCAGTAATTTATAGCAATTCAAACATCATGTAATCATCCCCTCATTATCTGAAATTGTTCAGTGAGAAACATAATCAAAATATACTTTTTGGTATTTTATTTATTTTTATATTTTATAACATTTTTATAATTTACATCAATAATAACTTTATTTTCATTCCTCCAAATATCTTTGAGATTTGGGTTTCGTCACATTCATATTTCATAACCAGCACTTTGTTCCAGATGGTATTAAGGGACACATAATAGCAGCTCATAAAAAGAAAGAAAAAAGATGAACCGGTTTGCAGGGCAGAAGTTGAGACACAGATGTAGAGAACAAACGTATGGACACCAAGGGGGAAAAACTGCAGGGGGGTGAGGGGGGTGGGATGAATTGGGCGATTGGGATTGACATGTAGACACTGATGTGTATAAAATGGATGACTAAGAAGGACCTGCTGTGTAAAAACTAATAATAAAAAAAAAAGAAAGAAAAAAGACTTGGGTAACTCATTAAGAGAAGTTAGGACTGTGAGAAACCCTTCTACATACAGACTTGATATCGTTCTCAGCCTGGAAGCACAGCACCATAGAGAGTGTTTCTGGGTGTCAGGATGATGAGATGTGGGTGTTACTGGCTTGCTGGCCTTTTGTGAACAATCAGGGAGGCCAGATCTCCTACAAAGCCATGTCCATTATAACAAAGAATTACCTCTGTTCAGCAGAGCTTGTGAATGCCCTGAATATCTTAAGACGGTGCTTTTCGATCATTACTATGTTTAATGCATCACCTGCAGATCTTGTTAAATTATCATTTCTAACCAGCTCTCAGGTGAGACCCATGTTGTTAATCCTTAGACTGCATTTTGAGTCACCAGTCAGGGGTCATTAACGTATGTGAAAAACTGTTTATAAATTTTAGAGGTAAGAAACTAGTTCTGTTTTGCATATAAATGCAAACTCTTTTTAACAGGGTTCTTATGTACTCTGAATTTCCCAGGAATGCGAATACCTGCCAAATGGAAGAAAGATTGTACTTTGTTCAGACTTTACCAAAGATTGTTTCATTTCAGAAAAATTACATCATCAACAACAGCAATGCTGCTGCTTCTGTTTGTAATAAAACGCGCTGTATGAGTCTAGATAGTAGCTGCCACAACAATAGTAATTCGTCCTGTAAGTGAAAGCATTTGACTATTTCATTAGGTCTAATAGGTAATTGTGCCTACAGATTTACATATTAAAATTCTCATTTTGTGATAAATTCCTTTCATTTTTCTTTATATTATAATTACATTGATTTTTTAAAAACTGTGTGTATGTATACATTTTTTCTATAAATTTTATTTCTTAATAGGAAATGGAGTATAAAAAAGTGTTTTTGCATAAAAGTGGGGCATTGAGTTTCAGAGAGCCAAAATGCACTGTCTAATGCAGAGGAGTTTTGTTGTTCTGCCCTGTTTTGTCTTTCTAATTCTTTAAATAATTGGATTTAAAGTATAATAAACCTACCGATTATGGTTTTAAGTCATGTAATGAAGAGTAATCTTATCAGGGTACCTCTCTAAATTCCCCAGCAATTAGTACAGAGGTATTTCCCCCTAGGCTCTTTTACTGAATGTGTTACCAAGCAAGAGCTCACTGCCAGACATGCATAGCAGCCAAGGCCATGGCAGCAACTTCTGAGAAAACAGCTTTATTCTGAGGTCGACAACCAAGGAAAGACAAGTCTCTCAAATCTATCTCCTCGATTCAGGGTTGGGGCTAAATTTAAGGGTTTAGGGGAATTTCACACTTGGAAGCTGATGGGCTAGTCTTGAATCTGGCTTCTGCTGGAAGCCAGATTTTCCTTATTGTAGGACTTGTTGCTTCCTACAAGGCTCAGGTAGCAACATTTCTGTTCTTTAAGTTCCGTAGACTGAAGATTCTTGGTTTGGTGGGTCATCCAGGAGACGTGGGTTCCCTTCTTACACATGAGCAGGGCTGTCTCTGCAAAATAATGCAAGGCTTTGATTAATCAACAACCTGTTTAAGGGGACAAAACCAAGTTTAAGCTTGTCAGTGTCTTAAGTGCTATTTCAAAAAGACCAGCAGTATTGGCGTCACCTGGGAGTTTTTTCTTTTAGAAAAGCAGAATCTCAGGCTCCACCCAGATCTCTTGAGTCCTAATCTACATTCTACCAAGATGTCCAGGCAGTTTGTATTGCACATAACATTTGAGATACACCGCCCTACCCTAAATACTGGTACCAGCAGCAGTCCTGGCCCCCTCTCTCCATTTTGTGCACCGGAATCTGCGAAGCTTATGTAGTTCAGCATCTTCTGCCTGTTGGCGTGTTACTATAGCCCATCATTCCCTGAATATGAAGGAAGTCTGCAGCGTGGGTTATCTTGTTTTATTTTGGGCAAGTTGGAGATCGTTGTTTCCCTAGGGAGGAAATTGGGAGATGGTAGGGGCAATAACAGGGTGGCAGGGAGGGGCTGTCAGGTGGGCCTAACATGTCCCGTAAGAACAACAGTGATGGAGCCGGGGTGCGCCCCTGCCTCACGGGGGCTCTCGCCTCCGCCAGCAGCCCTGGCCTTGCTCATTACTATCGCTTCTCCAGGCAACAGCAGGACACAGAAGTTGACAGTTTACCCAGGTTCATGTTTCCTTTCTTTCAGAAGATTTCCTCTTATAAATAAATAGTTTTTTTGGTCCCCTTTAAAAATTTGAAATACAGGGTTTGAGTAAATCTTTTCTCCCCCATTTCCCCTCTCCAACTCTCTAAGGATGACTGCTAAACCTGTATCACCACATCTGAGCAAAACTTCACTGCAATAATCCTTAATCACATAGGGTCTTTAATTGAACTAGGAATTCCTCCCTTATCCTGTACTTGCCCTCAAAGGAAACCAATCTTCCTTAATACCCAAGACACAGGAATTTCTCATTACACTAAATAATGGGAGACTTTACCTCACGCACAATAACACAAACACAAAAGCACTAACTTTAATGATCAAAGTACTTTCCTCTGTCCACTTTATCATAACGGGGGAATACATGGGAAGAGGCTGTCATCAAGGCGAGTTTAAGGTAATTTTCTGGAGTGATCTCTGTGAAGAAGGAGGGGAAAGATGTCTCTACCTGGTATGGTCCACTAAAGAGGTAAATACAGGAGAATGTCAAGGACAAAGGGGATGGGTGCTACCTGCAAAGTTTGAGGTTATTGTCTAATTTGAGACTAGATCAGAAATAAGGATTCCTGACTCTCCATCAGATTCGTCCTGGAATTTAGGTTTAATGTCCTTTATATCAACTTTTACATCAACTTGAAATCTCTGGATTATCCTCAATAGTGACTAGATAGAAATGAGGAAAAGCTAATGGACAGGAAAATATTATTTGTCAATTTCCATTTCCTGAATTCTTTTGAGGAAAACTTTCCATTATTTCTAGGTTTCTTACATGTTTATTTTTGTTTTGTTTTTATTCCTGTTTTTGTTTTATTTTGCTTCCCTAAATCTCTCCTATTTAAAACCTTAGAAATAAAGAGGTTTTAGCCATACTTCTAAGTAATCATTTAACTCAAATTTCACTCAAAATATGTATGCATTTGTGTTTCACAGCTGTTAGTCAAGCAAGGCTCACGCAGGCTGCTGCTGGCTGTAATACACACACTGTGGTTGTGATTACACATCTGGCGGTACAGTTCGTTCAGACTGAGCCAACTGACATGTTTTGGTCATCTAGAATCATGCTATCTAATAGCTAAAACACAGATGATTAAATTGCCCTGCAATAACTGTCAAAGAAGTTCTGGAATCATTGATTATGAACAATAATAAAAGGAAAAATACATAGCCTCTTAGTTGTAGCTTCCTACTGCTGTAAATGTGAAGAGGCATTTTATATCCTCAGAGAAAACGTATAAGTGTCAGACTTTTTTGCTGTTGTTTTCTATGCCCCCTACACATTTCTGAGCCTACCTGAACGTGGCACCTTCAAGCTGACTCTTACACCTCCAGTGAAGAGATCCACTGAAATATTGCTCCCTTAAAGATATATATAGATTTGGAATCTGCTCTATTCTACTGAGTCAATCCCTGTTTATGTCTAGCTAATGTCATGTGGGTCACGAACACACTCGCTAAGACACAGTAGGAAATCCAGCTGTGTTTAAACGTATGTATGTAGCCATGTATGACTTTCAGGGAGCATGTAAATACCTTGTCAGAGCAATCAGATCCTCCCATTCATACAGCAGGTTCTTGCCTGCATGCATTAGCCCATTCGTCCTTGGGCTAATGCACGCAGGCAAAAACCTTTTTATCCCTTTTGTGGACAAGACCAGTAATTCATGAGAGAGCTGGGAGTAGAAAACAGTCCTCCCTTTCCCCAGCAGACTATTCTTGCCACTAGGTTATATTGATGCCTTGTACACATAGCCATTTCACTGGCACACTGAAACAGATCAGTATTTTTTATTGAGTTTGACATTTTGAAATGTAACTACAATAGCTTACCCTATAAACAGGAAGTGACTGTAAAACAGATGTTCTTATTTAGGGAGCATGTTACCAAAAGAGCAAAACACTAAATTTGTCCTTGCTGTAATTGTGTCATTTAAACCAAGAGGAAAAAGTCAGAGTCCTAAGACTGAAGAAACCCTGATAGGAAAATTATACCATCATTCAATGTTATAAGATGTCACCTGAGGAAAGAATGTGATTTAAGCTTCAACACTGCTCCCATGTGATATGAATACCAATTTCCAAATTGTGCTATACAATTACTGAGTTTTGAAGTCTTCTAGTATGTATGGAAGTAAAGATTTGTGGGTGGTTTTTAATGAATTAGGGAAAAGACTCATCCTTAAACTCTGGAAGCTAATGACTATGTTTTTAAGTTTTGTTAAAATTAATCCTGTGCATTCATTAATCATGAGCTTTTGTCTGTGAAAGTCATGCAAATGATTTTTCATTTGTTTAAAAAAGACAAGTTTAGCATGAAGGCAGTCAATTCTGAAAGCAAAATTTATCAATTTATCATGAATGTACATGTTGAATGGATTAACTATTGAAAAGTGTTTAAATCGCTTTTAGAATGGTAAAGCAAGTATTTTCAAGCACTTTGTCTTGCGATAATAATTATGACTATCCTGGAACGCCTCCCAAGGTAATCTACACTCAGTCACAGCCCCTCAGAAAGGGTGGATACGGGGACCATACGTGCGCCTAATGGATTAATTTACATGGTCACAGCAGGTGGAGTCATGGTGGATGACTGACCCACGTTGCACGTTGACAGATTTGATCAGTTACGTATCAGAAGCCAAATAGCGCATGTGATTTTTTTAAGGTTATAAGTAACAGTGCCTTTTGGAGAAGCCATAATGACACACGACCAACTGGAGTTGAGATCAGATAGTGCTCATTTGTTTAGAGAGGAAAATGAATCAAACACAGAAGGAAATGCTGTATTGAGAGACTCCATAGCTCTGCTGGAGGTAATATTGACTTGGTTCTTACCGCTCAAGAGTAAGTCCCAGTGTGATCTGCCTGTACTTAATTTCCAGTTCCTAAATGATGTGGCATCTACTAGTTCTTCCTTGTGAAAAAAGTAAAAAATAAAAATTTACTCCATTACTTAAGCCAACTTGACTGGGATAGTATCCTATATGTAATGACTGTAATACTCCGAATGTTCTTGAGTCAAACACATTCAGATATGTAATTTCAAAACTGTATTTCTAGAACTGACTTTATTTTTAACTTTGATTTTGCCTAATGGCAGAGAATTTAATCTAGACACTTGAGCTTTCAATTAAATAGTCTTCTCAGGATATATAAATTAATGATAGTCAATTTAGGAACTTCGTTTCAGTATTACCTGCTATTCTGTCATTAACGTCCTGCAGAGAAGCATGGACCTACCTAAGTAGCCTCCACAAGAATGTACTCAGGGAATTGGGCACATGCCAGCAGTGGGCATTAGAATGGACCAGAGATTCATCATATTTCTGAATAAGGGGGTTCTGGGCTGGCATCAGCCACTGATTTTCTCATCACTTTGGAAGTAAGATGTCTCATACTGGCCCATACAAGTGAGTCATTCTAATTTGCTGGGTGAAAACTCTGATTCCCCTGGTGTATTTGGTTACATATTTTATCTACTCTGAGGTAGTGACATTATGGTGCATTTCTCTAATGTGCTACTCCTTGATTCAGGGGATGATGAAACACACTTTAATTATTACTAGCTTCTAAGTTTATCAGGAAAAGTTAGACTTCCTTTTCAGGTACTTAAAGAGCACAGAAATCATAAGGAGAGGGATTATCAAGGGCCACCTCTCATATGTAGTTGCAACATAACCTTCTTGCGTATTCTCATCAGACAATGAAATGGAAATTTTCTATTCTAGTTCCTCACTTAAAATTCTCTTTTCTCGGGCTTCCCTGATGGCGCAGTGGTTGAGAGTCCGCCTGCCGATGCAGGGGACATGGGTTCGTGCCCCGGTCCGGGAAGATCCCACATGCCGCGGAGCATCTGGGCCCGTGAGCCATGGCTGCTGAGCCTGCGCGTCCGGAGCCTGTGCTCCGCAACGGGAGAGGCCACAACAGTGAGAGGCCCGCGTACCGCAAAAAAAAAAAAAAAAAAAAAATCTAAAAAAAAATTCTCTTTTCTCAGATAATCCCTAAAATTCGGAGCTCTTTCTTATCTCACAAGATTTTATTGGTTACACTTGCAGTATCGGAACGGAGTCTTTGATCCCAAGGAACTTGTTATTTTATTCTTCCCGTATTTCCTGTATTTATTTATAACGTATCAGAAAACCATTAAGCATCAATTAATTGAAAAGCTAAAAGGCATTATAAAACCACTAATGAGCTGTATTCAGGAGTACAGAATTGTAACAAAACGATATGTATGTTCTGACTTTTGTAAAGGTATGTATAAACAACCACCCCATCAATGGCAATAACCAAAAGAGGGGAGGATTGAAAAAAAAACATATTGAATATAAGAGAAAGATTAAGAATAATGAGAGGAAATGAGAGACAGCAGCTGTTGCCATTTATGTTGGGATAATCTTTATAAGAATAAAAGGTGAACAGAAGTTTTGATTGTCCTTCAAACTTCTGATCTATTTCCATAGATTTCAGCAATAATCATCCCATGACCACAGTGGGTAGTGATAGCCATTTAGTGAAATAAATCAGAGCAGTACATAAACATCTTACTTGCTTTTTTGTTCTAGTCTCAGGAAGCAAATTGCCTGAACATGCATGTCACGTTATTTTTCACTCCACCTTACTTGTTCACCTCTCCACCCTCTACAGACATTCTGGGTTCTGAGACTATTAAAGGAAACCTAAGGCCCATCGTTCGAAACAAGTAATTTTCATCTATTAAGAAGGGGAAATGGATGAAATATAAACGTTTGTTTTGCACCTTTTATTCTTTTCTCTGACTGATTCTTTGTGATAACTATGTACCCTAAACACAGTAATAGACTTGAAAGGGATCACAAGACACTCTATACCTAAAATTCATCTCATGGAAGATGCATGATTTATATATTGCCTGTATCTAAAAGCGTTCAAGAAATTTAATGCAGCTCAACTGTAAGAAGCATAAACATTATTAAAATCAGGTGATGTAACTAGTAATGGTAAACCAATAATTTATTGGTATGATTATTATTCTTTCTCACAAGTAAATTTCTATATTCAGGGTTAAAGAGGTTATATCTCTAAAATGCTACAGAAATACCCAATAGAAAAGGAAGGCATCAAGGGATGTTACAAAAGACTGTAGTTCAGTTATCTGAACTACAATGTAATAGAAATATGTTTTATTAGTATTTTAATAATATGATAAAATATAGGATTTTACATGTTAATTTATAGAATATTGTAACTTTAAAGAAACTTTACCCTCAGAATCTTCTGATTGAAATTACTTCATTAAAAACCAGAAGAATAAAATTTGCTATAAAATTAATGAAAATAGTCAAGAGAGTTTGTGGGAACAGAGACATGACATTATAAATTATACATAGCCACCTTTAAACTCTTGAAAAATCATGTTTTAAGAGATCACTTCCCGATAATATGACTCAAGATTGATCATCATTCTCTTTTTTAAAAGAAATTATGAACGTTCTAGAGCATGTTGAGAGAATTTTAACAAGGGTTTAGTATGTAGTGCCTAATTCAGACAATGTTGAATCCGTTGCAAATGTGGTGAATTTCTGTTGTTGTTTTTTGTAGGGTCAGAGAAAAGAACCTGAATAACTTCAGGAATAAAATAGCCTGAACCTGTTATTGTTCACATTAAATTCCTTTTTTGTGCATCACTCAGAGCTGATACAATTCTTCTACTATGATACACAGACTGGGAAAGAAAATGCTGCTGCCTGGTAACTCCAGGCAAGGTCTCGAATCTGGTCAAGGTAAAGTGGACTTAATAAATTCCAGTCCACTTACAAGTTTCAAATCTTTAAAATTCTGCATGAACTTACTTCCATATCTTACCTGGCCTCCCTTTACTTACTTTGTAAGAAGAAGTAGATAATATACCAGCTTCTTTCCCCCGTTTTCTTCTCTGGCCTCTTTGCATTTGGTATGCTCCCCAGAGACCTCCTGGAAAGACACTGCCAGTCATTTACATACATCCTCTCTCTGTAGAGGCTGTTCTTGGGAAAGACTAATGTTTCTGTCTTTACAGTACTTCCTTCATGGAAAATTCTTTCAAACTTCTTTCTTTCGTTTTCCAGCTTGGTCTTTTTGAACTTTTCTTATTTTTTGTTCCATAAATCCTATCAAAGAGCAGCCAGTCCCAAAGTTAGTTCCATATTATGGAGACTTGCTCAGAATACATGTATCTTGCTTGATGCCTTGATGTTCATAATTCCAAAATCAACTATACTGTATTTCCAAAGGGTGAACTAGGATTCATATCATACTTGGTGACATTTATCCAGCAGACACAAAAAATAGTACAAGTTTTCTTATAAGCTTTGGGTTAAATGTTCAGTTCAGCCAACACATCAAAAATTTGAAAATGCACATCAGCCCAAGACTTGTCGCTGAGGAAACAAACCACCAAACCAACTCACCACCACCACCAAAATGCTAGCATGTGGAAAAAGTTGCGTAGATAGAGAGACAGATAGACAGAGATCTATCTAACATACTTATGCATATACACAGTTTCCCTTTTTTTTTGTATTAAATACTTCTCCAAAAACATGTAAGAAATTTAGAGATAAGTGTTTTCCCTCCATTTCAGTTTTAGAGTTGGTTTGATAAAGAAACTCATCATCCTCTATAATTATAACAAGGCCAACATATTTGCCATCCTACAAAGCGCTTCAGCTTCAATGGCTCTATTAAAAATAACATGGTGTACTACTATAGTTAATATAGATATTAGTATAATAATGAAAAACTTAAAGATTCTTATGGAATTCAAAAGATAGGGACTTTTTTCTCACAAAAGGAATGCCTTGGCATTAAACTCTTTCCTAAATCAAATCAAATACCTCCTGTAATATCTGCATAGTCAAATTGAACTTATTTTCCGGGCTTCATGACTATTCAGTAGAAGTATCTAGACTCCATCTCTCACTTTTACCTCTAAAACGTTTCCTTTCAACATGCCCCGTGCGAGATTCTCATTTTTTTAAATGAAACGATTATAGACCTATAACAGCCCTAATCTACCCTGAGCACTTCTATTGATTTCAACCTCTATTTTTTTCTTTAGTTCTCCATTTTCAGTTTTGCAATCAACTGTGAACTATAGTTGAGGAAAATGAAGAGTGGAGTAAGGTATTTTAACATAACCACCTGAGAATCAGGCAGAGCCTGTGATGTCTCAGCCATTGTAATCATGGGCAAATCATGGGCATGTAATTGTGGACAAATGTCATTTTTTTTAAACTTACTCTTTCTCTATCACCTAAAACCTGGATTTGTTGAAAATTATTGGATTATTCAATGTGTACAGGATTCAGTTGTAAGTGCCAAGAAGACTGTAAGTCTCTGGAATGGTCTTGAAACTTCACAAAATCTTCTATAGAACTGAGGACTTCCAATATACATCCCTAATATATATCTGTGGGACTTTATAAGCCTAGTTGTTCTTTGTTTTAGCACACAACTCAAATTTTAACCCAGGCTACCTTTGCTGAGTGGGGCATCTTGGTAGAGAGTAAATAAATAAATAAACACATTTACATAAATAACATTTACACGTATATGTATAAAAAACTTATTTATTTACATTATGTGGATAAATATATTATTATTATGTCACCCCATTGGAGCCCTTGTATTACTTGATCCCAGCTTCTCTCTAGCATCATCACTCGGTATATTTCCTCATGCATCCTATATTCCAGCCTATTGGACTACAGTTTACGTTTTCAAAGAAACATTATATATACTGTCTTGAGTCTTTGCATATTATACTCCCCTTGCCTGAAATATTTGTCCTTCTTTTGCCTGGTTCTTTCCAACTTTCCTTCAAGATTTACCCCGAACTCACCGCCAGAATTTGTCTTACTCTGCTCCTTCTGTCCCCATCATCCTGTCCACAAATAAAAAGTTCGCCTGGTTAACAAATAGTATTTTTTATAGTTTTATTTATCTTAAAATAGATATTCTTCAGTCTTCAAGTTCAAGTAGTCATGTTGCCTAGACAGTAATAACTACTCAAAATGTTAAATGATCAAATAGTTGAATCAATGAATGTACTGAAGTCAGTAGAATTTGTTGGAAAAGTAACACCTCAGTTCCTGGCAGAGACTGAGAAGTTGTTCAGAAGCCCATTTTTTATTTTCTGTGGCACATAATCCTGACCTGTCCTGGCCCAAATTGCTGTATCAGCCCATGTGATTTATTTTAATCAGAGTTGTAGGAGTTATGTGTAACACCTCTAGTCATGGCCAGCTAAATATTTCCTATACGATCCTCTTCTCGCTTTCTCTTTATCCATCTGCTAGGATTTGATTCATCTCAAATCCCAGGGTAAGTTTGAGATTTTTGAAGTTTATATCTCCTTCTTCTCCTTCCTCTCTTTCCTCTTCTTCTCCTTCTTCTCCTTCCTCTTCTTCTTCTCCTCCTTCTAATACAACAGCCTATTCTAGAATATGTGGAGGCCGTTTCCTCTCCATTCTTGTCACATTTTACCTGGGCAAGATATAAACTTTTCTTGTTACAACAGCTAGCATTATTTAGTTAATACAAACGTTATTATAGAAGCGGGATACTAAATTAAAATTCCTTAAACATGTCTCATTGTTGGTCAGGCAGTGAACTCCTAGGATATTGATAAAAAGATTGGAAAAAGGGAGATCTTTATTATGTAGTGAGGAAACAGATGTTCAAAATGGCATCTGTGATAACTTATGAGGCAGACTTACATGCCTACTAAGCCTCCAGCTCTAGCAGAAGTGACTGGAAAACAGAACTTAGTAATGTATGTTGGTCGCTACTAACTGCAGTTAGCAAAGTACGAAAAGAATGAAATGGCCTCAAGTTATAACTGCCTTATTTGCAAGCAGAAATGAAAGTGAATAGAGAAGGTGCAAACATTTGAGTCCACAGTAGATTAGCTTCTAGAGTCCCAAATAATAAGAATAAAATTTTAAAATATTTTGGACATCAAAACCCTTTTTGATCCAGTTTTGAAAAAGAGTTAAGACTAATGCCATCAGCTTCAAGGTCACCTCTGTGAAACTGAGCAAGAATGGAGACTAGGAAACCATTAAGTAAGGAAACAAGAGACTGTGGGAGGCATCTGGAGCTGACTAAATAAATATTGCATTTTTGAGGGGATGTTATTGTCAAAGAAGCTGCAATTCTAAACTAAAAAAGAAAACATTTGACAGACTGTTCTGGTCCAAAAAAGTTACCAATAGGAAGTTGGCTGCAAAAATGATAGCCTCCAAGGAGGCGTCCTTCTCAACCTCACCTTTGTCGTGGCCACCGAAGTTGATGAATAAGTGAAATCCTTCCAGCTGGTGGAGCCAGGGCAAGGTCACTGGAAGCAGATCCATGGTCTAGTCAAGGCATTGCCATTTTCCCAAGTGTGGGCCTGCAGGCTGCGCCCTGCCTGACCTATGCCACTGAGAGCTGTGTCTCTCCCGTTTGTTTCTTCTGTGAATTAGAGTTGTCGTTGTGGTTATGAGGCATCTTCTCTGTGATATATGTGTTTTTAGATAAATTGTCTTTTTAATTTACAGATCCCCTTAGCTCAAAGAGCAATGTAGATTTGAGCCAGTGGCTAAATGGGGTTTGGGAGAGGGGGTGAGTGTGATATGTGTCAGCGCAAAAAAAAGATGAATAGCTACTTGGTGAACAGAAGGGCAGAGTATGACAGAAAATGACTGGAAGTTTTCATGTCCTTATTTTTTGGACATACAACTACATCTTATTTTTCATTCTTTTTTTCACATGTCCTTATATCTAAATTCTGGCAAATATCTGGCAAATAAATTATGAGTAGGTGGCACATTCCACTGTTAGCTAAAACACCTTCTCCCACACATGCATACAAAATAAAATATAATAAAGTAAAATAAAATAAAATAGTAAGATAAAAAATGTCCGTGCAGTTGTCTACTTATTTTTTCCTGGTAACTTGACTGGTGCTAGCACTCAGAGTCACGTGGAAACCGCTGATATGTGAAGATGGCAGCTCCGTGTCAGCTTGGGTCTCCAAGTGGACAAGCTTGAAGAAATGCCTCCTTCACGTGTCCCAGTGACCTCCCCCAACACATGCTGGATAGGACCTTACCTGAGCAAGAGAGAGACTTTTATTATGTTAATCACTGAGGTTTGGGGGTTATCTGTTTCAACAAATAGCATTATTTTAATTAACAGAGTAACTTTCAATTAAATCCCAAATTTAACATGTTACTTTGATAGAAAAACTCAGTAAAAATGTATAATCTCTCAACTACCATTTAGTGTCCTTCTAAAGATGATTTTGTTTTCATGCATTTCCGTCCTCTTTATACTTAAAATTGCATATACATTTCTCAACTACAAAATGTGCCCGTCTTTCCTGCTGATCTCACCTGGGGATCACACTTCTGCTAGTCTCTCCTCCTAGCTGCTACTTCAGTGTATTTACCCTAGGGCGGCTTTCCTATAACGCTTTTTGGGTCTAAAAGAAGAATTTCTATTTTTCCTGTTTTGAAAATGATAACCCGATTAATTCATTTCAGTTTCTCATATTCCCTGTGAATCATCAAGGAGGTGGCTAAAAATGATCTATATATCCAAATAAACTACATTAACATTTTCAAAATATTTTCATGTAGAATATTTGATATGCACGCGAAATCCTGTGTCAGAGGCGAGGCCGCTGCTATTAGTTTCATTTTACTAATAAGTGAAAGCCTGGGAGTTGTTGAGTTGCAGGTCATCCAGCTGGTGTCCGGCTGACTCTGGTCTTCAGATTCCTAGTTCAGGGCACTTTTAACCTCAGCAAAGTGCCATCAGTTTGTAATATACCACAGCAATCACTGCCGGTTTCTTTTCTTGTTCTCTTTTTAAAATTCATTCCTGAGGTCAGAGAAAGTATACTATATCTGTGTACTTTTTAGCACCCCTCATAGTTTGTCAAACATCACAGACCCCGCTTTTAAAAAGAGTTGATTGGATAATTATTTCTAAGCTTCATCTCAGTTATTTATTTACTCATTCATTCTTTCTTTCGTTTTTCTATGAGGAGTTACTCTTGACCTTCCTTACCATTCACAGCTGTCTTCTCTCTGGGGAGTTTATTTCCAAATACAATGCTTTATAAATGAACATTTTTATCAGTTTATTATTCCTATCTGTTATTATTACCAAATACTTGGAAACAGCATTAAAGGGGAGGAAGTTACACTTCAATATGATTTGTATAATTGTGTATCCATAGCCTTTGAATAAAATTTGGAAGAATAATGTGGAAATTTTTCCTATACTTGATGACTTAATGCAAATATCTACAAAAGTAAGCAAGCTAATATCAACCTTTATAACTATTATGGAAAGACATGTATATTATTAGGTAATTTGTTATTTCTTCTCATTCTATTGCTTACTAATTAGTTGTTGATCATATCTTGTAAAAACGTAAACATGTCTTGTCTGTGTATCACGTGTCTGGGTTTATGTGTTTAGGGGGAGGAGGGGGTCATACTGCCACCCTCCCAGGATTGATTGACAGGTTAAATGAGAACCACATGAGAAAAGGATGTTACAAACAATACAATGATCTTATGTTGTCATTGAATAGTTTCCAGATACACAAAGAAAAGTGTTTTAGTTAAATTTTCAGAATCATTAAAAGGGAAAGAGAAAACAAAAAATAATGATATCATAATTAGAAGATTGGATTAGGGGAGTCACACTGGAGGAGAGAGGGTTAGTGCAGGGGTCCTCAACCCTCAGGCAGCTAAAGGAGGCTGGTCCGTGGCCTGTTAGGGACTGGGCTGCACAGCAGGAGGTGAGCGGCGGGAGAGCGAGCGAAGCTTCGTCTGCCGCTCCCCACCACTCCCCATTGTTCCCCGTCGCTCCCCGTCGCTCCCCATCTCTCCCCGTTGCTCCCCATCGCTCCCCGTCTCTCCCCGTTGCTCCCCATCGCTCCCCGTCTCTCCCCGTTGCTCCCCATTGCTCCCCGTCTCTCCCCGTCACTCCCTGCCTCTCCCCGTCTCTCCCCGTCGCTCCCCATGGCTCCCCGTCACTCCCCGTCACTCCCTAACGCTCCCCATCACTGGCATCATGGCCTGAGCCATTCCTACCCAGTCCGTGGAAGAACTGTCTTCCCTGAAACTGGCCCCTGGTGCCAGAATGGTTGGGGACCGCTGGATTAGTTGGAGACTTCTCTGCTCACCGCCACCAAGGCTTTCTTTGAACAACCTGGTGCTATGAATGCTTGTGTTATTTGGGGTCATGCCACAAGCTTTAGGCTGAATGGGATATGAGCTGCTCTTTTTAATGGGATATTAAGACTTGTGAGGATCTCGTGAAAGTCGGGCCACATCATTTTCCCCAGGGAAGCCAGAACAGGGAAGCTGTTAGTCCATCTGAAATAAGTGGTTCCAGTGTAACCTTGTAGCCAGGGATCTATCTCTAAGCCAGAGAAAGTCCCAGAATGGAACAAAGTGTTCTCAGGCAGAATATATGCTGCAGTGGGGTAGTTGACCCACTCCCTTCCCTTCAATCACTCCTAACCCATGTGCCTGAGAGAAAACTGCTGTCTGCAGATTCCCCTTGCTCATTTCTTTAGTGTCATAACCCAGAGTTATCTGGAATTACCTCATTTACTTCTCACCACCCTGTGATTTGTGCATTGTTAGCCTCCTCTTTCAGACAGGCAAATTGAGTTGAAAGTCATAGCTGCTTTCAAGAAAAGATGACAGCAAAGCTAATAATGGGAGGAGGTGAATTTGAATAGAGCTCTGTGTGGCCCCCCGAATTACTGTGTTCCTCACTGCATGCTTTTCCCTAACGGCATCACATATAAACACTTTTCAAAGAAGGAAACTGAAACTTGGAGGGATTAACTTCTGAACACTGTCATGGCCTGTACCTGGCTTACCAGGTCGTGGACCTTTCTCTTCAGTTTCTGAACTGGATGCTCTTTCCACTGTACCACTCTCTACTTTAAACTGACATTTTAATAAGAAAAAAGGGCAATTATGTGGAGCGACAGATGTTAACTAGATTTATGGTGGTAATCCTTTTGCAGTAAATACATATACCAAATCATCATGTCGTACACCTTAAATTAATACAACGTTATGTGTCAATTATAACTCAATAAAACTGGAAACAAATTTTAAATCAAAAATTCAAAAATTGTCATTTTACATCAAGTTGACATGAGAATTGGTAATGTTCCCAGTGTTATTTTGCTTCTGTATTATTGTAAACACTAGAAATTCTGGATCTAAGTCTTAGTTATAAGCCTTTAACAATATTTTAACTTCAATGAGTAGGATTTTGGGTTTGGTGTTTAAAACAATCTGCAGTGTTATCCATATATTTTTTATCTAAAACATAGGAAACCTCATCAAAACCTTGATCCTTTTAAGTTTGTTTTTAAGTCAAAGTGTCAGTTAGTGGAAGTACATATAATAGAGTACTCCTGTCATATTTTCTAATGATTTTTCATGTCAACAAACCATGTATTAATTCTTTGTGCTGTTTAAAATAGTAGCATGAAAATATTTCTAGCTTTATCTTATGGCCAAGTGCCGTAACATGGGCATATTCCTGAGTAGCCATACGACAATGGTACCGCTATCTGCTTATCCTGATATTCCTTTTCCTGGCAAACCCTGGACCCATATGGGTGCTTTGTGTCTCTCTGTGTACATCATTAGGAGAGGCAAAATCAATACCTACACTTTTCCCTGGAAATAACTTTTTATAATTACTCAGAACATGAAGACAATTTTCTTTTCTGTTTACCGTCTTCTTCCTCTAGTTTTCACACCCCTGCCTTGTAATAGAAGCAGAAACAATTTGATTTCAGGAATATGTGAAAGCTGTCAGGGCAAGCTGTCGGGTTTGAGGCATCACAATCACCTCAAAGGACTGATGGCCTGTGCTTTGTGGAGTTGCAGCTTCGTCACTCAGGAGATAAAATGATCCATCCTTTTACATGTTGACAGGATGGCAATTAGGTGTCAATTTGGAGAGTCTCATATTCAGACAGTAAGTCATATACAGTCTATGAAAGGGCCTCGTCTCTCCAGGGACAGGCATTTTCAGTAATGCCTAAAATATTTGATAAGGGCTGTTTAGAATAATTTTAAGCAGCGATGTCAATTTCTTGGGTGACACATTCTTACGCTTTAGTGGAAATATGGTAATGGCCCATTTGCCATTCTTTAATGTTTGCCTTCAAACTAAATCATTTTATTTATATTATTAAAATATTTAAATGCATCTATGTGTGTCTTTTTTTTAACTGTAGTATATTTCAATTCAATTTGAAATCTGTTTTGGGGTAAGTGAACTTTTTTTAAAACTTAAAAAGATCTCTTTCATATGAAACAATAAATATGAAAAAAATCACAGCCATATTGGGAATAATTAAATGAATGGCTGTAACTCATAAAGGAAACTCAATGTTTACAAAAGGACTGACCCATAGGCTTGCTTTGTGAAGATCTGTATTAGGCCAAATTAATGTTTTAGCAAACACAATTATGAGCGACATGATATCCACAAAGGAAAATCTTCCAGAATACAAAGCCCATCTTTTGGCTTCCGCACCTGTCCCTGAGGCTGGTGTAAGCTGTCACTGTACTTGAGAAGTCAGCACAGGTTCCCTGGCAAGAGCCTCTACCAAAGCTTCTACCTATTGTTTTGTTACTGCTGCCCCAACTCCAGGAGCTTCAAAAAACTGAACAGCCGTAAAATGGGCAAATTTCTAAAGAAGACAGACTCTAAATTTTTTTTCAACCAGCAGGATTTAAGGTAATATACCTACATATTTTAAAGTATGACTAATCTGAAAGGTGACCATTTTGAAGAAAGTGAGTGGGTGGTGATAGAAATCAGAAGTTAAAAGGGCAAAGGCCAAAATTTGCATTTTATGTTCTTCCAAGGAAGTGAAATCTGTGTCTAAGAATTTAAAAGGGGAGTAGAAATGCTTAGTGTGCTTTCAGACAACTAAAAATATTAGTTTGTCCTGTTCAGCTTGCCTAGAAACAACTGTGGAAAAGCACCTAATAAATGTGTATTTTACTATTTTATTTGATTTTATTCTGGACTTTTCTAAATTAAGGCTTCCTACATGCTACCAGGTGAGAAAATTGTACTGGTAATACTGTGTTACAGAAAGCACTGTGGTGATACAAGAAGTGAGTCTCTAAATTCAGTTTCACTAAGAAACTTTGATGTTCAGTTTTTATAGATGGATAGATTCTAAATTTCTGCTTAAAAAGTTTACTAAAAGTTTTTCAGTAAAAATAAGTTCCATAGTAACTTATTTTCTAATGAAATTTTTGAAAAAAAGAGGCAAGCATGTTCCTTCATAAAGAACACAGGCTAGAATACAGGTGACGTAATAGCAGGCTGGAGCATATAAGGAAGTAGAAGGCACAGAAAGTCATTTCAGCTGCCACAGCCTCAGATGCTGCGAAACCTGACCGCCAGTCAGGATGCAGCAAAGATCCAGAGGTCACAGTGGTCCACGATTCTACGAGATGGTTGCAGAAGGGCCCAGTTTCCTGTGGTCCTCCTGCAGCTCCAAGGAAGGACTCAACATGAACTAGGTTAGGGGAACAGAACACAGAGACATATCTGTGGCTCGGCAAAGAATAAGCTCATAATGTATTTTGACTTGAGAGTCCTAAATGTTGACCACCAGAAGCTTGAAGTCGTCAAGGCCACAGCTCCGAGGCCTCGCCTTGTTCCTCCTGCACTGAGGCTCTGAACCCTGGTGCACCTCTGTGAGAAAACAAGATGCAGAGGAACTGCGGGGCTCTCCCGTTAGCCCTCTCATCTAATGGACCCTTTGCTCTGCTCATTTGTTCCGTAGTTACGCGGAGAGAAAGCAACCTTGAATTTTGTTGAAATGAAATTCTGGCTCATCTTTGAGTATTGACTTCGTGTTCTGGCCCTGATCAACGATCCAAGAAGATTTAAAGTACCTACGCATCACTGCTCCTTGCTGAGAAAAGTGGCTGGAGTAGCTTTATACACACAACCACCATGCGTTTATCAACCCAGTCTCAATGAATGGATGACACAGTTTAAGGAATGCAGATTTGGGCATAAAAATCATGCAGCCACTTTTCTCAGAAGGGAACCATGACCAGCAGGCATCTTAGGAGGTTTATAGCTGCCTCGTAAACCTGGGCTGCCTAAAAAAGGTGCTCTTACATATCACAATTTAATATTAAAATCTGTTTCTTCATATAAAAAAAGGCCTTAATTTTCTACACGCAGTCAGCTGGAGGGCCATCCTTAAGAAACTGTGGAATCAAAAGTCTGGTTAAGAATTGTCTATAAAATGAAAATAGTCTTATCTACCTTCATTACCTTATCTTTCATTCTATTCATCAGAAGCAATCCTTCTCTTTACTGTGTCTTTCTTTACTGTACTAGAATATCAGAAGTGAGGGCTTTCTCTCCATTTATTTCTTCCTAAATTATGCTCAGAGGGTTGAGGGAGGATATACTTACTGCATGCATATTTGGGAAGTTAATTTAAATAAATGAAAACCTCTTTCAGGTGGGTATCAGTGACCAGGGCAACTCACTTGATATTTTTAATAAAATATACTTAAGGTTTAGATTTAAACATACACATAAGGAGTAGGGCAAAAAAAATTTTCTTCATCCAAGTAAAGCAAACAAATCATTATCCCCTGGAAAATTTGCTCCCATATCTATACTTGTTTTCCTGATTCATCTTCACCTCTCACCCACCTCTCCCAATAGACACAGGTATGTGCTCACTCAGAGGTTTTCTGTTTCTTTGGTGTCTAGTTCATACTGAGTCCTTCATGGGAACTACAGGAGCACCACAGGTAGCGATGCCCTGCTTTAACCATCTACTAATAGCATGCACTACCGTGACCACTGGATTTTTATTGCATCCGGAACAAATCACACTCTCAGGTAAAACCTGAACTAATATGAAAATCATGAATTTGTAGTACAGTCAATATTCCAGTAGAAGCAATCTGCCTTCGTTTACCCATCAAATTGCTGGTAACCGTATTGCTCACACTACTCTTCCTGGCCAAACTACAAGAGGGAGAATAATGATTTCCCTCTGTAGAATTCAACCCATTTGTAGGTGGACAACTGTCGCTTTTGATTGCCCATTGTCCATTCCTTTTTCTCTTTGAACAGCTCCTTGATTTTCCAGTGATTCAGTGCAGACCGTTTCCATTTAGTGGCTCCAGATATGTCAAGTAACTCAAGTCTATTTGATGAGATACTACATCACTCTGACCAAAATTCCTAATTAAGGGTCAAGTCAGGCCAATCAGAGCCATTAAACATCTCTTGTCACTGTTGGTCAAGGATAGTTTTTTTTTTTTTTCCCTGCTGTGGTTGTAGAGCTGAAAGAAAATTACCTAGAGTTACTGACATCTTCTTTGCCATTGACTGTAAAGAGTTTGAAATCCAGAGAAAGTGTAACAGAGAACATTGTTTGAACACTTGAATCTGACCATATCTTAAGTCAATTCTACCTGTGGGTTTATATTATATATACCAATAGAGTCTCTTTTTAATTTAAGTCAGCTGAGTTGAATGTTTAGCTAATACCATTCTTACTATCAGCAACTAAATATCAACACAATTCACAAGGCTGAGTATCACTATGAATTTATACAATTTCATCACTTGTTAGGTTTAAATGACCTTAACTGCATATGTGCTGTCCTCAGTATGAAGTAGAGATTTCAAAGTGGACATTTTTGGAGAGGTCAAAAGGATGACCAAGATGACACTGTCTACCTACTATATCCCCTACTGGTGAATGATGAAATAAATAAATTGTTTTGGATATTGTCTATCTAACAAGTATAGGAGATTATAAGAGATATAAGGGTCAATATGAAACATCAACTTAAACATCAGCTTAAATAGCTTAAATTGTTTTGGATTGACAACCTTAATACATTGTTTCAGAGAGTATAATGATGCACTACATGGAGATTTTCACTATGTATATACATGTTGAAATCATATTAAGATTGACATTTTTTGAGGGCCCAAATATGAAAATTTTAATAAAATATTTCTACCTCCTTTGCACTTACATAAGCTTGGTGTTTCTTACCACAAAAAATTATTTCTGACACCTATTGATGCTGTTGCATATCAATAGTCCATTACTTATATTGCTAAGTAGCATTCCACTCTATGGATATACCATAATTCTTTTAATCTGTTCACCTGTTGAGGGACCTTTGAGTCACTTCCAGGTTTTGTCTGTTAAAAGTTAAGCTGATATGTACAATTTTGTATAAGTTTTTGTATGGACATATACTTCCTTTTTTTTTCCTGAGTAAATACCAAGGAGTGAAATTGCTGGATCCTATGGGAGATAAATATTTAACTTTTTCAAATAAACTGCAAAATTGTTCTTCAAAATGGGGATACCATGTTATACTCTCAACAGGAGAAGGTGATAGTTCCAGTTCTTCCACATCCCCGCTGACTCGTGGTGTGTCCAGTGGTTTGAACGTTAGCCGTTCTGAGTTGCGTGCAGTGATTTGTGGCTGGGGCATGATTTATGTTTCCCTAGTGGTTGGTGATGATGAGCATCCATAACATAGTTTGCTGCTATGTTATTTTCCTTGTTGAAGTTTCTGTTCAGATAATGTGCTCCTTTTAAAAATTGGATTGTTCGTTTTCTTATTGACTTTTGAGAGTTCTTTATATATTTTGGATGCAGGTTTTTTAGTAAGGTATATGATTTATTAATGCTTTCTCCCAGCCTGTGGCTTGTCTTTTCTTTCTCTTAATGACATTTTTTTGAAGAACAGAAATTTTTAATTATGATGAAGTCCGGTTTATCACTTTGTTCGTTTGATGCATCATACTTTAGTATTCTCTATCGAAATAATTATGCTGATTGAGAGAAGTCAAACAAAAAAGAGTATATACTATATATATACATTATAATTACATATATATTATATCATATATATTTATATATACATAATATAATATTTTATGTATATTTTTAAAACTCTAGAATATTTAAATTTTTCTGTAATGACAGAAAGTGGGTCAGTAGTTGCCTGGGGGATAGAATTACAAAAGGGATATGGGGAAACGTTGAGAGCATTGGACATGCTCACTACCTTGATTGTGGCAGTGATTTTTAGTGTATATTTATGACACAACTTACGAGGTTGTAAGTTTAAGTATGGGTACTAGATTGTATGTCAGTTATATCTCAATAAAGCTGATAAAAACATATATATTGCATGGAAACATAAGTGAATGCTAGGAGCTCAAATCAAATTGAATAAAGCATGATTTATTTTTGTTATCACTGTGGCTTGAATAGCTTTTGAAGTGTTCTGGGAACTGATTCTTAAATATGGAAAAAAATCGGGCACTCATTCGTCATCACAGAAGGATTCAAATGGTAATGAGATATATGGATATGTCAGTTTGCACTTTCCAGTGTATGGTAAAGTCCAGCTTTTATTTTCCGTGTTAACTACAGAGACAGCCCTGACCCTATCTGGTAATAATCATAGTTACAGTGTTCCGTTACTGAATCCCCTAATTTTCCCCCAGGTGACTTATTATTACACTGAATTACTGTTAAATTCTGTTTCTGCAGCTTACACTCCAGGTAGAATGCAGATTGTTTATCTTCCACAAGACTAGCCTTGGAATAACTCCTGGTCATAGTGTTCTGACAGCCTATTTAGGGAAAGAAAAAAGGTAGAAAAAAAATCTGTAAGTAATGAAGGTCAGAATGTATGGCAGTAAAAACTGTAATTAATTTTCTTTTATTTAGAAAAAGAAATAGTGATAATACAATCAAAATGTGCTTAGTTCCAGGATAATTTGGCTCAGAAAAGATGATCACTTCTTTAACAACAAATACGGTTGCCTTGGGCATATCAGTGGAAAAAAACATGGGCAGTAAAGGCATATAAATCCCAGCCCCATTGCTTACTAGCTGAGAGACTTCATACAAGGCATTTAACCATGAGTAGCAGATTCCTAACCTAATTTATTTGTTTAAAAAATAGGGAGAAAACATTGATTCTTCTACCAGCATTAAAGCTATCAATTGTTTACTCACTGTGAAATGAAATTTTAAAAAAATTACAAGCCATTTAAAAGCAATGCTTAAAAGTAGAAGTGTACTATTTAGGAGTAAGACAAAATTTTGGTTAAGACTTGAAACAAAATTTGGAACAGTGATGAGCACACACATTCACTGAAAATTGCTGGGTATAAGGGGAGAAGACTCCTCTAGGTTTTACTATGGCGAGCACCAATCCTATCCTTCACAATACAACAAGGATCACAAAAGTATTCGTTTTTCTGCAAATTTTCTCTTTGCTCTTTTACCCAAAAAAACCCTTTTCAGGAAGCAAATCTATCCCAGGCAGATAACATCTTAAAAGTCTTAGTATGCCCTTCAGTTTTCACATTTAAACACTGTCCTTCTATTCTTTCCTGAAACTATTCTTCACCAAGAAAACAGCTTTTCTCAGGGCTGGGGTCAACTTCATGTAGGTGTGATATCAAATACACTAAAGATATATTTATACACATGTAATCCCTCCATGCAAATGTGTTGCTTTTTAATTGCAGTTAAAAAACAAACAAAAGACCACGTAACATAAAATTTACCACCTTAAGCATTTTTAAGTGTTCGGTTCAGTAGTATAAAGTGTATTTGCATTCTTGCACAACCATTCTCTAGAACTTCTTTTGCAAAATTGTAACTCTATACCCATTAAACAACAACTTCTCATTTCCCCCTTCCCCAAGTACCGTGCAACCTCCATTCGACTTTCTGTTTCTAGGAATTTGACTACTTTAGATATCTCACATGAGTGGAATCATATGGTATTGACTCTTTGTTACTAGCATATTTTATTTAACGTAACATCCTTAAGGTACATCCACATTGTAGCATATGACAGAATCTCCTTGTTTACTACAGCTGAATAATATTTCATTGTATGTATATACCACATTTTATTACGTCCATTCATCTGTCTATGGACATTTTGTGTTGCTTTGTGGGATAATGCTTCAGCGAGCATGAGTACGCCAATATCTCTTCAAGGTCCTGCTTTCAGTTTTTCTGGACATGACCCAGAAGTTAGGTCGCTGGATGATAGAATAATTCTATTTTTACTTTTCGAGGAACCACCATACTGTTTTCCATAGCAGCTGCAACATTTTACATCCCCACCAGTACTGTGTGAGAATTCCAGTTTCTCAGCATCCTTGTTAATACTTGCTGTCGTCTGGTTTTCAATTTTGTGTTTGTTTTTTATTTTTTAATAGTGGCCACCCTAGCCCCAATAGTGTGAAGTGATTGTGTGGTTTTGATTTGTATTTTTTTTAATGATTAGTGATGTTGAGATTCATTTAGTTTGCTTGTTAACTCTTTGTATATCTTTTTGGAAAAATGTCTATTCGAGTCCTTTGCCCATTTTTAATTGGGTTATTTGTTTTTTCTTTGTTTAGTTGTATGAGTTCTTTATATATTTGGGATATTAATTCCTTATCAGATATATGATTTGCAAATATCTCCCTCCATTGCCTTTTCACTCTGTTGGTTGTGGTTTTTGATGCACAGAAGTTTTGGAGTTTTTTGGTAGTCCTATTTGTGTATTTTTGCTTTTGTTGCCTATTCTTTTGGTGTCGTAGCCAAGAAATCATTATCAACTCATATGTCATGAAGCTTTATCCCTGTGTTTTCTTCTAGGAGCTTTATGGTTTTAGGCCTTATGTTTAAGTCTTTAATCCATTTTGAGTTAATTTTTGTATGTGGTGAAAGGTAAGGGTCCAACTCATGCTTTTGAATGGGTATATCCAGTTTTCCCAACATCATTTGTTAAAGAGACTCTCCTTTTCCCATTGTGTGGTTGGTATTGGCACCTTTGTCAAAGATCATTTGACCACATATGTAGTGTTTATTTCTAGGCTCTCTGTTCTTTTCCATTGGTCTATGAGTCTTTCTTTATACAACTGTCACACTGTTTTAATCACCATAGCTTTGTAATATGTTTTGAAATCAAGAAGTATGAGGCTTCTAACTTCGTTCTTCCTTTTAAAGATTATTTTGGCTATTCAGGTTCTTTTGAAATTCCATATGAATTTTAGAATTTTTTTCCTATTTCTGCAAAAAATGTCATGGGATTTTGATAGGTTTGCATTGAATCTGTAGATTGCTTTGGGTGTTGCAGACATTTTAATAATGGTAAGTCTTCCGATCCTTGAACATGTAATGTTTTACCATTTATTTGTGCCTTTAATTTCTCTTAGGATTGTTTTATAGTTTTCAGTATACATGTCTTTTCACCTTCTTGCTTATATTTATTCCAGAATATTTTACTCTTTTTGATACTGTTGTAAAGTTTACACCTATAAGCTTCCATCTTATTACTGCCTTTGCTGCATCACATAAATTTGGTGCATTATATTTTCATTGGTTTTTGTGTATTTTCTAAACAACCTTGTCATTTCTTCTTTGATCATTGATTGTTTGAGTATATTGTTTAATTTCAACACATTTGTGAATTTTTCAGCTTCACTTCTGCTAGATTTCTAGTTTATTTCCATTGTGGTTGGAAAAGATACTTTGTGTGAGTTCAATCTTCTCAAATTTGTTAAGAATTTTTTTGTAGCCTTTCATGTGGTCTATCCTGGAGAATGTTCTGTGTGTGCTTGAGGTGAACTTGTATTCTATTTTTGTTTGGTGGAGTATCCTGTATATGTCTGTTAGATCACTTGGTCTATGGTGTTGTTCAAGTCCTCTGTGTCTTTATTGATTTTTCTATCTTACTGGTCTATCCATTATTGAAATTGGGATATTGAAGTATTCTACTATTATTATGTTGCTGTTTATTTCTTCATTCAGAACTGTCAGTGTTTGCTTAATATATTTGGGAGTTCTGATATTAGATACATACATATTTATAATTTTCATATATCCCTGCATAACCAATACAGTATTGAAGGAGAAGAACAAAGTTGGAGGGCTGAGACTAACTGACTCCAAGACTTACTATAAAGATACAGTAATCAAGATGGTGTAGACAGATAGATCAAAGATACAGATAGAGAGCCCAGGAACAGACCCATGTAAATGTAGACAACTGATCCCTGACAAAGGAACAAAGGCAATACAATGGAGCAAAAATAGTCTTTGAAACAAATGTTGCTGGAACAACTGGACAGCCACGTGCCGAAAAATGAATCTAGAGTCAGACTTCATATGCTTCATAAAAATTAACACAGAGTGGTTTATAGACCTAAATGTAAAATACAAAGCTATAATACTCCTAGAAAATAACGTAGGAGGAAACCTAAATGACCTTGAGTATGGCGAAGACATTTCAGATACAACACCACAGTCGTGATCCATGAAAAAAATTGATGAGCTTGACTTTATTAAAATTAAAATTTTCTGCTCTCCAAAAGGCAATGCCACGAGCTAGAGAGGATAAGCCACAGATTGGGAGAAAAAAATTGCAGAAGAAACACTACCCAAAATATATAAAGAACATTTAAAACTCAACAAGAAGAAAAAAAAAACCCAATTAAAAATGAGCCAGTCTGGGCTTCCCTGGTGGTGCAGTGGTTGGGAGTCCGCCTGCCGATGCAGGGGACACGGGTTCGTGCCCCGGTCCGGGAGGATCCCACATGCCGCGGAGCGGCTGGGCCTGTGGGCCATGGCCGCTGAGCCTGCGCGTCCGGAGCCTGTGCTCCGCAGGGGGAGAGGCCACAGCAGTGAGAGGCCCGTGTACCGCAAAAAACAAACAAACAAAAAATGAGCCAGTCTTTAACAGACACCATACTGAAGAAGATATACAGATGGTAAAGAAACATATGAAAAGACGCTCCTTGTCTTATGTCATTGGAGAGATGCCCATAGAAACAACAATAAGATACCAGTCCACACCTATTAGAATGGTCAACACTGACAACACCAAATGCCAGTGGGGACGTGGCACAACAAGAGCTCTCGTTTGTTGGTGGTGGGAACACAAAATGGTGTAGCCACTTTCGAAGACAGCTTGACTGTTTCTTACAAAACTAAACGTACTCTTACCATTCAATCTAGTAATCACACTTCTCTGTATGTACCCAGATAAATTGATAAATCACATCCACACAAAAACCTACACACAGATATTTATAGCAGCTTTATTCACAATTGCCAAAACCTGGAATGTCCTTCAGTATGTGAATGGATAAATAAACTCTGGTAAATCCAGATGATGGAATATTAATCATCACTAAAAAGAAATAAACTCTGAAGCCATGAAAGGTTGTGGAAGAACCTTAAATGCGTATTACTAAGTGAAAGACGCCAATGAGAAAAAGCTACATACTGTACGATAGTAAAAAAAATGAGAAGTTTCCAGGCATTTGGTGGGGAAGGGGATCAGGAAGGCTAAATAGGCAGAACATAGAGGATTTTTAGGCCAGTGCAGATACTCTGTATGAAACCATGTTGATGGATATACGTCATTATACGTTTTCCCAAACCCATAGAATATACAACACCAAGAGCAAACCCTAGTGTAAACGATGGACTCTAGGTGATGATGATGTGTCAGTGTAGATTCGTCATTGTAACGAATGTGTAACACCTTGGTGTGTGGGGTTAGGGATATATGGGAAATCTCTGTGCCTTCCCCTATATTCTATCGTACACCCCAAACTGCTTTTAAAATAGTCTTAAAAAACAAGCTGCCCTTTCCTGTCTCGATAGACTGACTTTGTACAGGTAAAGACTTTCACCAATCAGTCCAGATAGAGATTCTGGGGACCTCTGAAACCTCTGAAACCTCCTGGGGATATATCATCTCTGGGTCCATTTATAATTGCCCAGTTAAAAAGGGTTTGCCTGTTTCTTCTCTGAGGTCCATAATTTCTTCCTCCTGGTGTCTGTCTGCAGTGCTACAGTCTCTTCTACGTTGTTACTTGTGGTGGTACTTACCTTACTCCGAGTCGGATGAGATGGAAACCAGCCTCTGGGGTAGCTCTGCCACAAAACCCTGAACGTTAGATACATAGTACCTTTTTCTCCTAAGGAAGAGGCTGTGAGTTGTGAGTTTTCTCCTGATCACAGTGTGTGGTGCTGGGGATGGGGGACCCGCGTGAGTAACATGCTGTGAATCTTCCCACCTGATTTATTGTACCTCTCCTTGCCTCGCGCTCACCTGCTAAGAGGCTCTGCAACCTCTTCAGTGCATTCTGGAGTTCTCACAATGATGACATTGTCTGCATATTGTTAAATTGGCGATTCCCTGGAATCAGGAATGAGTGCCTGGAGCGTCCTTCCTATTCTGCCATCTTGTTAAGATCACTCAAATGTGTTTTAAAAATAATGACTTTGTTCATACGTTTTACTACTTTTTGTATTCTTTTCTGTAAAACCTGCTGAGCTTTTTGTCATTTAGGATGCTGTAAAGAAATCAGAACTCATTCTGTATATTCCAGCAGAAAATGATTTAATCCAGGAATTAGATGATTATGAATTATGGGGTTTTAAAACCACCTCTCTGAATGATCTGGAGTCAGGTGGCCACAGCTAGATTGCCGAGTTCCAAATGACATCTTCATAGCAGAGATGACAGATATTTTTCCACCTCCACTATCACTGAAACTGCTTTTCCATATCCAAAAAGCCTGGTGACTCAGCACTGCAACACTGAAACTGGCCAGTTTCTAATCTCCCATGTCTCCAAAAATAAGAAAATATTTCCACTCACTTGTACTTCGCAAATGTCATTAAGTGTTTTCAGTTGAGATAATTCACTCACAGAATCTTAGCTGCAAGAAGCTCCTGAAATTTTCATTTGTACCTTTTCACCTTCACTGTTCACAAATGGACACCAAATCAAGCGAAAATAGAGACTGCGTTCCAATTGGCCACAAATGCCACAGCCCACCCTTTGGGGTACTTAGTATTGAAATACATCCTCGCACTCAAAAGGACAAAAATAATGTGCTTATAACAAAATAATGAAAAATTCCTCTTACATGCACGATTTCACTCCTCTCCCCCAAAGGAAGTATTTGATGACCAACAGTCATTCTCTTCTTCCCTAGATGCTCTTTCTCCTCTAATTTAGTCATAATCCAATCTTGAACTACATCTCAAGTAATAAATAGAAAGTTGACTAGCAAAAATGTCAGCTTAAAGTAACAGAGACTGTTCAGTGTTCTGCTTATGCCTAAGATGTACAAAACTGTAAAGAGAGTCGCTTCAATTTAACAAGAAGAAAAAGCTGGTAAATGAAAAGAAAAGAAAAACCAAACAAAAACAACTTCTTTGAACTCGTCAGAAAGTTGAAGTCCCAGGACAACCAGATAGCATAAAAGGTGATAGAGCGAGGCAACTCAAAATAATGGGATAAGGACATGGGAGCACCTGTGCCAGGGAATATGCAGCAATGCTGGGGGATTCTCAACTGCTAAGAAGAATTCACTGAAACTTTTTAGTATTTTGCTAAAAATTCAGTGTGGACTAGCAGGCAGTTCACAGTCCCTGCAGCCACAGATATGAGTAGAGTTTTACCAACTCCCAAAACTGTTCTTCATAGCTCTCCGCTGGATTTCATGACAATAAGGTAGGTATGAAGATACAAAAAAGTCACGTTGATTACCTTTTTTTCATTCAGTCACCCAACAGGTATTTATTTGTTACAGGCACTGTTGTAAATGGTGATGATCCAGCAGGTCATAAAACAGACACAGCCCTACTTTTCTTAACTTATATAATAATAATGAACAAATGATAACATTAAAATTAAGGCAGATTTAAATTGATGCTATTTATTCTGTGGTCATGTGAAAGCTGTTGAAATAAAGTAAGGAAGTTTAAAATGTAATTTAAATGCTGAACAAGGATATAATAAATTTCTTACATTTTATGAGTCAACCAAAATTAAGGTGTGATTTATAAAATTTCATAAAATATGTCTTATATATATAATTTCAAATAAATGTAATTCCATATAAAATAGTTATATTATTCCTTTTTTAAAATGTAACATTAAGGTAGAATTATTTAGGTAGATACATGATCCAAAATACATTTTTTTCTTTCTCTTTCTTGATTACATATACATACACACACACACACACACACACACACACACACACACACACACACACACAAACACTTTCTTTCATTTCAATCCCTACCTCTTTCCCTTTCCTTCGTATATTAATTACATTTTATTATCAAGGAGCTTTAGCATCCTTTGACATTCATATCATCTTATGGAAACTGTTACCTGAAATGTAGACTTAATAATTTATAATTCATTTCATTTCTAAGAGCAATTCATTTGTTCTCCGTGCCAAATATATAATTAAGAATTGTTTACTGTGAACACAAGTACAATTTTAGGAGGCCTATTGTTTGCTGAGTGGTGGAGTTATTAACCCTGCAAATCATGTTCCATCCCAGGCATTCCAAAGCTGACAAGCGCAATCTATATGTATAAATGTAAAATGGGTAGACCACATCGAATTTAATTACACTCTATTTTACCATTTGAATAGAGTTACAAAGGAAACAACATAAATTATTGTTATAGTTACTTGTTTATTTGCCTCGAAATACTTTGACCAGCATCAAACATCTTTAGGTAATCAATTTATCAAGGGTTCTATATGAAAAAGAGAATTTAAGATAATTTAATGAGTTACATATACAATTAACCTCAGAAGCATTACCTAATCTTTCTAATCTCCAGAATATATTCAAAACGTTTTACTTCACTATTTTATGTTTAACATATCTTTCCGATTAGAGATCAAAATTTAGCATTTAGGCCTGTAATCTTCATATATTTCAGGTCTGTATTTGATACTACTGATGAATGATATTAATTCAAAAGTGGCTTAAAAGATCAAAACGTGTAAAACCCCACTTGAGTTTAGTTACATGACGTATAGCTTTTCTGGGAATAGGGATGTTGTATTAGAAGGAGAAGAAATCCAACCATATCAATTATAAAGATAAAAGTATACATGAAAAAGTTTTCAGAGTGTTTCATATATAATCTCCATGACCGTGAGCCCTAGTAGGTTTTGTTCATCATTGCATCCCCAAGTGTTTGTGTGAAATTTGCCCAATAATTATTTTGTAATGAAATGGTAATGGAGAAAAAATATAAATATTTATAGCCATGTCAAAAATGCTTTCTGCCTCAAGAGTTATGCCATTTCTGTTTTGAGAGGAAAGGACAGGAAATGGGGAAAACAAATACTGAAGACCCCGTATGTCCTTCGCAAATATTTTTCTCATTCAGTATTCACATCAACATTGTGTGGAAGTTGTTGCCTTTATTTTCCAAGAAAATGAGGCAAACGGTATTGAAACAATGTAACCAAGATTGTAGTTAAGAAAAACAATTAGTTTGAACATATTTGCCAGGGGAATTTATTCCATTCTCTCTTAGAACTTAAGCCAAGGCTACATTCACAG
The DNA here is from genome assembly GCF_008692025.1 of Phocoena sinus. NCBI lineage: Eukaryota > Metazoa > Chordata > Mammalia > Artiodactyla > Phocoenidae > Phocoena > Phocoena sinus. The sequence continues at coordinate 3,904,636 of NC_045783.1, forward strand.
AACCAGCAAAGAGGGCATAGTCAATTTGGTCATGCTAGCCATTCCAGTTATCCACAACTGTCATTGAATTAAGTATGCAGTCATCTGTTAATGAGAAAATTACTTAAAACTTTAATCATATGTATTTAATTATATATATATATATATATATATAGTATTAATCTTGAAGAGTTAAGTTTATTTGCAGAGACTATGATCTCTGTTCCTGACTGGCTAGGATTCATAGGTTCTTGCAAGAGTCACCCAACACAATTTTCTAAGAAGTTAAAACCATGGGATACTCTAGCCAATTGCATTCACTTAATTCCCAGCAAAGACTTCTAATGTGATTTTTTTCCCTATCTCTGTACCTAAAGAAGAGAGATAAAAACAGTGTATCATGAAAATTAAAGATTAGCTGGTAACCTGGTCTCTCCCTCTCTTTCCCATCCTGATCCTGATATGATCCTTGAAAATACTTGAGAGTAAAACAAGCCTCCCAGTCAGAAGAAAACAACACCGTCTCAAACTTTTTCCCTTCGAATTCCTTTAGTCTTTTTCTGGAAAGTACCACTCTGTAGTTCAGAGAAGATATATTGTTCGTCTCATGACCAACGGTGCATGAGAATGCACAGTTCTCTTGTCAGTTTTTCTCTTTCATCCCATTCTAGGTAGGAGACTGGGCTACAGACTGAGAACACGGGGTCATTTTATAATCCTTATGTGGTGCAGTTCAAATGATACGTGTGTAATCTTCCATGCAGATTAGATCTTCTTTGATTATAATCAAGTCACTGAAACCAGTCAATGCTCTGAATCGTTCTATCCAATCCTAATAATCCAGGAAGAAAATGCTGTATGTATAGGTAATTTTATCTTGATATTACAGATGTAAATCTGAGACACTCCTATTTCAATATATAATGCTGGGAATTCCATTTCATCAAAAAGGGACATCACCAGAATGGTGAAAAATAAAGGTGTTCTATCCTTAGGTAACATTTTAGGAATAACTGATGGCCTTAATGACGTATCTAGGAAAGTGATGTAGCAAGATTACTATATTGGCCCATTTCAAGGCTAAAATAACTGCTGCTCTGGCCCATTTTACACTTAGATTTACTTGGTTTTGAGAATGTCATTTTAAAAATCATTATGTTAATAATAACTCTCAAATACTAAGGACTTACACTGTGTAAGACTCTGGGCATAGAGCTTCAAGTTTATTGTTACATTTAATCCTTAGAACAATCACTTTTATTTTGTATTATAGTTTCCATTTTATAGCCAAAGAAACCGAAGAACAACGACAAAAACAATGTCACATAACTGGCTTAATACAACCTATTTAGTAAATGGTAGTTAGAAATTGATTCATTTTCTTGATAGACTCACTATTACAACCCTTGTACATGTGCTACAGTTGAAATTATTTTCAGTGTGTTGATACATATAATACTAGAATAAAATTATTTTAAATTTCTAAATCCTAAATTTAAGAAATAGTCTATTGAAAACATTTGTTTAATGAAATATATTATTAAAATTTATATTGATTTAAAATTTCAAAGCCTTCTATTTTAAGTGATGCCAAATTTTTAACATGTAGATGACAAATTGATATACAAATATATTTTCACATCACACCTATCATTATAATTACTTTAATTGGTAAGTTCTATCATCCTAGTATATATTACTTTCTTCTGTAAAAGACAAATTGCATACGTCTGTTTTTTTGTGTCTGCTTAACAGCATTTTTAATATCACTATTCTTTTAATGGAAGATGTGTAGACAAATTTGATTTAGCTTAGGTAATACAATTATCTAATATTTTCTCTCTACTAAATATTTTATAATATTAGTAAACTAAAATGAATCAGTGTTTCATCCATCTAAATTTATCTATTTAAGTTTATTGAAAACTATAAATCTATTATTATTATAAATATATATGTAGAAATAAGAAATAAATATATGAATGTGTTATATATAAATATAAATACACAGTAGTCTCCCCTCATCTGCAGTTTCATTTTCCACAGATTTAGTTACTGTGGTTGGAAAACATTAAATGGATAATTCCAGAAATAAACAATTCATAAATTTTAAATTGTGCACCGTTCTAAGTAGCACGATGAAGTCTCACGACATAAACTCCATCCTGCCCTGGACTTGACTCCTCTTTTGTCCAGAGTAGCCCAGCTGTAGGAGCCGCCCTCCGGTTAGTCACTAGGCAGCTATCTTAGGAATCAGGTCGCCTGTTAAGGTAACGCAGTGCTCACGTTCAGGTGACCCTTACCTTATTTAATAGTGGCCCCAAAGCACAAGAGAAGTGATGCTGGCAATTCAGATATGCCAAAGAGAAGCCATGAAGTGCTTCCTTTACGTGAAAAGGTGAAAGTTCTTGATTTAATAAGGAAAGAAAAAAAATCATATGCTGAAGTTGCTAAGATCTAAGGTAAGAACAAACCTTCTGTTACTGAAATTGTTGAGAAGGAAAAAGAAATTTGTGCTAGTTTTACTGTCGCACTTCAAACTTCAAAAGTTTATACCACGGTGCCTGTGATTAGTGCTTAGTTAAGATGGAAAAGGCATTAAATTTGTACAATAAGATATTTTGAGAGAGACCACATTCAATTAGCTTTTATTACCTAAATTGTTATCATTTTTTTTTCTATTTTTTATTAGTTACTGTGTTTAATCTCTTACTGTGCCTAATTTATAAATTAAATTTTATCATAGGTATGTATGTACATTAAAAGGCATCGTGGGGCTTCCCTGGTGGCGCAGTGGTTGAGAGTCTGCCTGCCGATGCGGGGGGTGCGGGTTCGTGCCCCGGTCCGGGAGGATCCCACGTGCCGCGGAGCGGCTGGGCCCGTGAGCCATGGCCGCTGAGCCTGCGCGTCCGGAGCCTGTGCTCCGCAATGGGCGAGGCCACAAGAGTGGGAGGCCCGCGTACCGCAAAAAAAAAAAAAAAAAGGCATCGTGTGTGTGTGTGTGTGTGTGTGTGTGTGTGTGTGTGTGTGACAGAAAGTTAACTGGAATAACTATTAATAGGTTCTAGGAAAAAACCTGAACTTTTATCTTCTTATGCTGATGACCACTCAATGATGTGATGTGTCGGCAACAAGCACTCTTGTTGCTTGATTGACAAAAAAAGTAATGCAGGTGTACAAGTGCATTGTGTGTGCATGTATGAGCATAATTCCTCAACTATTGAAATAAGATAAAAATATTTTCCCACCATTAATTTTAGAGTTACACTTTTAATTGATGTGATGATTTTGAATTATTTTGACATCCTTCTTTACAACAAGTATCACATATAAATAATTCTGGATAGGTTTCCTTGTTCTCATTAAAAAAACAAAGGAGGGCTTCCCAATACTATTATGTAATTTACTGACTTTATTCAAACATCATCAATTAACCCAATACTATTCTTTTTTTTGAAATTAATTTTTATTGGAGTATAGTTGCTTTACAATGTTGTGTTAGTTTCTACTGTACAGCAAGATGTATCAGCTATACATATACATATATTACCTCTTTTTGGATTTCCTTCCCATTTAGGTCACCACAGTGCATTAAGTAGAGCTCCCTGTGCTATACAGTATGTTCTCATTAGTTATCTATTTTATACATAATATCAATAGTGTATATGTGTCAATCACAATCTCCCAATTCCTCCCCCCTCCCTTCCCCCTTGGTATCCATATGTTTGTTCTCTATACCTGTGCGTCCATTTCTGCTTCGCAAATAAGGTCATCTATTCCATTTTTCTAGATTCCACATATATGCGTTAATATGTTATTTATTTTTCTCTTTCTGACTTACTTCACTCTGTATGACAGTCTCTAGGTCCATCCACATCTCTACAAATGACCCAGTTTTGTTCCTTTTTATGGCTGAGTAGTATTCCATTGTATATATGTACCACATCTTCTTTATCCATTCCTCTGTTGATGGACATTTAGGTTGCTTCCACGTCCTGGATATTGTAAATAGTGCTGCTATGAACATTGGGGTGTATGTGTCTTTCTGAATTATAGTTTTCTCTGAGTATAGGCCCAGTCCAATAATATTCTTTATAGCAAAACAAATCTAACATCATGCATTACATTTATTTATCATGCCTCATATGTCTCTTTAATCTGGCAAATTTGCTGGGTGATTCTTTGTATTTCATGACTGTTTCCTAGGAGGGCAGGCGAGCTGTTTTGTAGATCACGTGCAATTTGTGTAATACTGCCACATGATTGCATTCAGGTTATGCGCTTTGGGCGGGAATACCTCGGAAGTGATGCAGCATCTTTAGTGATTTATAACTGGATTTGGATGTTACTGATTAGTCCTGTTACTATTCCTGTTAACTTTGATCACTTGGTTCAGATGGTGTCTATCAGGTTTCTGCACAGTGCTTTACTGTTTTACCATTTTCTAGTTAATAGTTATTGTGAGGAGATATGTTGAGACAAAGTAACTATTGTTACTCTTCAAATGTCTGCCTACTATTTCAGCATCCATTGTTGTTTCTTGCCTAAATCTGTTACTGTGATGTAAAATTCCATGTGTACTTGGAACTTCTGGACTTTCTATTTTATTGCAAAGGTCTAGCTATATATTCATGTGTCAGTGCCACACTTTTTAATTATAGAGGCTTCACAGTATGTTTTATTATCTGATATTTGGAGCCACCTTGCGTAGATTTTTTTTTTATTTGTGTGTGTGTGTGTGTGTGTGTGTGTGTGTGTGTGTGTGTGTGTGTGTGGTATAGTGTGTTTTCTTGGCTATTCTTGAATGTTTAGATATCCATATGAAGGTTTACATCAAATTTTCTAGTGCCATTAAAAGGTATGTTAACATTTATATTGGGATTACATTTAATTTATGAATTAATTTGGGAAACCGAGTCCTCTATTATATTGAATTATCATATCTAAGAATAAGAAATGTTTTCCTACTGGTTCAAGTCTACTTTAACGTCATTCAGAAGTGTTTTAAAATTTTAATCATACAGTAAAATTTTGCATATTTTCTGTTAAATTTACTCTTAGTTTCTTCCTTTCTGATATTTAAATTTTTTTCTCTCATTATATCTACTATTATTTATGTATATGGAAACTATTGATTTCCTATTAACTACTGAGAAAGCTTATAAAACCCCTGAATTAAAAATTGCAATCTTGAATATTTAAAGTTTGTCCATTGAATTTTTTAGTTTTTTCATTATTGTTTGAGCATTTACAGCTAATTTTAACATATAAACAGATTTAGTTTTCACAAACTTTCTGTGTGAAGAACATTTGTAGACATGACTATGTCAGACTATTTTCTAAAGATGTATTTTGTCCTGATTTTCCCTCATAAGTTGCAAGAAGGTAGAGTGAATGCAGCGCCCTGCACTTTTGTGTTCTTACCACTGAACTCGGGTGGCCTGGTGGCTCAGTCATGCGTGAATATCCTCTTATTTGAGCCTCCTCTGTATTGAAGTATTTGGGTTGGGAATTCACTTGGGAAATTGACTTCCACATTTTTCCCTCTTTACTTACTTTATTGAATCCTTTTATTGTTTGAGTTAATTTTATCATTGTGTATCTGGGATTTTCCAGATGCCTAAATGGATCATCTACACATAGAGATCATTTTATTTCTTGTCATCTAATTCATATTCTAATTCGTTTTCCTACTTAATGGAGTAATAGTGGAGATAATGGACACCTTGCCTTGTTTCTGATGTTAGTGGAAATACCCATGTTTTTTCCCCAAAAGTAAGTTAGTGTATTTAGGATTAAGATACACTGCATATAATCACCGTAGGAAAGAATTGTTTCTCATTCTCTTGTGCTTTCTTTTTTAATTAGAAGTGAGTATTGAAGTTCATCAAAAGCTTTTTCAGCATCTATGGAGATATTTATATGATTTTTCCTTAAGTATTCATATAGTAAATCACATTAATAGTTATATAAATAGATTTTCTAACACTGAAACAACATTGAATTCCTAGAATAAATTTTGCTTGATCTTAATGTATCATTTTCTTACTGTGGTACTAGTTTCTATTTATTTTTGTACAGTGTATGTATATGTACTTTTTGTTACAGTATATATGTCATTTTTGTTTCGGTATTTGTAAGTGATATTAGTATAAATTTTTTCCTTTTTTTGTACAGTCTTTTTCAGGTTTAGGTGTCAAAGTTATATTTAGGAATAATTTATGATACTCTGAGACAATATAGCCCTTGAGATTTGGTAGATTCCTTTGTGATACCATCTTGCCCTTTCACTCTTTCCTGGGGTACTTTCTTAATAACATTGTTAATATCTCCGAGGAAAATTTATGAGTTGAAGCTCTCTGTTTTTAATGTGGTTATTTTGGAAAATTGAATTTCCCTAGGAAATTCTCCTATTTGCAAAAAAGAGATCATAGTTTTTGCAAATTAATTTTGTTTCCAAGGTCCTTTTCCCTTTAGAATCTTTTATTATGTTTTTGTGTATTTTCTTTGTTTTCCTTAATTACATTTGTAAGCAATATGTCTGTTTGTTAATCTAGACTAGGCACACACCTGATAGAAAGAACCCATAATCATCCAAACTTCTTGAACTTTAAGTTGAATGAAGTAAATAGCTGGGAATTTGAGAATGATTCCCTTGGAGAAGGGGTGAGTGTTTTATATGTCTAGGAAAGGGCAAATGCATGCAGATGTTTGGTGGCCAAAATGATGCACTGTGTTAGGAATTGATTACTGTGTTAAAATATCCATTTATTGGGCTTCCCTGGTGGCGCAGTGGTTGAGAGTCCACCTGCCGATGCTAGGGGACACGGGTTCGTGCCCCGGTCCGGGAAGATCCCACATGCCGCGGAGCGGCTGGGCCCGTGAGCCATGGCCGCTGAGCCTTGCGCGTCCGGAACCTGTGCTCCGCAACGGGAGAGGCCACAACAGTAAGAGGCCCGGGTACCGCCAAAAAAAAAAAAAAAGAAATCCATTTATTGTCTCTGTCTTCAGTCTTCTAAAGAAATGGAAGTGTCACTGGTTTAGTCAGCATATCACCATATAAAAGAAAAACTACATTACTAAGCTCCCTTGCAACAAAATTTAGCCAAAGATTAATGGTGAGTTTATGTGCAAATTGTAGGAGGGGCCCATGAAGAAGGGAAGAGGTTTCTTTGTCTTTTCTCCTTTACTTTCTACCTTCATATTGACTAGGCTTTGGATATGGTGTCTGGAGCAGCCGTTTTCTGCTCTGAAGATGATCTTGTGAATGGAGCTTATGCACAAGGGAAAACTGAAGATAACAATGTCTGGTTCTCTGATGCAATACATACCACAGCATTTGTGGAGAAATGAATGCATGTCATCTTTTGTTTTGGGCTATTTTGAACTTTAAAAAATGAAGTTGTACAGTGGATATTGTTTTGAATCTAGTTTCCTTTGCTCAAAAATATGCATACATATGTGTAATATAACAATACTTTTCTCATTTTTAACATTTATAACCTAGTCCATTATATGAATTCACCATAACTTATTTAGATATACTGTTGATGAGTGCTTGCTCCGTCTACTTTGCAGTTAGTGCTATGAAGATATTCTTATATTTCTCTTTTGGTAACTGTGTGTGTGTCTGTGTCTGTGTGCACTCAACTGAGTAATATATATTTATGTATAATATTAATATGATTTCCAATTTACTGCTAAAATTCACCAAATTATTATTTCTTGTAATATTAAATTAATTTTAAATTTCATGTCTAAAAATTCCAATATCTAGAACTTCTATGTATCTTCCTCTACCTTGCTCTTTCCTCCTAATTTCCACTTATAGTATTCCCACAGTCATTTTATATTACTTTATGTTTTAATGACAGTCCTTATATATGAAAAATTCTAAATAATTCAGAGCTTTGGTGATGTCATTTTCTATCTGAAAGGATTAACTTTTGCCTCTGGTTAACAGTTTGCAAGGAAGAGTTATCTTAATCCAGTCAGATATTGAATTTATTTGAAGCTCGGTTTCATTTATTTTAAAGCCTTATTTATTTATATCTTGCTGTTATTCTTATGCCAGAACCTTTGAATCTTCAAAGGAAAGCCTGGAGTATTTACCGTGTCTCCTTTCTGTAGTGGACCCTTAAACCAAGTTTGGTTGTTTTTTGTTTTTTTTTCCTTCCAGCACTTTGAATCTCCTAAGTGTTGTGTTCTCATAGCAATTGCTTCCAAGTCAATAAAAGTCGTACCGTACGTTGAACTCTTATCTCTTGGCTTTCATTCTCATTAGCATCCTGCCACTGCAAGTCCATGGGAGTTCTCCAATGCTTCCAAACAAATTGAATTTATTTTTTATTCCCACTTTTAAAGTTTTTCTTATAAGGACGACTGATCTGAAACAAGCTAGCCCATCATTTCTGAAAGTGAAATCTGCATCCACAGTCACATATAAGCCAGTGTTATTTGGGTTTTCTTCATCTGAAGATGAACATAATTCCAGATAGTGCCAGCCTGATAATAGATAAAGTTTTAGAACAAATAATTTAGCAAATAACTGTTCTTATATTAGAAACGATACTGATTTGCCTACGTCTTAGAGGCTGAAATTCTCATCTCTGGGCACCATCTACGCTGTGACCTGACATCCATATGAAAACTGGGTGTTATATCCAGAAGCACTTCATTATCACTTGGAATTAAACTGAAGCATTCCCTGAAAACACACTTCCTATGGATCTTAATATTCCCATGTGAAGAGTTACATATAACTATTAAATTTATAAATAATTGTTTAAAATGAGTCTGTATTACAGAAAGTTTTGTACCACATGTCAACACACTGATTTTTACAGTATTACAGCTGAGCCCAAGGGCATCCTTGAAGCTCAGTAATGCATGAACGTCCTCTCATTGGTCAGAACTTCAGGTAGTGTATTTCATTGGCCACTTTTCTTGAATTGGCTATGAACAGCATGAATAAAAGAGGCTTTGAGGGATATCAAATTTTACTTACATATGAGAAAGGGGAAGCACCCTAATGTTAGTTTTACTATGATTCTTGTTAAGTGTTTGCTGCTCTTGACTCTGTGAAATCACCTACTGTCTTTTAGTGATTTTTTTAAGATTAAGTAGCCGGATGGATTCTGTTATTTGTAAGAACCCCTAGTAACATTGGATTAATAGTTAGTTTCTTCAAGTATTTCTCTCTCCTACATTGCTTGAATGCAGACATGGTGATAATTGAGAAAAGTTTTCATACAACAAAGGTTTGTGAATAATACTTTTCCTGAGTCTTTAAAAAAAATGACTTAACATATAAATAAGCATATGCCAGTATAACTATCACATATGTTTATATATGTGATTTCACATATATACTATGTTTATATTTTTTATTTATTTGTTTAATTAATTAATTTAAAAGAAAGGAAGGAGTAGAACATAGTTTCTAATCACTCCATCTAGAAATGAGTCATAGTGGGAGACCTTTTTTCAGAAGTATAAAATTTAATTTTATGCATAATGTAAATCTTATTCTCACTCATTGTTCTTTTTTTCTATATGTGATTTTATGTGACTTATAGCATAACTCACTGTTTATACCTTTGTTAATTCTTTTTTAGGGGAGATGTTGGTTACAATGAATAAAGAAAACATAATTTTAAAAGTTACTCTCATTTTTTAATAGAAATTAAATATTAAAGTTGGGTATTATTTTCATTCAAATTTCCTAAATACTAGAAGAATGTCAAAACAGTTTTCTGGGTTTTAAGTATTATTTCTTTTAAATTGTTTTACTCCTTTGTTTATAGCAAGTTCATATAACTGTGCCCTTTCTTATACCATATAAGCATTGGCTAATTGTCTCAACGTAAAAAAAAACTCTTGAAATTAATAATTATTTTTCTTTATGTAGAAAAGTTTTTTCTATGTTTTTTTAATATAATAGTCCCACCATAATTAAAATAATAATATGGAATATATTAATTGCTTAATGTTTAAAATTGGAGCAATGTAGTCTTTATATATGATTTTGCCTTCCACTTATGTTAATTTTTCTATACTGCAACAGAACGTCCTTTCTTAAATGTGTTAGGGGATACAACAAAAAGTAAAAATCTGTCATTCTCATATCTACCCTCAACTTACAGATATATTTACATAATGAATAAAATAGTGTTAACCCATGGTCAGCATGTAGTTAATGATGTATGCCATTAAGAACCTTGTTCTTAACCATTCTTTTTTTGTCTATGTTTCATATTCTTTATATTTTCCTCTATAAACATTGTGTTAATTTATACTTTTTTTCTTTTAGATTTTTTTAAGTTTTCAATTTTTAAAAAGCATTTTGATTTTTTTATCTCAAAACCTAACCTTCTTAAAACTGTGAATACCTTTCATTTAGATCACCATTTTCTTGTATCTTTGATAAGTTAATGTTTGTTAATGAATTAATGTATCTGAATAATTTTCAACAACATTGTTAGTAAATACTGTGGTATGTTGTGAGTGTATCAGAATATCTCTATTTCTTAATAGAAATTCCCAGAGCACAAAGACATGAGTGTAAGTTCCATATGATCAGGATTTATATAAATCTTGTTAATTTCTCTTTTTCTTACACAATGCCTAGCCACAATATTTGTCACATAAATTAGTTGACCAATAATTGTTTAATTACTAATTAATTGTGAAAATACATTGAAATTTTCAAACAATGGTATTTCAATCTCTTCGATAAATGTCTCTCAAATATTTCCAATGGATTGCCTTTAACAGCAAACGATAAAACAATATTTCTTGTGTCCAGTTCAGTTCTATTCCATTTGGAAAATTCACGTGAACACTCAATCTATTTTTAAAATGTATAGATTTTGATTTCCGTTTCATAATATATCTGTTTTATTACTGTGAAAAAATTCTGTTTTCCTAGTTTATGAAATAAAAAATAAAATGGAAGTTTCTAGTATGTCAGCACACCATCACTGAGCCAGCTCCATCATGGTGCTTGTCCGTGCAGACCCCTGACTCCCCTCCCCACGCCATTACCTACACTCAAAGAGGTAGAAAAGAAATTCTTTCTTTCCTTTAGGATATTTCCAGAGTACTTTTGTGCAGGCTGTCTTGGTGTTTGGCACTACTTTTTTTTTAACACGAATAAATGTGTTTATCCAATTTGCTATGTACTATGTATAACCTAAATTTGCAGGTATGAATCGGAGTATGATTATAATAAGTGCCTGTCTGCATTTTTTATGTAAATTAGAATGCTATTCATTTATAATCCTGTTAATTGTTTATAATTATACTTTTTTAAAAATTCATTCCAAGTAACTTAAAATATTTACTTATATTTTGGATTAAATTAGTTGACCAGTAACTTGTGTTATTGTTCATTAAACAAGATATATTTTGTTATTATTAGGTGTGTTTCTTCATACCTTTAAGTGTTGTGAACATCTTAACTTTTTCTTAAATGGAAGAGTGGGTGATACTTGTAAGAGAAGGAAAGAGAGAGAGAGAGAATACTTTATTTTCCAAAGTTGAATCATGTCATCTTAACACTCATTTGTCATCCCAACGGCACAAAATTCTTCAAAATGTGATTCCGGCAATAAATATATTTTGTTTTTAAAGTTTTATGTCTCTAGATTGGAAGTTCACTTAAGTAAATACATTTCTCTGTATTCATAAACTAATCGAGGAAAGGAGTGAGGCCAGAGTCTGACACAGTATCAGACATCTTGTAGTCATATGATAAAAGATTTTCTTTTAATAAACTGAAGAAATTAATTTATTTCCATATAGGTACAAGTTCATTCATGTGATCATTTGTCTTTGCAGAGAAAATTTAGCTGTTTTATGGCTTTAACTTATCTAATCTTCCCTATGGTTCGTTCATTTGGTCACTTGAAAATATTTATATACTGAATGCTACAGTATGCCAGACATTTCTATTCTACAGGAGAGAAAGGTAATAAACAGAATAAATCATAGAGAACTATGAGTATTTTAGACTGAAATAAATACTAAAGACAAAATAAATTTGGAGAAAGTAAGTGATAAAGAAGGGACTCTTGAAACATGGGTAATGAGACAAATCCATTTCACCTACCTTCACAAAATAAGGTCATTTTTAAGACTTGCATGTCCTCCAAGTGGCGCATGGCCTAAACAGTAAGATGTTTGCCCGAGTTGTTTTCCAGAAACTTAGAGTCAGCTGTGTTTAGTTGGAGCTGAGCTGGTTAAAACTGGATAGGACCACTGACCCTCCATGCGCATGTGCGAGTGTCCCCTGGGTGACCTTTTGAACGTGCAGAGGCCTGTAGCTTAGTTATGCCTGCACAGAACTATGATAACCACACCTTTTTCCAATCACTTTTCCCCACCCTCCCCATGCTCCCTGCACCTTGGACCGCTGCTTCTTCATTCCTCATGCCGTCAGTACCCCGAGCCCCTTGCCCTCAGGGAGGCGGATTTGAGATGTGTTCTTCTGTCTCCTTGCTTGGCTGCTGTGTGAATGAGCCCTCTCTGCTGAAGGTCTCGGCATCTCAGGGTTTTGCTGCTGCCTGTTGGGCAAGAAGAACCTGGTTGGTAACAATCTTTACTTAAAGTGTCGGGGCGGGGGTGGGGGAAGCTCACTTACTTAAATTACAATGAAAGGAATTGACTGAATCAACCATGTGTCTATTGGGAATAGAGAATTCTAGGCATTCTGTCAAGAACAGAGACCCTGTGAAGGAAGTATGTTTAGCAAGTTCAAGAAAAACTGATGAAACTGGACGCAGTGTAGGGAATAGGAATAAAGTCAAGTAAGTCAGGACTTCCATGTCTCGTGAGGCCTTTTAGCTCATCGTGAGGAATTTGGTATTTACTCTGAATGATACGAGAAGCTGCTAGGGGGTTTTGAACAGGAAAGTGGCCTGGTCTGAATTAGACTAATTTTTCTACCTTTATTGAGGTATAATTGACAAAAGTTATATACATTTAAGATGTACACATGGTATTTTGATATACGTAATACACTGTGAAAAGATCAACACAATCCAGTTAATTAACGTCTCCATCACCTCACATAGTTTGCGTGTGGTGAGAACACTTAAGGTCAACTCTCTTGGCAAATTTTAAGTATACAATATAGTTACCATGGTGTATGTTAGATTTTCAGAACTTATTCATCCTGCATAACTGATACTTTGTACCATTGGATCCACATCTCATTTCCCTACCCCAAGCCCTGGACAGCCACCTTTCTCCTTCTGCTTTTATGAGTCCGAATTCTTTAGATTCCACCTATAAATGAGAGCATGCAGTATTTGTCTTTTCCTATCTGGCTTCTGATTTTAAATTTAACAGTATTACTCTAACTTCTGTGTTGAAAATACATTGAAAGGAGGCAAATGGTGGAAAGAAGAAGAGTTAAGCTGCTAGGACGATGCTCCAGGTGAGAGATGTGTAGAGGCAGAGGGAGGGGCTCGTGAGGAGGAGGCAGATCCACTGTGTCCTTTGCTCCAGTTTACACACATTTTTCATATTCCCTAATTATACCAACCCTCCACCCACCTTGCTTATAGCAGGTCATTGCCTTTCTCTGATTCTTCACACAAGAAATGTTCAACTGCTTTTCTAACAAAAGCTATCAATCAACACCCTTCTAAAAAATAAAATTTCTCCACAAAAGTTTTCTTGATTCCTCCCAAACCTATGGCCCTCCAGGGTTCAATTTGTTCTGTCCAGTATTGACTTCCCCTGGCTAACCTGCAAGATTCCCAGGAGTATGAAATTACTTCTGATCTTTATGAAAGCCCTCCAAAGAAGAAATAGATGCTCCCTCTCCCCCATGCATAATGAAATCTAAGACACAGAGTTTAAATGATGTTTCAACTGCCCAATTGACAAAGTACAGAGCTGGATCTTAAAGCCAGTTCTCTTTTGCTTCAAAGCCCCGAAATTTTTCAACCTACCGCATAACCGCCTCGTGTGTAATTTATATCATCATAGGTAATAGCAGCATTTCCACTGAATAAATCCTATGCTACTTAATGCAGGAGCTCTTTGTGACTCACCTTGGAATTTCTTCCAATTGACCACTATACAAACTGAAGTTTTCTATTATATTTAATTCTCCTTTTGGAAAGGAGGTAGCATCGGTGTGTAGTTTGATAACATCCGAGTAGTTTATTCTCCTCCGAAAGAACCTAAGCTGTTCTGTTTGATTCCAGTATTGCAACTGTGTGTTTACTCTAGTTAGGCTTTTTAGTCTTATAATCTTAATTTAGATGTTTTAATAATATAAAGTAATTCAAAATGTCTGAGAAGTCGATTTAAGTTATAAATAAGTTAAATAATTAAAAATTACTAAATTAGCCCACTGTGTAATTTAAGCCCTTTCTCCGCTGCTTAAACTAGGATTTAAATTAGGTTTTAAGATTAGGATTAGATTTTAGGATTTGATTTAAAAATAACATAAATTTATATCAATTGTATATTACATTGTGAAAGCTTTATGGTTAACACCTAAATCACTATTATATTATTATCATATAATGGTGGTTATTATTGTGAGATTCTTTTTAAATTAAAGATTCTAGGGATTCTAATTATAAGATACAAATTTCTTCACATTTTTCACAATTTCACTAATTGAGATATATGTGAGATTGGGTGAAATATAATTAGTCAGATAATATTAGAATTGAACTTTGCAAAAGGAGTAAAGATAAGAATGTTTTTTCTGGAAGAATCCATACTAAAGGCACTTCCTGTGCTAGAAAAGTATTAAACAGTTTTGGGGAAATGCTAGAAGCCACGCAGGTTTTACTATAGTTACTGACCTTTAAAATATTGTGTTCCAAAGAACATTTTTGATTTTGAATATTTTTTACCTTCAAGTATATGGTAACAGAGAACATTTTAAAATGTATAATAAAATAGAAATATCTTTGAGATGCGTATTAATATTTTATTTCTAATTTTATCAAATAATTACATTTAAAATGAATGTCTCCTTAAGATCATCAGATTTATGGAACATACGTATAATTCAGTGCTGAAGGAATTCATCATTAAAAGGGCAGTTCTGGTTGGTCACGCCATTTCTTTAATCTGTCTGTCCAAAATTTCATTAACTCTCATGGCTTTGAGGAAACCTTATACAAAGTTCTAAAGAACTGAGAAAAGTTTATACTTCTTACATGTGTATAAAATTTTAAATGAGGAAGCCATAAAAGGGGTATTAGGTTTTTTTCTCTAATTTTGTCTGAAATTTCAGTCAGCTTAAGTTTGAAATATTTGCATCATTATTATTGCAGATGTCTTATAGTGATAATTATTAAAACAATATTAACCTTACTATCTAAATAACAGACAAACGCATTTTTCCTTTAGAAGTGTGACACTTCTAGTGTTTGGAAGTGTTTAGGACCTAACAATTAACAGTCAAAAGGCCAGCTGTCATCATTTTTATAACATTATTTGGTATAGTAAACTTTGGTGTCTAGAGAATACAGTACCTCTGTTTAGACATGTTTCTCTGACCAATCAGCACCTTTATTGTAATCCTCACAATCAATGTGATATTTATTTGTTCTCTATGTCCTATGTGCAAGGCATTATAGAGAGTATGAGGATAAATGGAAAAATACTGGACAGTTTATTCCATATTCTTTTTTGAAATGAATTGAGCAAGAGGGTGGAGGTTAGGCCGAAGAGAAATGAGTGCACATTTACAAAGTATACTTTCAATAAAAAGAAAATGTGTTTTAAAAGACCACATAACAAAAAAGCCATAGTCGAACAGTAAAATAAAAACAAAGGGAATTTTAGTGCAAAGAAATGCATGTAACACATACTACAAAGGTCCTAAATCTGTGATGCGTGATCATCAGTGCAAAACAGCTAAACATGATCAGTTGTAGAATTCATTAATACATGGCGGTATCCCAGTAAATCAAAAGAAGAGAAATGTTTCTGCTGAGGCTTCTACATATTTTAAAAAACCTTGTAGCTAGCCCCTCATGAAAGGGCAACTTGGTGATTTAGGGAATATGGCCTCTGACATAAACAAATAAAATCACAGAGATTTTCATATGGCTATCTGTTAAAGTATGTCTGCTTTTTATTTGTCTCTTTTAAGAGTTATCTTTTAAAAATTACCTCTTCATTCTCTCCACCCCCTGATTACCCTGATAATTACTACTCTACTTACTGTCTCTATGAACTAGATTTTTCTGAGTACCTCATATAAGTGGATTATACAATATTTATCCTTTTGGGTTTGGTTTATTTCCCTTAGCATACTGTTTTCACGATTTATCCATGCTATAGCACGTATCAAAATTTTGTTTCTTTTTAAGGCTGAATAATATTCCATCTTATGTATATACTACATTTTGTTTATCTGTTCACCCACTGTTGGGCATTTGGGTTGTTTCTACCCTTGGGCTAATGTGAGTACTGCTGCTGTGAACATGGTTGTACAAATATGTGTTCAAGTCCCTGCTTTCAATTCTTTGGGAATTGAAATTCCTACAAGTGAAATTTATGGATCACATGGTAATTTTATGTTTAAGTTTTTGAGGAACTGCCATATGTTTTACAAAGAGGCTGCACCGTTTCACATTCCCACTAGCAGTGCACAAGCATTCCAATTTCTCTACAGTGTCACTAACACTTATAAATTTTTATTACTTTTTTCTTAACAGTTCTCATCCTAATGGGTATAGAGTAGAATCTTACTGTGGTTTTGATTTGTATTTCTCTAATGATTAATGATGCTGAGCATCTGTTCTTGAGCCATTTGTATATCTTTTTGGAAGAAATGTCTACTTAAGTACTTGGCCCATTTGTTTTTCTTGTAAAGACTTTGTTTAGAGCAGTTATAGGTTTACAACAAAATTGAGTGGAAAGAACAGACATTTCCCATATACCTCCTTCCCCCATTATTTATTTTTTTAATTGAAGTATAGCTGATTTACAATGTTGTGTTAATTTCTTTTGTTCAACAAAGTGACTCAGTTATACACACACACACACACACACACACACACACACACACATATATAAATGTATCCTCTTTCATATTCTTTTTCATTTTGATTTGTACAGGATATCAAATATAGTTCTCTGTGCTATACAGTAGGACCTTGTTTTTTATCCATCGTATATATAATAGTTTGCCTCTGCTAATCCCAAACCCCCAATCCATCCCTTCCTTACCCCCCTTCTCCCTTGGCAACCACAAATCTGTTCTCTATATCTGTGAGTCTGTTTTTGTTTCATAGATATGTTGATTTGTATGTTATTTTAGATTCCACATAAAAGTGATATCATGAATTTGTCTTTCTCTTTCTGACTTACTTCACTTAGTATGATAGTTTCTACGTCCATGCATGTTGCTTCAAATGACATTATTTCATTCTTTTTGATGGCTGAATAATAGTCCATTGTGAGTGTGTGTGTATATGTGTGTGTGTGTATATATATATATATATCTCAATTCTTTATCTATTCATCTGACCATGAACATTCAGGTTGTTTCCATGTCTTGCCTATTGTAAATAGTGCTGCTATGAACATAGGGATGCATATATCTTTTCAAATTATAGTTTTGTCGTGTATATATGCCCAGGAGTGGGATTGCTGGATCACAGGCAACTCTATTTTTAGTTTTTTGAGGAAGCTCCATACTGTTTTCCATACTGGCTACACTAATTTACGTTCCCACCAACAGTGTAGAAGGGTTCCCCTTTCTCCACACCCTCTCCAGCATTTGTTATTTGTACAGTTTTTCATGATGGCCATTCTGACCAGTGTGAGATGGTACCTCATTGTAGTTTTGGTTTGCATTTCTCTAATAATTAGCAATGTTGAGCATCTTTTAATGTGCCCATTGGCCATCTGTATGTCTTCTTTGGAGAAATGTCTATTTAGGTCTTCTCCCAACTTTTTTGATTGGGTATTTTTGTTGTTGTTGAGTTGTATGAGCTGTTTGTATATTTTGGAAATTAAACCCTTGTCGTTTGCATCATTTGCAAATATTTTCTCCTATTCCATTGATTGTCTTTTCGTTTTGGTTATGGTTTCCTTTGATGTGCAAATGCTTGTAAGTTTGATTAGGTCCCATTTTTTTGTTTATTTGTTTTTATTTCTATTGCCTTGGGAGGCTGACCTAAGAAAACATTGGTAGATTTATGTCAGAGAGCGTTTTGCCTATGCTCTCTTCTAGGAGTTTTATGGTGTCATATCTTAGGTTTAAGTCTTTAAAGCCATTCTGAGTTTTTTTGTGTGCATGATGTGAGGTTCTAAGTTTATTGATTTACGTGCAGCTGTCCAACTTTCCCAGTAGCACTTGCTGAAAAGACTGTTATTTTCCCATTTTATATTCTTGCCTCCCTTATTGAAGATTAATTGCCCATAGGTGTGGGGTTCTTTTTCTGGGCTCATTATTCTGTTTCATTGATCTGTATGTCTTTTTTTTTTTTTTGCCAATACCACACTGTTTTGATTACTGTAGCTTTGTAGTATTGTCTGAAATTTGGGAGGATTATGCCTCCTGCTTTGTCTTTTTCCTCAGAATTGCTTTCTCCTGCCCCCATTATTATCTGCCACCAGAGCGGTACATTTATTATAATTGTTGAGCCCACATTGACACAGTGTCCAGAGTTGTGTTCACTCTTGGTGTTGTACATTCTTTGGGTTTGGACAAATGTATAATGCTATATATCCATCATTATATTATCATACACAGTATTTTCACTGCCCTAAAAATCCTCTGTGCTCTATTCATCTCTCTCCCCACTTACCCCAATCCCTGGCAACCACTGATTTTTTTTACTGTCTCCATAGTTTTGCCTTTTCCAGAATGTCATATAGTTGGAATCATTTAAAATATAGCCTTTTCTGCTTTGCTTCTTCCACTTAATAATATGAATTTAAGTTTCCTCCATGTCTTTTTATGACTTGATAGCTTCTTTTCTGTGCTGAGTAATATTCCATTGTGTGGATATACCAAAGTTTATTTACCCATTCACTGACCGGGGGACATCTTGGTTGCTTCCAAGTTTTGGCAATTAGGAATAAATCTGCTATAAACATCTTTTTGTGGGTTTATGTGTGGACATAAGTTCTCAACTCCTTTGGGTAAATACCAAGGAGTGTAATTGCTGGATCACATGGCAAGTGTGCTTAGTTTTGTAAGAAACTGCTGAATAGTCCTACAAAGTGACTATACCATGTGCATTCTCATCAGTATTGAATGAGCGTTCCTATTACTCTACATCCGTGCCAGCAGTTGGTGTTGTTAGTGTTCTGAATTTTGGCCATTTTAATATGTGTGTAGTGGTATCTCATTGTTGTTTTAATTTTAGCATTACCCTGATGACACAAGATGTGGAGTGTCTTTTCATATGCTTACTTGCCATTTGTGTATCTTCTGTGGTAGGGTGTCTGTTGAGGTCTTTGACCCTTTTTAAAATCAGGTTTTTTACTTATTGTTGAGTTTTAAGAGTTCTTGTATATTTTCGATAACAGTCCTTTGTCAGATATTTATTTTGCAAGTATTTTCTCCCAGTCTGTGGCTTTTCTTGTAATTCTCTTGATATTGTCTTTAACAGAGAAGTTTTTTTATTTTAATGAAGTCCAGCTTATCAGTTATTTATTTCATGGCTTGTGTCTTTGACATTGTATATAAAAAGGCATACCATACCCAAGGTCATCTAGGTTTTCTTCTATGTTATCTTCTAGTTGTTTTATAGTTTTACATTTATAGTTTTGCGTTTTACCTTTAGATCTGTGATCTGTTTTGAGTTAATTTTTGCGAAGAGGTAATACTTCTGTCTAGATTCTTTATTATTTTTCTTTTGCAAGTGGATTTCCAGTTATTCCAGCACCATTTATTGAAGAGATTATCCTTGGCCTATTTTTTTAAACCAAGTTGTAAGTTTTGTTGTTGTTGAATTGTTGAATCTTTATATATTCTGGATGTTAACCCCTTATTAGATATATGATTTGCAGATATTTTCTCTCATTCTGTAGGTTACTTTCACTTTTTTGATAGTGTCCTTAGCACAAAAGTTTCCCATTTTAATGAACTTCAATTTACCTATTTTTCATTTTGTTTTCTGTGCCTTCAGTGACATATCCAAGAAATCATTGACAAATGCAATGATATGAAGTTTTCCCTCTTCTAAGCTCTTATGTTTAAGTTTTGATCTATTTTCATTTAAGTTTTGTGTATGGTGTAAGGTAAAAGTTCAGTTTTATTCTTTTGCATGTAGATAGCACATTCCCAACACCATTTATTGAAAACGCTATTATTTCCCCATTGAATAGTCTTGGCACCCTTGTCAAACATCATTTGACCATATATGTGAGGGTTATATCTGGGCTGTCTGTTGTCTTTGACTGGTCTCTATGTCTCTCTTTTTGCCAACACCATATTGTTGCTTTGTAGTAAGTCTTGAAATCAGGAAATGTGAGACCAACAACTTCATTTTCTTTTCCAAGATTATTTTATCTATATGGAGTTTCATGAAATTATATATGAATTTTATAACAAAATTCTCAGCTTATCAACTTGTACACTTAAAAATCATATAATTTATTGAGAATGGTTTATTGTAGGTCTTTCTGGGAGACTGTGGCGTGTGCATCTGAAAAGAATGTGTATTCTACCAGAGGGGTATTCTATAGATGTCTGCTAAGTATAGCTTGTTCAGAGTGTCATTCAAATCTTCTATTTTCTTATTAATGTTCTATAATATGATAAATGTACTGTGTTTATGCCTCTTATTGTTGAATTATCTATCTCCCCTTTTAAAACTTTCAGTTTTACTTCATGTATTTTGGTACTCTATTTTTATGTGCCTATATTTTTTAAATTGTTAAATTTTGATGGTAAATTGACCCATTTATCATTATCAAATAACATTTCGCTTCATTTATGGTTTATTTTGTGTGATAAAATAGCCACTGCAGTTCTTTTATGACTGCACTGTGCATTAGTTATATTTCTTCCATTCTTTACTTTTTACTTGTTTCTCCTATACACCAGGGGTCCCCAAACCCTGGGCCATGGACTGGTACCAGTCTGTGTCCTGATAGGAACCGGGCCACACAGCAGGAGGTGAGCAGTGGGCAAGTGAGCAAAGCTTCATCTGTATTTACAGCCGCTCCCCATCACTCGCATTGCGACCTGAGCTCCACCTCCTATCAGAGGAGTGGCGGCATTGGATTCTCATAGGAGCATGAACCCTACTGTGAACTGCGTATGCGAGGGATCTAGGTTGCGCGCTCCTTATGAGAATCTAATGCCTGATGACCTGAGGTGGAGCTGAGGCGGTGATGCTAGCACTGGGGAGCAGCTGCAAATACAGATTATCATTAGCAGAGAGGTTTGACTGCACAGAGACCATGATAAATCAATTGCTTGCAGACTCATATCAAAACCTTATCAGTGAGTGGCAAGTGAAAACAAGCTCAGGGCTCCCACTGATTCTGCATTATGGTGAGTTGTATAATGATTTCATTATGTATTGCAATGTAATAATAATAGAAATAAAGCACACAATAAATGTAATGTACTTGAATCATCCCGAAACCATCCCCCTGCCCTGGTCTGTGGAAAAATCATCTTCCACGAAACCAGTTCCTGGTACTAAAAAGTTTGGGGACCACTGCTATAGACAGTACAGATTTGGGTGTGAATTTTCCAATAGATAAACTTTGCTTTTTGTTTAGATTGTTCAATCCATTCGATTTTAATATTATTATTGATATTGTTGATTTAACATCTGCTATTTTGCTTTTTGTTTACTACACATGGTGCCTTTTTGTTTCTCCATTCCTCCTTTAGTACCTTATTTTTATTAAGTGGGTGTTTTCTAGTGTAACATTTTAATTCCTTTAAGAGTTTAACAATTTAAAAAAATTTTTTCCGCTTTTTAAAAATTTTACCAGTTGCGTTTTGAGAAGCAGCACTTCAATAGCAGGTTTTTAGATGATACCACTGGATATCAACCTGTTGTTCAGACACAAAATCCCAATGATGTAGCACAGAAATATTTCTAGTCATGTGTTACTCATATCTGATATCTTCTCTTTATATATATTAATACATATTAATGTTTAACCTTAGATTGTTTAAGGTTATAAATAAGTGGGCTATGTCTTTTATTAATGTCTTATCTTGCCAGTTCCTATATATCCTAGAAGAAAAACAATGCATTACAAATTGACTTTTTTCTTTCACCATAGTGGCATTTTCTAGAACAAAGTATAAATCACTTTAAACCATGAGCATGACCACAGTGGAAAGGATGTGGTCAATGCCTGTTTGTTACCACACTTAAAAAGATCAAATTAATGAATGAAATTATTTTCAAATTAATAAATTCATAAGGAATTGCTATCATAAAATTTTATATGGAATTATGTAATTTGTTTACCTTTGTAAACAAAAATAACTTCTTAAAGAGCTCTAAGACCTTTACTCTGCAAAAGTAGTATGCTCCCATTTCTGTAGATACCACTGTACCTCTTAGATTTTCCCTGCTTGAATTATTGAAAGGTAATTCCATGCACTCAAAACACCTTTATTTTCTTTATGAGATCATGATGTCTCCTAATCTATTCATGTAGCTTCCAGAAGCATCTATTGCTAGTTACTCTTTTATTTCAAGGTTTAGTAGTGTATTTTTCTGTTATATAAGTGACCTTTCCACCTATTGATTTCCAGGACAAGAATACGTATAATTATGGCTACCTGGTCTGCTAAAATGCCATTTTGACCAACTGTGAATTAATTTTATCGGTATCCTTAGGGAAAATGAAACTCAGCTTGTTTTGGATTATCCACATTAACATGAAATACCCAAATATGTGTCAAAAGAATAAAATTAATCCACAGATGATTGTTAAGTCAAACCCAATATATAACATCTTTCATCATTACTGATATTTACAGTGATTGCTTCCAGACTTCAAGGTTTGTGCTGCAGTGTTAAAGGAAATTTTATTTGAGCAACTGAGTTACTAAAGTATCTTATGATTATAAGTAATAAAAATCCACAGAGGCTAGTTTAAGCAACAAAGGGTTGGGGGGGGGGGCATTTAATACATCTCAAATACTTTTCTTTATAAGCAAAAAATATACAAACGTAGCTTAAATGAAGAGAAATGGTTATTCTAAGGTTATAGGAGTGGTTCATGGAATGCAAAGGCAGGGATGGATCTAGAACTCAGATTAGACTAAAATTAAGTACTGGTGTGATTCAGAGTAGTGCTTTTCAAACTTTAATGTGCATACACAGTGCCAGGAAGATATAAACTCATATGTCAAGACTTGAATGCTCATAATCACTGCAGGTTTATTTCTGATAGCCAAAAACTAGAAAAAAAGCAAATGCTCATCAACAGAGGAAGGGGTAATCAATATTACTCAGCCATTAAAATGAATGAGACAAGATGAGACAAAAATGCTAGATAAAAAGAGTACATTCTCCATGATTCCATTTATATAAAATTCTAGAAAATGCAAACTGACTATAGGAAGCAAATCAGTGACTTTCCAGGCATGTGAGGGGGCAGGGAGATAGGGGCTAGGGAAACTTTGATGGTGATGTAAATGTTCATTACTCATATTGTGTTAATAGTTTCACAGGTATAGGCATTTGTTAAAACATATCAAAGTTTCATTTATTACATGTCAATTATATCACAATTAAGTATTTTAAAAAATAAAAGAGTGTTCACAGTAGGCACAACATGGTGAAACTAAAAACACCTGTCCATGGATAGGAGAGAAAAATCTTCACATCAGTCAGGGGAGAAAGATTATATTTAGAAGAGCAATAGTTAGGTTGGTAGCTGATTTTGAAATATCAACATTGGAAGGAAGAAGATACAGGGGTAATATCTCCTATTGTCTGGCAGAGGGTAAGGGAGAAGTGGGAGACTCGCCGAGGTAGAATTCTATAAACAGCATTTTTTTAAACAAGAAAACAAATGGAAAGAGCAGAATGAACTTTAGGCAGAAGGAAAGTGCTGTCACATAGGAAGTCTCATATGCAGGACAGAACAAAGTTGGAGATATATAATCTAAATATATGTCTACTATATTAAACAATAGAATACTAATGTATCACAGGGATTAAAGGAATATAAAATACATTATATAAATTTGGGAAGAGATAAATGATATCACAATGTTTTAAGGTCCAGTGTGACAGTGAAAATATAAAAAGTGGGTGGGAGGTTCTAACAGAGAAAATCGGCAAACACTGCAAGTAATTATCATTAAAAGAATGGATCAGAGGGCTTCCCTGGTGGCGCAGTGGTTGAGAGTCCGCCTGCCGATGCAGGGCACACGGATTCGTGCCCCGTTCCGGGAAGATCCCACATGCCACTGAGCGGCTGGGCCCGTGAGCCATGGCCGCTGAGCCTGCGCGTCTGGAGCCTGTGCTCCGCAACAGTAGAGGCCACAACAGTGAGAGGCCCGCGTACCACACACAAAAAATAATAAATTAATTAATTAAGTAGATCATATAGGCTAGCATATGTAACTGAAGTAAATGAAGTCAGACAAAAAGTTACAAAGGCTATTTTTATATGGGTCACATATAAATAGTAAGATTATAAAGGCTCCATAAAAAAGGACAACAAGCTTAATTATATAATTCAGGAAGGGAAATAGAAGAAGGGACAAAACAATTTTTGGTTTTTGTTCAACATTTCATTTTTTTGTAAACACAAGACAGATAAGTTTGACTGAAAATTAATATGGTGAATATTTACTGTCTCATATTCTTTACTTTTAAACTTGAAATGACAACCTAACAATGTTTACAAAAAATAATTGCTCTTCCATTGATAGTGTTAGAGTTACTATTTTTAGAATTGAAAGATTTAATTGAGGTAATGGATCTTGGAGAAGAAAAATTTTTTGGTGACCGGCATGTTGAAGTATATCACTATGTAGATTCAACAGTTAAAATGCAACAATAGGCTTCAAACAATTGGTAAAGATAATTTAATGAAACTTTGTAATAATACTTTACTAAAATCATGAAGAGGAATAGTTCTAGGATATTTGTTTGTAGAAAAAGCTTGGGAATAGAGGAGGAGAAAGTCACTGAAACAGGTTTTTTTAAAAATGTGTAAACAATAGTGACAGCATTGAGCAGTATTCCTAAAGCGTTTGATGTAAAACACCATTACTAAGAGTTTTAACAACAGGTTACTTGATCAAACTAATGTAAAGAATGGAAATGCTGTACTTTTCCTCTTAGAAGCTGGCAAGGCACATTACTAACATGAAAGATTCTGAGAAATCTCAGGAGAAAGAACTGTTTATTTTGTTCATGCCAACCCATGCTAATTTGATCACCAGAGATTTTTTTTTTTCTTAACTAAGCATCTCATAAACCACTCTAGTTACCTTGGAAAATTCATTTGTAAAATGAACACTGCAAGAGAGTGTCAAATTATACAGAGATGTCAATGAACATGGATGAAGAGAAACCATCACATATGGTGAATGGGCTTTCACTGGTGTTTTGCAAGACAGAAGCTTTAGGAAAAAGTGAGTTACAAAGGAGAAAGTAGGAAGTGTAACAGTAGGTGTAAAAAACTCAGTTAAAAGGAGAATGAATGTTTATAATATGAACGCAAGAAGGGGAAAGTGCAAGTTTTGTCAGTGTTGATTTAATATATGTAGTTTCAATTATGC
Source organism: Phocoena sinus (assembly GCF_008692025.1). Lineage (NCBI taxonomy): Eukaryota > Metazoa > Chordata > Mammalia > Artiodactyla > Phocoenidae > Phocoena > Phocoena sinus. Next base: position 3,930,338 of record NC_045783.1, read on the forward strand.
TATAGATATGGATCTGAAATTGGATATAGTCTTAAGCACAAATTTAAATTTCTTAGTCACCATATCTTGAGGAAGATGGAATGGAGAAAAAGAAAAAGAGCTCTTAAAGCAATGTCCTCTCAAAATGTGACTTTAGAACCCGTAGCCTCAAAATTACCCCAAGACATGGGCCCAAGTAAGTGGCATTTCAGAGAAAGTACTCTAGGTGAGAAAAATCTATTCTTTTTCTGATTTCATTTAATACGATAGAAACAACTTAGTGCCCCTTAACAGTGACTTTTTTCCAGAGAAGCTAGATAACAGTTAATATGATATAGAATTGTCACAATTAAAAACAGTGTAATCAGGATTTTTTTAAGTATAAAATTATCAATTCATTAAAGATAGGTATCGGCGCTTAAAAATGACTGCGTTGCACTGAGAGACCACAGAGACAATGTGGACGAAGTCACCCCTCCGGTCACTTTTGGTCATGCTGCTTTTGAAGGTCACCAGCTCTGACCGTGCACTTGGAGAAGTTCTCCAGAAGAGAGACAGGTTAGCTGTGCGTACAGAAATGTCTCCACCCCTGCGCTTCCAGTGAGGCTTCAGGTGGTTAGTCCACTCAACGAAGGTCTGAGGCAGGTTACATTACATGCTGCTTTAATTTGATGATTTTAATTCTTCATAGAAATTGTTCCTTTCCTTTCAGAAGCATTTATACTTTTGTTTAAATTAGAGAGAATATCGTTTTTTGTTCTGTTGCTTTCTTACAGTATAATTTAATCAATTGTGCTTCTTGCATTTTAAATCATATTAACTATGATTTTCTTATGTTAATCATGTGATCTTAATCTTGAGTATGCATAGGAAATGTGTGTGATGTTTCTAAAATACTCCTGAATTATTGAAAATGAAGACAATGCTGTTCCCTTTGTATCAATATCAAAATATATATCATTTCAAGCTGCATTCAAAACTTCATATCTTACATACGTCTCTCTGAATGTAAATATGCTCTTATTTGTGACAGTATGTCAACAGAAGAGAAGAAATAAGAGCTATAAATCAATAAATCAGTTTTATTTTTGGCAGTGTAGAAAGTAACTTTCTTTGGTTTCTGCAAAAGTAAATATACTTTAAAATGATCAACTCTATGACCATATGAAGTTCTGTGATATTTGAAGAAATTATTTCAGATAAATTTTAAGAATAAAATATTCTATGATGTTATATACAGTGAGCAAAAAAACAATATTTGCAGAAAGTAAAATTGGGAATATTCATTACCACTTTTTAAAATTATAGTAATCTTAAATATATGCATGTATAAGCACACATACATATTGCACATACATTTTCACACAAATCTTGCTAACAAATTTTATCAGCTCCATTTTCTTGACATAAGTTTGCTATTATTATTTTAATTTTAAGAGAATATTGCCTAAATATATATAGATTATAGATGGAGTTAAAAGAGACATGAAGTGTTTCTGTGCTTCTATTTCATTGGTCAGAAAATACATGTGGGCTATTTTAAGATCTGCAGTAAAAGGAAATCAACTAAACCTAGTTTTGCCCTTCACTCTCTGTGACAGATCTGCAATAATGGACAAATAAACCAGGGGGGTTACATGGACTGTGAATGGCTCTATGTTCAGTGTTAGTTTTATTATTTTATACTTTGTTAAAATATAGATTGGGGGGGACCTTCAAGATGGCGGAGGAGTAAGACACGGAGATCACCCTCCTGCCCACAAATACATCAGAAATACATCTACATGTGGAACAACTCCTACAGAACACCTACTGAACGCTGGCAGAAGACCTCAGACCTCCCAAAAGGCAAGAAAGTCCCCACGTACCTGGGTAGGGCAAAAGAAAAAAGAATAAACAGAGACAAAAGGATAGGGATGGGTCCTCCACCAGTGGGAGGGAGCCGTGAAGGAGGAAAGGTTTCCACACACTAGAAGCCCCTTCGTGGGTGGAGACTGCGGGTGGCAGAGGTGGGAAGCTTTGGAGTCGCGGGGAAGAGCGCAGCCACAGGGGTGCGGAGGGCAAAGTGGAGAGATTCCCGCACAGAGGATCGGTGCCGACCGGCACTCACCAGCCCAAGAGGCTTGTCTGCTCACCCGCTGGGGCGGGCGGGGCTGGGAGCTGAGGCGGGCGGGGCTGGGAGCTGAGGCTCGGGCTTCGGTCGGAGCGCAGGGAGAGGACTGGGTTTGGCGGCGTGAACACACCCTGCAGGGGGTTAGTGCGCCACGGCTGGCCGGGAGGGAGTCCAGGGAAAAGTCTGGAGCTGCGTGGGAGGCAAGAGACTTTTTCTTCCCTCTTTGTTTCCTGGTGCGCGAGGAGAGGGGATTAAGAACGCTGCTTAAAGGAGCTCCAGAGACGGGTGCGAGCCGCGGCTATCAGCGTGGACCCTGAGACGGGCATGAGACGCTAAGGCTGCTGCTGCCGCCACCAAGAAGCCTGTGTGCGAGCACAGGTCACTCTCCACACCTCCCCTCTCGGGAGCCTGTTCATCCCACCACTGCCAGGGTCCTGGATCCAGGAAAAACTTACCCGGGAGAAACGTACGGCGCGCCTCAGGCTGGTGCAACGTCACGCCAGGCTCTGCCACCGCAGGCCCACCCAGCACTCTGTGCCCCTCCCTCCCCCAGGCCTGAGTGAGCTGGAGACCCTGAGTCAGCTGCTCCTTTAACACTGTGCTGTCTAAGAGAAGAAGAGAGGCCCTCAGGTGACCTACACGCAGAGCAAGTCCAAATCCAAAGCTGAACCCCAGGAGCTGTGTGAACAAAGAAGGGAAAGGGAAATCTCTCCCAGCAGCCTCAGGAGCAGCAGATTAAATCTTCACAATCAACTTGATGTACCTGCATCTGTGGAATACCTGAATAGGCAACGAATCCTCCCAAAAATTGAGGAGGGGGACTTTGGGAGCAATTGTAGACTTGGGGTTTGCTTCTGCTTCTAATTTGTTTCTGGTTTTATGTTTGTCTTAGGTTAGAATTTATAGCTTATTATCATCAGTAGATTTGTTTATTGATTTGGTTGCTCTCTTCCTTTATATATATATATATATATATATATAATATATATATATATATATTATATATATATATATATATACACATACATATATACATATATTTGTCCTGTTTCTTTTGTGAATGTGTATGTGTATGTTCTTTGTGTGATTTTGTCTGTATACCTTTGCTTTTACCATTTGTCCTAGGGTTTTGTCTGTCCTTTTTGTTTTTCTTTCTTTCTTTTTTTTTTAGTATAGCTTTTAGCACTTGCTTTCATTGGTAGATTTGTTTTTTGGTTTGGTTGCTCTTGTCGTCCTTTTTTTAATTTTTAGTAATATTTTTTTATTTTATAACTTTAGTTTATTTAATTAATTTTTTTCTTTCTTTCTTTTCTCCCTTTTCTTCTGAGCCATGTGGCTGACAGGGTCTTGGTGCTCTGGCCGGGTGTCAGCCTGAGCCTCTGAGGTGGGAGAGCCAAGTTCAGGACATTGCTCCCAAGAGACCTCCTGGCTCCACTCATCAATCAATTTGGTAAAGTAGATACAAAATTAATGCCCAGAAAATCTCTTGCATTCCTATATATTAATGATGAAAAATCTGAAAGAGAAATTAAGGAAATATTCCCATTTACCATTGCAACAAAAGAGAATAAAAAACGTAGGAAATAAACCTACTTAAGGGAGACAAAAGACCTGTATACAGAAAACTATAAGACACGGATGAAAGAAATTAAACATGATACAAACAGATGGAGAGATATACCATGTTCTTGGATTGGAAGAATCAAAATTATGAAAGTGACTGTACTACCCAAAGCAAATCTACAGATTCAATGCAATCCCTATCAACTACGGGGTGGCATTTTCACAGGACTAGAACAAAAAAATTGCACAATTTGTATGGAAACACAAAAGACCCAAAAATAGCCAAAGCAATCTTGAGAAAGAAGAACAGAGCTGGAGGAATCAGGCTCCTGGACTTAAGAGTATACTACAAAACTACAGTAATCAAGACAGTATGGTACTGGCATAAAAAGAGAAAGATAGATCAGTGGAACAGGATAGAAAGCCCAGTGATAAACCCTCACACATATGATCACCTTATCTTTGATAAAGGTGGAAAGAATATACAGTGGAGAAAAGACAGCCTCTTCAATAAGTAGTGCTGGGAAAACTGGAGAGCTACATGTAAAAGAATGAAATTAGAACACTCCCTAACACCATGCCCCAAAATAAACTCAAAATGGATTAAAGTCCTAAAAGTAAGGCCAGACACTGTAAAACTCTTAGAGGAAAACATAGGCAGAACACTCTATGACATAAATCACAGCAAGATCCTTTTTGACCCACCTCCTAGAGAAATGGAAATAAAACCAAAAATAAACAAATGGGACCTAATGAAACTTAAAAGCTTTTGCACGGAAAAGGAGACCATAAACAAGACGAAAAGATAACCCCAGAATGGGAGAAAATATTTGCAAATGAAGCAACAGACAAAAGATTAATCTCCAAAATATGTAAGCAGCTCATGCAGCTCAATATGAAAAAACCAAACAACCCAATCCAAAAATGCGCAGAAGACCTAAATAGACATTTCTCCAAAGAAGATATACAGATTGCCAACAAACACATGAAAGGATGCTCAATATCACTGATCATTAGAGAAATGCAAATCAGAACTACAATGTAGTATCACCTCACACTGGTCAGAATGGCCATCATCAAAAAATCTACAAACAGTAAATGCTGGATAGGGTGTTGAGAAAAGGGAACCCTCTTACACTGTTGGTGGGAATGTAAATTGATACAGCCACTTTGGAGAACAGTATGTGGGTTCCCTAAAAAACTAAAAATAGAACTACCATATGACCCAGCAATCCCACTACTGGTCATATACCCTGAGAAAGCCATCATTCAAAAAGAGTCATGTGCCACAATGTTCATTGCAGTCTATTTACAATAGCCAGGACATGGAAGCAACCTAAGTGTCCATTGACAGATGAATGGATAAAGAAGATGTGGCACATATATACAATGGAATATTATCAGCCATAAAAGGAAATGAAATTGAGTTATTTGTAGTGAGGTGGATGGACCTAGAGTCTGTCATACAGAGTGAAGTAAGTCAGAAAGTAAGCATACAAATGGCATATGCTAACACATATGTATGGAATTAAAAAAATATATTTCTGAAGAACCTAGGGGCAGGACAGGAATAAAGACGCAGACATAGAGAATGGACTTGAGGACATGGGGATGAGGAAGGCTAAGCTGGGACGAAATGAGAGAGTGGCATGTACATGTATACACTACCAAATGTAAAATAGCTAGTGGGAAGCAGCTGCATAGCACAGGGAGATCAGTTCGGTGCTTTATGTCCACCTAGAAGGGTGGTATAGGCAGGGTAGGAGGGAGACGCAAGAGGGAGGAGATATGGAGATGTATGTATATGTATAGCTGATACACTTTGTTATAAAGCAGAAACTAACACAGCATTGTAAAGCAATTATACTCCAATAAAGATGTTAAAAAAGATAGTTTAAAGCAATAGCCAGTAATTTTCCAATGCTATCTTTTAATAATCAAACACATTTTTAATAACTCAAAGTTTAATTCATTTAATGAAATGGAGGACATTTATCCTTAATTCTTGGACAAATGAGATTTTTCATCACTAATGGCAATGCTGTAGTTTGGGTGAAATATCAAAATCAGTCTTATGATGCAGGCTTATTTTTTCTGCAACACCAAATGCCTTACACTTGATTGAACATTTATGACACCTATTGTCTTAGTCAGTTTGGACTGCTATAACAGAATACTATACACTGTAAAGTTTAAGCAACAGACATTTATTTTTCACAGTTCTGGAAGTTTAGGGGTCTAAGATTAAGATGCAGGCAGATTTGGTGTGTGTTGAGGCCTTGGCCTGCAGATGACCATTTCCTGCTGTGTCCCCACATGGCAGAAAGAGGGGGAGCAAGCTCTCTAGTCTCTGCTTGTAAGGGCACTAATCTCATCAGGAGGACCCCACTCACATGACCTCATCTAAACTCTCCTGAAGACCGCATTTCCCAATACTATCACATTGGGATTTAGAGCCGTAACATATGAATTTGGAAGGAATGTGAACATTCAATCCTTAACACCTGTCTTGCTCCATCTTTGCTCTGTGCACTTTAAGAATGTGGACAGAGATATTTGTAGTGTCTATATTAGTAAACTTGTTGAATTAGAATATTGGTTCATTCTAGCAACCATTCTAAATTCATCATAAAGTTGATTTTGTATCTTTTTATGTTTTAAATATGAAGTATCATATATTTTTAGAAAGCAGTATTTCCTTTATAAGATAAGCACAATAGTTACACTTTCTTCTGATGTACTTCTGATGTGTGTTCACATTTACCCTTTTCATTGAATATACAGTTATTCTGCATTTTTAATTTCAGCGCATGTAATACAAGAAAAAAAAAGAAGAATGTGTATATTTTCCATCCCAAGAAGGCTTATACAATTAATCTTTAATTTTAAAGTAAATATTAATTTTTATTCTGTTCTTTCTCTCACTTTTATTATTTTTCTGCCATTTAAATTCTCAGGAAATTTGAGAATTAGGGGAATATAAATTTTTAAAAAACACTTTTATTGTTTAAATAAGAACAACACCTGATAACTACAAGTCCTTTATAATAAAAAAGTATATATATAATTATAAGATACATAATTACAAAGCTTTCACTAATATTTCTTTTCCATAATTATTCTCTTGTAATATATTTAGAGTTTATTCTCATACCTTGTAACTGGATGGCTTTCACTATCTCCTGTTCATCAGTGTAGAACAAATTATTCATGTTTCAGTACTCCAGTAATGAGATGTCAGCCCATAATCCTTGCTGTTGAAGGGATTGTCAGAAATGATTGAATCCTTGGTGATGTGACCTCAATGCCATTTAAAGCTTGCCCTCGTAAGAGAGTACATGCTCTCTGAGAAGCCCCTTTTCTTCTTAGCTTTTTTTTTGTTTTGCATAATATTATACATGTATGTGCATAATTCAAACTGAAAATCAATTCAGCAATAACTGTATACATGTGGGACATTTATTAACCACTATTTATTTTGAAGACTCACTGTGAAGACATATGGATATCATATTAATTTTTATTTCATAAAATCCAACATGGTTCGTTGGGGCTGCTAATTTTCAGTTGCTCCGTGGTAGATGTGTTTGCCTGCTATTAGGAAGTTTGTTTGCTTAGTTATTTAAGTATTATGCCTTTGATAATTATTTAAGTGAGTAAAAAATCCACCAAAAGGATTTTATATCCATGAGAGTTTCCACTGTCATAAGTTTGCAAACCAGAGGCGTTACGTATTAGGGTCCCGCCAGCAAAACAGAACCAATACAGTACATATATTACAAGACTTACTGTAAGGAATTGCATTACAGCATGGTGTGGGCTGGCTAAGCAGTTCTGAAATTTACAGGGCAGGCCTTCAGGAAGAGCAGCCTGGAACTCTCAGGCAAGAGCTGAAGCTGCAGTCCATAGGCAAGTTCTTTTTCAGGGGAACCTCAATTCTACGCTTAAAACCTTTAAAATGATTGAATCAGGTTCACCCAGATTATCTAAGATAATCTCCTTTACTTAATGTCAACTCATTATGGACCTTAATCACATCTACAGAGTATGTCAGAGCAATACCATGAAAAACAGTATTTGATTGAGTAATTGGGTACTGTAGTCTAGAAAGTTGACACAGAAAACTAAACATTACAGGTTATTTCCTATTTTTACAGGATTAGTATTTGCCTGATTCATGAATGATGAAGCTATGAGTGCTTAACTCAAGTCTCAATGAGCTTAATTCACATCACTGGGAGGGAGGAGGTACTGTAATATCTTGAAAAGTTTAGTTTTACATACTCAATTTCACTACTACTTATTTTGATATATATATATTTCAGTACTACTTATAAATTTTGAGATCTTGGGGCTGGTTAATGCTTAAAGGTTCAACAGATTTTATACATCATACTTTGACCAAGATCTAGTTGCAATTATATAATAAGACTTAATTGTGCTTATAACCATATATTGAAAAATTCAAATCAACTTATGGACATAGTCCAAATTTAGCTCATTCATTCTGTATTAGTCATGCATATAGATTAAATATATAAATAATATATAACAGAGGTAGGTCAGTAAGTATAAGAACTTTTTAGCCTAAATGGCACAGAATAGATATTCAGAATTCATCTTTCACTTAAAAACTTTATGATTTAGGAGGTTAATGGGCAGTGACTAAGGCATAGTACTTCTAGCTTGGGAACTTAATTTCAAATGGTAAGAAACCTCACGCCCGATACCTTATGCTTCAAATTTTCTTTCTGTTTTTTACTTAAAAGTACCTTTTTATTTTACAAATCTAATATATCTCTAAATCCCTCTACTCCTTTTCTTTATAGTATGGGTTAGTTTCCTATTGCTTCATAACAAATTAGTACAAATTTTGTGGCTTGAAACAAAAGTTTACTATCTCACAATTTCTGTGGGATTATGAGGTAACTCGGTTCGTTACTGAGGGTCTCACTAGGCTGAAATCAAGGTGTCAGCCAGGGTCGCTCTCTCATCTGAGGCTCAAGAGTTTTCATCCAACTGGTTGTCGTCAGAATTCAGCTCCCTGCACTTGTAGAAATGGAAGTTCCATTTTCTTGCTGAATATTGGCAAGGGGCTGCTCTCAGCACCTAGGGGCCACCTGTAGGTTCTTGCCACGTGGTGCCCTCCATAGACAGTTCACAACACATGTATTTGTTTGTCAGAGGCTGGGAGGAGTGTACCTCTTTTGCTTTGAGTGTGTCTGCTGCTTTGAGTCTCTTTAAAAGATTCGCCTGATTAGGTCAGTCCTGCCCATGGTAATGTCTCTTTTGGTTAAAACAAAGTCAACTGATTAGGGACTTTAATTATATCTGCAAAACGGAATCACATATGCCAACATTTGAATTATCTAATCACCTGTTAAGATTCTCTTTTTATTTTCCATTATCTTCAACTCTGAGTGAATATATAGGCTTCCACAAGACACAAAAACCAAAAAATGAACAAAACAAAACAACACAAGGCAGAGCCAGTTTCACTGCGAGAGAAGGTTTACATCTGTCCGTTTAAAAAAATAAGCATATTTTACACGTACACACATATACGAGTGTGTATATTTACTCACATTTAATCAATAAATAAAACTATTACCAAGGGCTGTTCTCCAATGGCAATTGAACAGATGAAAGGGTATGATTTTCAAGTAGGTTTTAAATTTGCAAAGCATCTATTAATAAAGTATATAAAGGAAAATCATGAATAGTATAACTTATTATTACCCTCCAAAATTTAAATTTTAAAAATAAATCATAAGTACTCCTTTGTAGATTTGAAGTCCTTTGAGGAAGTGTTATGCTTCATTTATACATTATACCATTTTACTGTTGCTGTTCAATAATTACATATTGTTGACATTTTTAATGTAGTTATGCTTTCTTTTATGGTTTTAAGAATCAGCTTATTGTTACATGGAATAAATGTATTTCAGTTTCATGTTACTTGGAAAAGTAATGGATGAATCGAATTGTACTTCATGGATACTCATCCCCTCTGAGGCGTTCAGTTGGTATTGAACACTGCAATACTAACTGCTTTGATACACTCGATATTGCCCTGAGTCCAAAAAACTTATTCCTCAGAACACTTACATAAAGGAGTAATGTTTCCTAGTAGAAACAAGCAATATACGTTATGAAATATTTTGAAAGGAAATTAGATCTGTCACTAATCTATGAACTCACATTTTTATGAGAAAAGGATTTAAAATTGTTACAGAATAGTGAGTGGTACATTAACCACAAATGTAATAATTATTAGTGACTTTTTGGTTGTATAAAATTAAGATCATACTTGAGCAACTTACTGCAAAAAATAGGTGGAAAATTAAAGTATATGTTATTAAAATGTAATTATCCAGCAATAATGGAAAGCGAATTGTTTGCTTATAATAATTACTATTTTAAAATGTTTGGCTGAATTAAAAATAATTTAGTAGCTGCAGCTATGATTAGATAAGTAGAAAGATGTCAAGGTAATAATACAATATGTAAAGTTATAATATGAAGTACAAAGATATAAAGGTTGCAAAATAAACATTACCAGACATAAGTAAGAATTAATGAAATGAATATTGGCAACAATATAGTTAGATGTCCTAAAAATATAAAGGTGAGATTTTTATAAAGCATATTAATGAGTTATCATTACTCACTAGCCTAGGTTAAAGCCTAGAGTTGAATATCACATCATAAAAACTGCTTTGCAGAATAATACGACTTTGAAACACTGTATGAGCCTGAAAAGGAAACCTTTGGGAAATGATTAATGGTAGAAATTGTATAACACATATTAGGATAAAAGTTCAACCATATAAATATTTATGTCAATTATCTAGGAATTAGATGCAAGGTTAAAACTCTATGTGCCATATGACAACTAAATACTTCAAAAAATATATTGTTTGGAAATACAGTGGGAGACCATTCTACAAATTGGTATGTTATCATAAGTGCATTATTATATAAGGGTTTTGATTTGATAGTGTAAGAGTAGGTTACACAGTTCATTAGAATAAGGAATGATGCTGTTTTCTATGGGGAATTCATAAATAACCTGAACAAAGACAACTCTATAAAGCAGAAGCTTCTAGTGATTGCTTCTAGAACTAAGGTTTAATTTAGAAACATAAATATACAATTTTTAAAATTATTTTATCAAAAAATTTAGAACAATCTTCATATATTATATTATGAGTTAAACTGTGTAATGCTATTTAGTATGGAAAGGCAAAGGAGCAATATTATTATATTTTAATTGTGTAGATTCAACCAAAAGCACACCTCAATTTTTAAAACCATGTTTTTATTTTAAAGTTGTGCAAAGTAACCCAACATAAGAGAATCATCAATAAATTTATTTCCACTTTCATTAAAGTAAAAACTTGTATTCACATGATTATAAATACCACAAAGATATGTTTGGAATATGTCTAATTGAACCACTTGATTTTATTTATAATCTTTGTTTTTTATTAATAAAAAGTCACCATGGAAAAAATGTAGGAGAAAATATTTGATGGAAGTATAAGTTCATGACATCTTAGGGAAACAATAGTCTATATGACATAGTATATTCTCCTAATATCTTTTCCTGAATTCAATACTATATTAATAAAATATCCTTCAAAAATATGCATGTTATTAAATGTATTTATTCAATGTTAATACAAATGAACAATAATTTATTTCCAAAACATGGTGTAAACAAACAAGGGAAAATATTAAGAATGGGCAGTAATTCAGAATAGTCATGGGAGGAAAATACATCTTCAAAAATGCAAAATGTAATATGAATGAAGTGAATAGTAATGGGAAGGAGAGAAAATATTTAAGAGATCTGTTTAAACTCAGTTTCTCTTCCATTGTAATTTGCATCAGTTTATTTGCTTTCAAATTCTTATATTGAATAGTTTGCAAACTCTGTATTAAAGACTAAAACACAGCTAAACATCACTGACAACAAAAGGAGTGGGGCTGGTAATGCTAATATAATGCTGTTGAGGAAATGGATTTGACATTTTTAAATGGGATAAAATGCAAAATTCCCTCTCTGAATTTGGGCTTATTTGAGCTTAACGGAGGCTTGACATACTTCAGGGAGTAAAAGGGGGGGGGGGAGTAGAACTAGTTTCATATATTTTGTAAAAAGAAAAATGAAGTAATACAAAAATTGAAGACGTAAATACCATTCTTTGTAATGCACCGGTGATTATTTCCTAAGTTGGATAAAAAACTTTACACTGAATCCACTACAAGTTGCTTTTTGACATAGTGTCAATTTTCAGTTTGTTTTCAAGTCTTAATTAGATTCATACTTTTCTATGCAATTTCTGTTAGAACAATTGAGACGTTTCTAGGCTCTAACATGTTTGTTAGTGGAGTGCAATGAAATCTATTGGTTATCTTTTGTTTTACTTGCAAACAATGCTTTACATCAGGTGATACCATATCAGTATGTGATCAACGATGATTTTCATTTCTGCACTTATTAACTAATATTTTGGGGGAAATTTTCCATGTACATGATTGTTTCATTCTATTTTATATTTTTGCTATATGAGGAGGATTTTTAAAAGTTCTTTCCACTCAGTAGCTGAAAATATTAGATGGAGAAAGGATAAAGGAACTACTAATTGTGCTGGGAGGAGAGAGATGTATGGGACACTGAAATGATGGCGAGGCTGATGAAGACACCAGTTTTCTGTCCTTTAGAGCAGGATGAATGTTGAATCCATTTTCTAACTAGGGGTCATCAGAGAGGAGACTGTTTTTGGAGGAAGCTCATGCGATCCATGTTTTATCCATTTTGTGCTTGATTTCCTGTAGAGACATCCAATAGCAACATCAAGAGGCAATTTTTTGGCACAAATTCAGTACAGAGCTATTTGAACTTGAAGATCACTGGCATATATGTGGTGATTGGATTGTGGTTGAAATTGCCTAGACAGAGAACATATGGAAGATGAGGATCTAGAAGGAAGCTGCAAGAAACCCTACATTTCACGGCCAACTGGAAGAGAAGAACTTGCAGAGCGGATAGAAAAGCAGCAGGGTAAGTCACACATGGGGAAACTGGGGAGACTGTGATGTCACAGAAACAAGAAAGGAGTGCCTCCTCCCATATTGTGAATCTTCCTATACATAAAGAGTGGGCTTGGGAGCATACAAAGGATTGTGCACTGGGGCAGTTGTCTGATTCCAGCTTTCTCACAATTTAGAGTTTGCTAGGTTCATACTAATTTTAACAGCTCTATGTAAAACCAGTACATCACTGTCACTTTCTTGCATTTTATTCATCCTAATGCATCAATGGTTTTAGACTCCAACTATAAAGAGCCAGGACCCTATTTTAAAATACAATTTCCTTATATTCTATAAAGAAATAATTACAGAGCAATCACCAGCAGGAATGGTTGAGTCCTTTCTAGTAAAGAATTACAAAGGAACTACAAAACCAAAAACTTTACTGTGAATGTATCATTAATCTCAGTTCCATTTCCTTCTCCAAGGGGAGGCTTATTAGGGGAAGGGTTAATGACACTGACCTCAAACACCTGCAGTTATGTTCATTCTATCTATATCACTTGACCAGTAAAGAGTGTGAGTAATAATATCATGCTTCACGGATTCTAGGCTTATTGGACCTTCAGTGCTATTTTGGCCTCATAAATGTTCTGTTACTAATATCTGCTAAGTGTTAAGGGATTTTATTCAGAGTCAGTGATGACATCTGAGAAACTGCTCATCACATGTGAATTCTCAGAACTCAGGTGACTATCTCATGATGGGAGATCGTTCAGATATTGCATCAGGTAACAGAGAGAATAAAAGTGTACTTTTAAAAAGCCATCTGGTGTATTATTTCGAATTCTATTGTGAAGCCACTTGTATTGGAAAGTGTTGCCTGAACTTCCCTTTTAAATGATACTACATTGAAATTGCTCTTCGTTATTCACTCCTTCAGTTGCCATCCTCAGGGAATAGATTAACCTAAAATGTGAATCTAATTCTTTCTTAACACTTTATAAGCAAATGTTTTAAATTCTATCAACGTTTAATTTATTTTTGAATTTTATTTACTTTTTTATACAGCAGGTTCTTGTCTATTTTATGCATATTAGTGTATACATGTCCATCACAAACTCCCAATTCATCCCACCTCCACCATGCCCCACCCCACCCAGACCTTTCCCCCCTTGGTGTCCGTACGTTTCTTCTCTACATCTGTGTCTCTATTTCTGCCCTGAAACCACTTCATCTGTACATTTTCCTAGATTCCACATATATGCGATAACATACGATATTTGTTTTTCTCCTTCTGATTTATTTCACTCCGTATGACAATCTCTAGGTCCATCCATGTCTCTACAAATGACCCAATTTCGTTACTTTTTATGGCTGAGTAATATTCCATTCTATATATATGCCACATCTTCTTTATCCATTCGTCTGTCGATGGGCATTTAGGTTGCTTCCATGACCTGGCTATTGTAAATAGAGCTGCAGTGAACATTGGGGTGCATGTGTCCTTTTGAATTATGGTTATCACTGGGTATATGCCCAGGAATGGGATTCCTGGATCATATGGTAGTTCTATTTTTAGTTTTATAAGGAAGCTCCACACTGTTCTTCATAGTGGCTGTATCAATTTACATTCCCACCAACAGTGCAAGAGGGTTCCCTTTTCTCCACACCCTCTCCAGCATTTGTTGTTTATAGATTTTCTGATGAATCCCATTCTGACAGGTGTGAGGTGATACCTCATTGTAGTTTTGATTTGCATTTCTCTAAAAATTAGTGATGTTGAGCAGCTTTTTATGTGCTTCTTGGCCATCTGTATGTCTCCTTAGGAGAAATGTCTGTTTAGGTCTTCTGCCCATTTTTGGATTGGGCTGTTTGTTTCTTTAATATTGAGCTGCATGAGCTGTTTATATATTTTGGAGATTAATCCTTTGTCCATTGCTTCATTTGCAAATATTTTCTCCCATTCTGAGGATTGTCTTTTTGTCTTGTTTGTAGTTTCCTTTCCTGTGCAAAAACTTTAAGTTTCATTAGGTCCCATTTGTTTATTTTTGTTTTTATTTCCATTACTCTAGGAGGTGGATCAAAAAAGATCTTGCTGCGATTTATGTCAAAGAGTGTTCTGCCTAAGTTTCCCTCTATGACTTTTATAGTGTCTGGTCTTACATTTAGGTCTTTAATGCATTTTGAGTTTATTTTTGTATATGGTGTTAATTTCATTCTTTTACATGTAGCTGTTCAGTTTTCCCAGCACCACTTATTGAAGAGACTGTCTTTTCTCCATTGTATATCCTTGGCTCCTTTATCATAGACTAAGTGACCATAGATGCATAGGTTTATCTCTGGGTTTTCTATCCTATTCCATTGATCTATATTTCTATTTTTGTGTCAGTACCATATTGTCTTGGTTACAGTCGCTTTGTAGGATAGTCTGAAGTCAGGGAATCTGACTATTTCAGCTTGGTCTTTTTCCCTCAATATTGCTTTGGCTATTGGGGGTCTTTTGTGTCTCCATACAAATTTTAAGATGTTTTGTTCTAGTTCTGTAAAAAATACCATTGGTAATTTGATAGGGATTGCACTGAATCGGTAGATTGCTTTGTGTAGTAGAGTCATTTTCACAATATTGATACCTCCAATCCAAGAACATGGTATATCTCTCCATCTGTTTGTGTCATCTTTGATTTCTTTCATCAGTGTCTTATCGTTACCTGAGTACAGGTCTTTTACCACCTTAGGAAGGCTTATTCCTATGTATTTTATTTTTTTGTTGCAATGGTGAATGGGATTGTTTCCTTAATTTCTCTTTCTGATCTTTCATTGTTAGTGTATAGGAATGCAAGGGATTTCTGTGCATTAATTTTGTATCCTGCCTTTACCAAACTCATTGATTAGCTGTAGTAGTTTTCTGGTAGCATCTTTAGGATTATCTGTGTAGAGTATCATGTCATCTGCAAATAGTGACAGTTTTACTTCTTCTTTTCCAATTTGTATTCCTTTTATTTTTTTCTTCTCTGATTTCTGTGTCTAGGACTTCCAAAACTATGCTGAATAATTGTGGCAAGAGTGGATATCCTTGTCTAGTTCCTGATCTTAGAGGAAATACTTCAGTTTTTCACAATTGAGAATGATGTTTGCTGTGGGTTTGTCATATATGGCCTTTATTATGTGAGGTAGGTTCCTTCTATGCTCACTTTCTGGAGAGTTTTTATCATAAATCGGTGTTGAATTTTATCAAAAGCTTTTCTGTATCTATTGAGATGATCATATGGTTTTTCTTCTTGAATTTGATAATATGGTGTATCACATTGATTTGCATATATTGAAGCATCCTTGCATCCCTGGGATAAATCCCACTTGATCATGGTGTATGATCTTTTTTTGTGATATTGGATTCTCTTTGCTAGTATTTTGTTGAGGATTTTGCATCTATATTCACCAGTGATATCCGTCTGTAATTTTCTTTTTTGTAGTTTCTTTCTCTGGTTTTGGTATCAGGGTGATGGTAGCCTCGTAGAATGAGTTTGGGAGTGTTCCTTCCTCTACAATTTTTTGGAACAGTTTGAGAAGGATTGGTGTTAACTATTCTCTAAATGTTTGATAGAATTCACCTCCATATGTTAGTGTTTTTCACGTTTTATTCCCCTGTCATTTATTGCTAATCTAATAGTGCTCTGGTTGGAAAAGACGCTTGATATGATTTCAATTTTCTTAAATTTACCAAGGCTTGATTTGTGACCCAAGATGTGGTCTTCCTACAGAATGTTCCATGTGCACTTGAGAAGAAAGTGTAATCTGCTGTTTTTGGATGGAATGTCCTGTAAATATCAATTAAATCTATCTGGTCTATTGTGTCATTTAAAGCTTGTGTTTCCGAATTAATTTTCTGTCTGGATGATCTGTCCATTGGTGTAAGTGAGGTGTTAAAGTGCCCCACTATTTTTGTGTTACTGTTGATTTCCTCTTTTACAGCTGTTAGCAGTTGCCTTATGTATTGAGGTGCTCCTATATTAGGTGCATATATATTTATAATTGTTATATCTTCTTCTTGGATTGATCCCTTGATTATTATGTAGTGTCCTTCCTTATCTCTTGTAGCATTCTTTATTTTAAACTCTATTTTATCTGATATTAGCATTGCTACTCCAGCTTCCTTTGGAGTTCCATTTGCATGGATATCTTTTTCCATCCCCTCACTCTCAGTCTGTATGTGTCCCTAGGTCTGAAGTGGGTCTCTTGAAGACAGCATATATATGGGTCTTGTTTTTGTATTCAATCAGCGAGCCTGTGTCTTTTGGTTGGAGCACTTAATCCATTCACATTTAAGGTAACTATCGATATGTATGTTCCTATTACCATTTTTTTAATTGTTATGGGTTTGTTTTTGTAGGTCCTTTTCTTCTCTTGTGTTTCCCATTTAGTGAAGTTCCTTTAGCATTTGTTGAGGAGCAGGTTTGGTGGTGCTGAATTCTGTTAGCTTTTGCTTGTCTGTAAAGCTTTTGATTTCTCCATCAAATATGAATGAGATCCTTGCCAGGTAGAGTAATCTTGGTTGTAAGTTCTCCCTTTCATCACTTAAATATATCGTGCCACTCCCTTCTTGCTTGTAGAGTTTCTGCTGAGAAATCAGTTGTTAACCTTATGGGAGTTCCCTTGTATGTTATTTGTCCTTTTTCCTTGTTGCTTTTAATAATTTTTCTTTGTCTTTAATTTTTGTCAATTTGATTACTATGTGTCTCTGTGTTTCTCCTTGGGTTTATCCTGCCTGGGACTCTCTGCGCTTCCTGGATTTGGGTGGCTATTTCCTTTCCCATGTTAGGGAAGTTTTCGACTATAATCTCTTCAAATATTTTCTCGGGCCCTTCTCTCTCTCTTCTTCTTCTGGGACTCCTATAATGTGAATGCTGCTGTGTTTAATGTTGTCCCAAAGGTCTCTTAGTCTGTCTTCATTTCTTTTCATTCTTTTTTTCTTTATTCTGTTCCATGGCAGTGAATTCCACCATTCTGTCTTCCAGGTCCCTTATCCGTTCTTCTGCCTCAGTTATTCTGCTCTTGATTCCTTCTAGTGTATTTTTCATTTCAGTTATTGTATTGTTCATGTTTGTTTGCTCTTTAATTCTTCTAGGTGTTTGTTCTTTAATTCTTCTAGGTGTTTGTTAAACATTTCTTGCATCTTCTCGGTCTTTGCCTCCACTCTTTTTCCGAGGTCCTGGATTATCTTCACTAACATTATTCTGAATTCTTTTTCTGGAAGGTTGCCTGTCTCCACTTCATTTAGTTGTTTCTCTGGGGTTTTACCTTGTTCCTTCATCTGATACATAGTCTTCTGCCTTTTCATCTTGTCTATCTTTCTGTGAATGTGGTTTTTTGTTCCACAGGCTGCAGGATTGTAGTTCTTCTTGCTTCTGCTGTCTGCCCTCTGGTGGATGAGGCTATCTAAGAGGCTTGAGCAAGCTTCCTGTTGGGAGGGACTGGTGGTGGGTAGAGCTGGGTGTTACTCTGTGGACAGAGCTCAAGAAAACTTTAACCCACTTGACTGCTGATTGGTGAGGCTGTGTTCCCTCCCTGTTGGTTTGGCCTGAGGCGACCCAGCACTGGAGCCTACAGCAGGCCCATTTGTGGGGTTAATGGCGGACTCCTGGAGGGCTCACACCAAGGAGTACTTCCCAGAACTTCTGCTGCCAGTGCCATCCCCATGGTGAGCCACAGCCACAGCCTGCCTCTGCAGGAGACCCTCCAACACTAGCAGGTAGGTGTGGCTCAGTCTCCTATGGGGTCACTGCTCCTTCCCCTGGGTCCCCACGTGCACACTACTTTGTGTGTGCCTTCCAAGAGTGGAATCCCTGTTTCCTCTAGACCTGTCAAAGTCCTGCAATCAAATCCCGCTAGCCTTCAAAGTCTGACTCTCTGGGAATTCCTCCTCCCATTGCTGGACCCCCCAGGTTGGGAAGCCTGACGTGGGGCTCAGAACCTTCCCTTCAGTGTGTGGACTTCTGTGGTATAAGTGTTCTCCAGTTTGTGAGTCACCCACCCAGCGGTTATGGGATTTGATTTTATTGTGATTGCGCCCCTCCTGCCATCTCATTGTGGCTTCTCCTTTGTCTTTGGTGAGTTCCAGTGTCTTTCTTTCAATGGTTGTTCAGCAGTTAGTTGTGATTCCTGTGCTCTCGCAAGAGGGAATGCGCAAGCTGACATTCTGACCAGGTCGTATTCCAATTCCAGATAGTTGCCCATTGATCAGGATGAATCTAAACGCCTGCACGTAACATACAGACTCTCCTTGAGATTATTTTATGCCTATTGGCCAGCTTGGTATCCAATGTATTTCTCTCCATTCCAGGTACACAGCAGTTTGCTGTTCTCTGAACCTGCCATATTAGTTTATGCTTCTATTCCTTTGGATTCGCCCCTTTACATAATTGGAGTACTGCTTCCTCCTTCTGTGTATGTCAAGTTCCCACAAATATTCTAACCCTCTCTCAAGTCCTACTGACTCCTATCATCCTTCCTCCAGGTTCTCACTTCACTCTAATTGAGATTTTCTTTCTCTACTTCACTGTAAGAAACTTAGAAAGTGGTCAGTTTTATTGTTTTTACATTAAATGGTAATAATCAAAACAGTATCAAATATGGGTTACATATTTTGTTATAATGTGAAGGTAATGAGCAAGTAGAAATTGATGTAGAGAGTATGAATTTTTCTGACAGAAATAAAATGGCAATAAGTGAATATGCTAGAAATAATATACTCAGAGTGGGCAGTAAAGTTTTCAGCATTCATGAAAGTTATGAGTTTAGAAAGAATAAAGTTGGCAGGTAGTGAACTGAAATTTAAAGATGAGATGTTTTAAAATTACCCAGTGGTCTACTAAATAAAGTGTTTTAATAGAAATTTGAAATTCAGAGTTATGTTTGAGAAGAAGACACGTTCTGTTTTTAAATGTAAATGATTTATGGTTTTCATGGTCATATGCAGCTCTTCTAAAACAGAAATTCATATTTTCAAAATTAAAATTGGCAATCAAATTTAAATGTGAAGAAACAGAAAAGTTAACAAAATAATACAAAAGTGCTATGATTTCTTGTTTTCAGTCTCCAAATTATCCACTAGATTTTAATCCATATAAATTAGGTAGAAAATATGTTACAATATTTTTATGTAGCATTTCCAATACTTTTAATGTTGTCTCATTATAAAGAAATATTTCTGGTCTTATTTGAAATATTAATAGTGATTTTAAATGATGAAAATTTTTCAAATAATGGAGTATTTGGTTGGCACCATAGTGACACCAAAGACACAGTGTGAGGCAATTAAAATACATGACTACATCCAAATTTTAGTTATCTATAGTCTTCAGGAAATAAAACCAGTTTTGGAAGACACTGAAAGACTTTCCTATGACAATTATACAAATATCTTTAATTACATACTAGTAAAGGAATTAAGTGAAATGAACTATGTAAGGACTTTCCAGGAAAAGGCCAATCACAATCTGGATGTAACAGTAGCTAAACAAGAAATTTGCCACCTGCAAGGTAACAAAATCTGTGTGAGGAGGTGTGGCCTATGCATTCTAGTGGGTACCTAGCTAACTCATTTGTAATTAACTTCTCAGGGACATTTGGCACCTTCTGCTTTGTAACTCAGCAGATTTGGAGGATTTTCTTATGTACCTTAGACCTTGAAGAGCAACTTAAGATTCGTCCTGTTTTTACTGCTTGAACAGTTAGTTCCCAGGTAAGACTGACACATAATTTTCACAACTTCCTCTCTCTTTTACATTTCTAATCCAACTTTAATTCAGTAAGATCTACTAGCATTGTGGAATTCTCAGTGAATTTGTAAAGTCTCGTACATGTGGATAATTTAGTTTTGCCTCTCAACGTGTTCTGAAAAACCCTCAGAGACACATAATTTTATATTTATTTAAAACCCCTTTCAGAACGTTTTGTTAAAAAATAAAGTTAAAAAGCAACTGACAGATCAATCAGTAAGTTACTGGAATATCATTGGTTAAAAAGTTTAACTGCATAAATAACAATATTAATTTTAGTAAAAGAATTACTGAAGTACACACTCTACCCTTCAACTGTGCTGGGTAAAGGTTTTTGTTTTATTGATAACTCTAGGGTTCTGCTAACTTTCCAACTAGGAGAAAAGGTTTAGAAACCCAAATGTCAAAATAAAGTTTGAAATAAGAAAAGTTTCACTGCCTAATTAGTAGATTTTGGAGACAAAGTTAGCAGGTAATTAATACTTCTTAATGCCTGTTTTGAGCCAGCCTCTATGTTGGCTGCCTTTTTGTCTTGTATCCTTCTCACAAATTTGAGGAGATGTTCTGTTCTCCATACTATATGTTGGTAAACTGATGGGCACAAAGGTTAAATCACTTGCATACGGTGCTAAAAATCATATGGCACAGAAAGTCTCAAATACTGTTCTAGATGATCCTAAAGTCCACAGATCTTTCACATTGTTACAAAATATAATTTTGATGATTAAATACTTAATCCAAAAAATTTTCCCATTAAAATAATTTTTCCCAGAGCAACAGATGTAAAATCAATCAGAATAACTTAAATAATGTGAAACGCTTCATAGAAACTAGTTGTGAAGTTGCGATACTGTTATTTTTTTTAATAGACTTATTTTTTAGAGAAGTTTTAAGTTCACAGCAAAATTGAGCAGAAAGTATGCAGATTTCTCATGTACCTCCTGCCCCCACACGTGTATAACCTTTGCCAGTATCAACATCCCCCGCCAGCATGGCACATGTATTACAGGTGATGAACCTACATTGACACATCATAATCACCCAAGCCCATAGTTTACGTTACACTTCTCTCTTGGTGTTGAACATTCTATGGGTTTGGAAAAACATACAATGACATGTACCCATCCTTATAGTAGTATACCGATTAGTTTCATTGTACTCCATCTATTCATTCCTCCCACTTATCCCTGGCAACCACTGATCTTTTTATGGTCTCCATAGTTTTGTGTTTTCCACAATGTCATATAGAAATAATTATACTATATATAGCCTTTTCAGATTGGCTTCTTTCACTTAGCAGTATGCATTTAAGTTTCCTCTATGCCTTTACCTGGCTTGATAGCTCATTTCTCTTTAGTGCTGAATGATATTCTGTTATCTGGATATACTACAGTTTATTTATCCAGTCACAGACTGGAGGACATTTTGGTTGCTTCTAAGATTTGGCAATTATGAATAAAGCTGCTATAAACATCCGTGTGCAGGTTTTTGTGTGGATATATTTTCAACTGCTTTGGTAAATATGAAAGAGATGTTTATGGATATTATGCTGTGGATATGTGTAGTTCTGTAAAAAACTTGACAAACTGTCTTCCAACATGGCTATACAGTTTTGCATTCCAAACAGCAGTGAATAAGGATTCCTGTTGTTCCATTTCGATACCAGCAATCGCTGTTGTCAGTATTCTGGAATTTGGCCTTTCTGATAGATATTTAGCAGTATTTCACTGTTTTAATTTGCAATTCCTTAATGACATGTAATATGGAGCATCCTTTCATATGCTTCTTTGCCATCTGTGTATCTTCAGTAAAGTGTCAGTTAAGATCTTTTGCTCATTTTTTAATTGGATTGTTTTCTTAATGGTTGAATTTTAAGAGTTCCTTGTACAATATATATTTGGATAAAAGTACTTTATCAAAGGTATCTTTTGCAAATATTTCCTCTCTGTCTGTGCCTTGCTTGTTCATTTTCTTGATAATGAGTGACATATGAGAATGTATTCCTTTCCTTTTCCCACCTCAGTCCCCAACTCAGTATAGATGACTTTTCTGTTTAATTCAAGGTTGATATTTTAGCATGATATTGGAATATAATCCAAGGAGGTAAAAAATTAATCCTATTCACAGTTGAGTCCCAGTACGTCCTGTCAATTCTTCTGCCTTCTCAGTACATCAAATATTGTGCTACCAAACATTCTGCTGTTTCATATTGTATCATTGGGGTATTGAGTTCCCAAATAACTTTACACTATATAAAATAAAGAACTTAACATGAAATAAATTGAGCTGCCTCTAAGATGAAAAAAGAAGATGGAAAGAAAAAGATGCGTCAAGAAAGACAGTCTAAGAAGAAGAAAAAAATATGCCATTTTATTATGCAGCAACAACAGAAAACACTAATTTCCTTCCTATCAAAATTAAAGTCTTTGGACTTCCCTAGTGGCACAGTGGTTAAGAATCCACCTGCCAATGCAGGGGACACGGGTTCGATCCCTGGTCCGGGAAGATCCCACATGCTGTGGAACAGCTAAGCCTGTGCACCGCAACTACTGAGCCTGAGCTCTAGAGCCCGCGAGCCACAACTACTGAAGCCTGTGAGCCACAGCTACTGAGCCCGCGTGCCACAACTACTGAAGCCTGTGTGCCTAGAGCCTGTGCTCCACAACAAGAGAAGCCACCTCAATGAGAAGCCCACGCACCACAACGAAGAGTAGCCCCCACTCGCCGCAACTAGAGAAAGCCCGCGTGCAGCAATGAAGACCCAACGTAACTGAAAATAAATAAAATAAAATAAAATAAAAATTAAAGTCTTTGTTATCTAAATTTCTTTCAGGGCTTGCGGGTGGTATGGGTGATTGCTTATACAGGCATACCTCAGAGATATTATGGGTTTGGTTCCAGACCACTGCAATAAAGCAAATATCACAATAAAGAGAGTCACAGGTATTTTTTGGTTTGCCAGTGCATATAAAAGTTATGTTTACACTATAATGTAGTCTAATTAAGTGTGCAATAGCATTAGGTTTAAATAAACATACCTTAATTTTAAAATACTTTATAGTTTAAAAATGCTAAACATCATTTAAGCCTTCAGAGAGTCTTAATTTTTTGTTGGTGGAGGGTCTTGCCATGATGTAGATGGCTGCTGACTGATCAGGGTAATGGTTGCTGAAGGGTGGGGCATTTGTGGCAATTTCCTTAAAAAACACAACGATGAATTTGCAACATCTATTGACTCTTCCTTTCACAAAAGATTTCTCAGTAGCACGCAATGCTGTTTGACAGCATTTTACCCACAGTAGAACTCCTTTCAAAATTGCAGTCAGTCCTCTCAAAACCTTCTGACACTTTCTCAACTAAGTTTATGGAAAATTCTAAATCCTTTGCTGTTATTTCAGTAATCTTCACAGCATCTTCAGGAGTAAATTTCATCTCAGGAAACCACTTTCTTTGCTCATCCATAAGAAGCAACTCCTCAACCGTTCAAGTTTTACCATGAGATTGCAGCAGTTCAGTCACATCTTCAGGCTCTATTTCTAATCCTAGTTCTCTGGCTGTTTCCACCACATCTGCAGTTACTTCCTCCACTCAAGGCTTGAACCCCTCAAGAACTGAACCCCTCAATCCGTGCGGCTTGGAATCAACTTCTTCCAAAGTCCTGTGTATGTTAACATTTTGACCTCTTCCCGTGAATCACAAATGTTCTTAATGGCATCTAGAATGGTGAACCCTTTCCAGGTTTTCCATTGAATTTGCCCAAATCCATCAGAATAATCACTACCTTTGGCAGCTATAGCCTTAGGAAATGCATTCCTTCAATAATAAGACTTGAAAGTCAAAATTACTCCTCAATCCATGGGCTGCAGAATGGGTGTTGTGTTAGCAGGCATGACAACAACATGCATCTCATTGTGCATCGCCATCAGAGCTCTCGGGTGTCCAGGTGCACTGTCAGTGAGCAGTAATATTTTGAAAGGAACCTTTTGGTCTGAGCAGTAGGTCTAAACAGTGGGCCTAAAATATTCAGTAAACCATGTTGTAAAAAGATGTACTGTCATCCATGCTTTGTTGTTCCATTTATAGAGCACAAGCAGGGTAGATTTAGCATAATTCTTAAGGGCCCTAGGATTTTCAAATGGGCATTGGCTTCAACTTTTAGTCACCAGCTGCATTAGTCCCTAACAGGAGAGTCAGCCTGTTCTTTGGAGCTTGGTGTTGACTTCCACTCTCTAGCTATGAAAGGCCGAGATGTCATCTTCTTCCAATAGAAGGCTGTTTTACTTAAGTTGAAAATCTGTGGTTTAGTGTGGCCGCCTTCATTATTTATCTGAGTTAGATCTTCTGGGTAACTTGGTGAAACTTCTACATCACCACTTGCTGCTTCGCCTTGTATAATACTTCGATTTTACAAAGTTGGCTTCTTTCCTTCAACCTGATGAACCAACATCTGCTGGCTTCACACTTTTTTTCTGCAGCTTCCTCACCTCTCTCAGCCTTCATGAAACTGAGGAGACTTAGTGCCTTGCCCTGGATTAGGCTTTGGCTTAAGGGAATGTTGTGTTTGGTCTGATGTATCCAGACCACTCAAACTTTCCCCATATCAGTGATAAGGCTGTTTCGCTTTCTAATGATGCACGTGTTCACTGGAGCAGCAATTTGATTTTCTTCAAGAACGTTTCCTTTGCACTCACAACTTGGCTAACTGTTTGGCATGAGAGGCTTAGCTTTCTCCTACCTTGGTTTTTGACATGCCTCCCTCACTAAGCTTAACCAGCTTTTGATTTAAAGTGGGGGGCATGCAACACTTCCTCTTACTTGAATACTTAGAGGCCAATGTACGTTTGCTAATTGGCCTGAGTTCAAATTGGTGTGTCTCAGGGAATAGGGAGGTCTGAGGAAAAGGAGAGAGAAAGGGGAAAAGGTCGGTTGGTGGAACAGTCTGAACACATACAACATTTACCGATTGTTTGCCATCTACGTTGGGCGCAGTTCCTCATGCCCCCAATTACAATAGTAACATCAGAAATCACTGATCACGTATCACCATGGCAAATATAAAGAAAAAGTTTGAAATATTGCAAGAATTAACAAAATGTGACACATAGAGATGAAGTGAGTAAATACTGTTGGAAAAATAGTGCGATAGAATTGTTGAGGCAGGGTTGCCACAAACCTTCAATTTAAAAAAACAAAAAACAACAACAAAAAAAACCCACCACAATACTGATGAAGTGAAATAAAGGGAAGCACAATAAAATAAGGTAGGCCTGTATGATCTGAGTATGTTCATCGTGTCAGCTAACATGATGCCAATGAGGAACATGTCAGGGACTGCTCCAAAGTTGGTCCATTGCTACTTAACCAGGTATAGACTTACCCCCAAATGAGGTTTCCTAATTCATGGTGAAATATCACTTTCATGAAAAATTTTTCAAAAGGAAGCACTCTTGTATAATAATAATTTTAAAAAATACAGCTAAATGTTTCCTATAGGAATAGGATAACAATCTCTATTGGAAGATGCCTGCCAGTGGTAGATCTTGAATAATGCTCTTATAGAAATCTCAGCATCTATTTCTTTCCAGTTTGGCATTTAAAAGAGCTAAGATTACAACCAAATTGAATGGAACAAAATGCAAAACTTATTTTTTAAAAAAAAGGTGTCCAAAATCCCATAGTATTAATTTAATTCAAATGATGCATACGTCTAACGTTAAGCCCCTCTGATATTTTGCTTTTATCTGCAATAAATGTATTAGTAGATTTAACAAATTTCCTTATTTTTCCATTGAGCCTATCATATATCATAATGCAAAGTAATAAATTAAAGTCAAATAATATCAAGCCTAATGCAGAATATTTAAAATTTGTAACTTATGTAATGAGAAACATCAGAAATAGTCATTAAGTATAGTAGTAATATTTTAATTGTAAGAAAATATATATAACATAAAATTTACCATTTTAACCATTTGTAAGTGTACAGATCAGTGGCATTAAGTACATTCACACTGTTGTACAACCTTCACCAGCATCCAGGGCTAATATTTATACTCATGTAACAGAAAAACTCTGGTAAGAATTTTGGTAGTATCATGAAATTTGGCTCAATGCAAAATAATCTTATTTCTCTTATAAAATAACTCACTCATATTAGGACTATGTATCCTACTATGGGACAGTTTAAGTACATTAATTGTCTTTATTACATTTGTGGAAACAACATTGGTCTTAACAATTAGAAAAGCTAGTACATAGATATAATTCTACCATGTATGAGGAGGTGCTTAATCTTGGGCATATTGAGAACAGATTAAGAAAAATGAGGGATCCAAATGTGTCTCATTACTAACCACTATCCAACTCAATCTCACATCTGCAGCTAAACCACACTGTCCTATCGCTCACATTCGAATGCACCCTCTTTTACTTAGCATTT
This sequence comes from Phocoena sinus, assembly GCF_008692025.1. Lineage (NCBI taxonomy): Eukaryota > Metazoa > Chordata > Mammalia > Artiodactyla > Phocoenidae > Phocoena > Phocoena sinus. The sequence goes on from NC_045783.1 coordinate 3,957,249, forward strand.
ACATTTAGACAAAAACTTAAGGCAAGCTAAGCAATTAAGCAAAATCCAAAACAAATATAAAAAAAATTGTGCCTATTCTACTGTCATAATTATGCACCATGATTTATTTTGTGTTACTTAAATAAAACATGTTAGACAGGAAATAATTTATTTATACTAAATCCTACAGTGCTAAGTTGTATTGTAGAAATGAATACCTTCACCTCATTTTAGAATATTTGTCTTTAAATCAAGCAAATGTGTAACCCCTAGGAATCATCCAGAGAACAAGCTAATTTAACTATAAATTGGTTCAACTTTGATTGAAAATATTAATCAAGCTCTCCAAATACTACAAAATTAAGATGCAATTAGATGCCTGGTTTAGCATGTGAATGCTGTTGAATATATTTATTTCAGTGTTTTGTGAAGGATGATAATGACATATCTTTAAGCTTCTATGAAATTAATTGAAGATAATAAATAAAGGAATGATGTTATTTTTCTTTATAACTCCTGTTTATTAATCAAGCTTCATTCCTTTTATCACTAGCATTTGTCACTTTCCTAAGGCTTTCAAAATAACTTAATAAATAAAATTTATATTCCATATTTACTGTATAAATATCCTATCACTTACTTATATACTCAAGTTAGATTCTCCTCTACATTTATAAATATTTAGTGTTAATTGTAATAGGTAATTTTTTATTATGAAAAAAATACATATTCCCTCAACTGTAGGCATATTTACTGAATGTCTTTTATTTATTACAAAGCCATGGGTTAATTTCCGGGCTTAATAGTGTATAACAATAATGGTGTTAGAATTCTGAATATGAAATCTTTTAAATATATATTCTTTATGCAGAAATTTTTATAAAAAGAATATTAAAATGTTCCTTCCTAAAATTAACAATTTGTATTGTACAGTATGATCTCTGAATTTTACAATAAGCAAGTAGGTCAGTTTATTGTACTTCCTTATATTTCATAATTAGCAATTACATTTATTTACAATATATTATCTATATGCAGTTTAATAATTTTACTGTATAAGTTCCTTAATTTCTTCCTCACAAATTCCTTTGGGGGTAGACATTTATAACCATCTCCATTTTACAGATGAGGAAATTTAGACACAGAGAACTTAAGTAATTGAGCTTAAATCCCAAAGAGAATGAGCACTGCAGATTAAATTTAGATCTAACCTGACTGATAAACCTATGAATGTGGTGAACTGGTGTGAATAGATGAGAAATATCTGTCCTCAATGAGTTTGTGATCTTGTTGAAGAGCTAAAGAATACACAAGAACAGCAAAATAAACATAGATATATTATATAGCAGTCAACTCATGTTCTGAAAGCATTAATATTATTGGCTCTGCTAGTTGAAGAGGCCATGGAAAAGCTGGAAATCAGCCCATCCTTGATAACTGTCTATGATTTGGACAGAAGATAGCATAATCAAAGTATTTAAAGTTGGAGGAAAGTAGCTAAAATTATGCATTAAAAAAACCCCAAATGAGCATCCATTCATTAGATGGTGAAGACACAAACCTCATGAGAAGGGCCTTTATTCGTCGAGCACTGGAAGGACAAGGACTTAAATCTCCATAGATTTTCCAAGTTGATTGGTTCCATTTAAAAAATGTTGATAGAGGATTCAGTTAAAATGGCAGAGTAGAAGGATGTGTGCTCAATCCCTCTTGTGAGAGCACCGGAATCACAACTAACTGCTGAACAACCATTGAAAAGAAAACACTGGAACTCACAAAAAAAGTACCCCACATCGAAAGACAAAGGAGAAGGTGCAGTGAGACAGTAGGAAGGGCCCAATCACAATAAAATCAAATCCCATAACCGCTGGGTGGGAGACTCACAAACTGGAGAACACTTATAACACAGAAGTCCACCCACTGGAGTGAAGGTTCTGAGCCCCACGTCAGGCTTCCAAAGCTGGGGGTCTGGCAATGGGAGGAGGAATTCCTAGAGAATCAGACTTTGAAGGCTAGTTGGATTGACTGCAGGTCTTTGACAGGTCTGGAGGAAACAGAGACTCCATTCTTGAAGGGCACACACAAAGTAGTGTGGACATCAGGACCCAGGGGGAAAGAGCCGTGACCCCATAGGAGACTGAGGAAGACCTACCTGCTGGTGTTTGAGGGTCTCCGGTGGAGGCAGGGGGCAACTGTGGCTCACCACGGGGACAAGGACACTGGCAGCAGAAGTTCTGGGAAGTACTCCTTGGAGTGAGCCCTCCCAGAGTCCGCCATTAGCCCCACCAAAGGGCCTGTAGGCTCCAGTGCCGGGTCGCCTCAGGCAAAACAACCATCAGGGCACCAACAGGGCACCCAGCCCCACCCATTAGCAGACAACTGCATTAAAGTTTTCCTGCGCTCTGCCCACAGAGCAACACCCAGCTCTACCCATCACCAGTCCCTCCCATCAGGAAGCTTGCACAAGCCTCTTAGATAGCCTCATCCACCAGAGGGCAGACAGCAGAAGCAAGAAGAACTACAATCCTGGGGCCTGTGGAATGAAAACCACATTCACAGAAAGACAGACAAGATGAAAAGGCAGAGGGATGTGTATCAGATGAAGGAACAAGATAAAACCCCAGAATAACAACTAAATGAAATGGAGATAGGCAACCTTCCAGAAAAATAATTCAGAATAATTATAGTGAAGATGATCCAGGTCCTCGGAAAAGGAGTGGAGGTAAAGATCGAGAAGATGCAGGAAATGTTTAACAAACACCTAGAAGAATTAAAGAACAAACACCTAGAAGAATTAAAGAGCAAACAAACAGACATGAACAGCACAATAACTGAAATGAAAAATACACTAGAAGGAATCAAGAGCAGAATAACTGAGGCAGAAGAACGGATAAGGGACCTGGAAGACAGAATGGTGGAATTCACTGCCGTGGAACAGAATAAAGAAGAAAAGAATGAAAAGAAATGAAGACAGACTAAGAGACCTCTGGGACAACATTGAACACACCAGCATTTGCATTATAGGAGTCTCAGAAGGAAAAGAGAGAGAGAAAGGCCCCGAGAAGATATTTGAAGACATTATAGTCAAAAACTATAAAATGGGAAAGGAAATAGCCACCCAAGTCCAGGAAGTGCTGAAAGTCTCAGGCAGAATAAACCCAAGGAGAAACACACCAGGACACATAGTAATCAAACTGACAAAAATTAAAGACAAAGGAAAATTATTAAAAGCAACAAGAGAAAAATGACAAATAACATACAAGGGAACTCCCATAAGGTTAACAACTGATTTTCTCAGCAGAAACTCTACAAGCAAGAAGGGAGTGGCATGATATATTTAAAGTGATGAAAGGGAGAACCTACAACCAAGATTATTCTACCCGGCAAAGATCTCTTTCAGATTTCACGGAGAAGTCAAAAGCTTTACAGCCAAGCAAAAGCTAAAAGAATTCAGCACCACCAAACCTGCTCCTCAAGAAATGCTAAAGGAACTTCTCTAAGTGGGAAACACAAGAGAAGAAAAGGACCTACAAAAACAAACCCAAAACAATTAAGAAAATGGTAATAGGAACATACATATCGATAGTTACCTTAAATGTGAATGGATTAAGTGCTCCAACCAAAAGACACAGGCTCGCTGATTGAATACAAAAACAAGACCCATATATATGCTGTCTTCAAGAGACCCACTTCAGACCTAGGGACACATACAGACTGAGAGTGAGGGGACGGAAAGAGATATTCCATGCAAGTGGAAATCCAAAGAAAGCTGGAGTAGCAATACTTATATCAGATAAAATAGAGTTTAAAATAAAGAATGCTACAAGAGACAAGGAAGGATGCTACATAATGATCAAGGGGTCAGACCAAGAAGAAGATATAACAATTATAAATATATATGCGCCCAACATAGGAGCAGCCCAATACATAAGGCAACTGCTAACAGCTGTAAAAGAGGAAATCAACAGTAACACAATAATAGTGGGTCAGTTTAACACCTCACTTACACCAATGTACAAATCATCCAGACAAAAAATTACTTAGGAAACACAAGCTTTAACTGACACAATAGACCAGATAGATTTAATTGATATTTATAGGACATTCCATCCGAAAACAGCAGGTTTCACTTTCTTCTCAAGTGCACATGGAACATTCTCTAGGAAAGATCACATCTTGGATCACAAATCAAGCCTTGGTAAATTTAAGAAAATTGAAATCATATCAAGCATCTTTTCTGACCACAGCAGTATAAGGTTAGCAATAATTGACAGGGGGGAAAAAACGTGAAAAACACAAACACATGGAGGCTAAACAATACGTTAGTAAACAAGCAAGAGATCACTGAAGAAATCAAAGAGGCTTTCAAAAAATGCCTATAGACAAATGACAACTAAAACATGATGATCCAAAACCTATGGGATACAGCAAATGCAGTTCTAAGAGGGAAGTGTATAGCTATACAACCCTACCTTAAGAAACAAGAAAAATCTCAAGTAAACAATCTAACCTTACACCTAAAGAAACTAGAGAAAGAAGAACAAACAAAACCCAAAGTTAGCAGAAGGAAAGAAATCATAAGGATGAGAGCAGAAATAAATGAAATAGAAACAAAGAAAACAATAGCAAATATCAATAAAACTAAAGCTGCTTCTTTAAGAAGACAAACAAAATTGATAAACCTTTAGCCAGACCAATCAAGAAAAAAAGGGAGAGGACCAAATCAATAAAATCAGAAATGAAAAAGGAGAAGTTACAGTGGACACTGCAGAAATACAAAGCATCATAAGAGACTACTATAAGCAACTCTATGGCAATAAAATGAACAACCTGGAAGAAATGGCCAAATTCTTAGAACAGTATAACCTTCCAAAACTGAACCAGTAAGAAATAGAAAATATGAACAGACCAATCACAAGTAATGAAATTGAAACTGTGATTAAACATCTTCCAAGAAACAGAAGTCCAGGACTACGTGGCTTGACAGGTGAATTCTATCAACCGTTTAGAGAAGAGTTAACACCCATCCTTGTCAAACTCTTCCAAAAAATTTCAGACGAAGGAACACTCCCAAACTCATTCTATGAGGCTACCATCACCCTGATACCAAAACCAGAAAAAGATACTACAAAAAAAGAAAATTACAGACCAAATCACTGATGAATATAGATGCAAAAATGCTCAACAAAATACAAGCAAACAGAATCCAACAACGCAATAAAAGGATCACACACCATGATCAAGTGGGATTTATCCCAGGGATGCAAGGATGCTTCAATATATGCAAGTCAAGCAATGTGATACTATATTAACAAATAGAAGAATAAAAACCATATGATCATCTCAATAGATGCAGAAAAAGCTGTTGACAAAATTCAACACCCATTTATAATAAAAACTCTCCAGAAAGTGTGCCTAGAGGGAATCTAGCTCAACATAATAAAGGCCATATACAACAAACCCACATCAAACATCATTCTCAATGGTGAAAAACTGAAAGCATTTCCTGTAAGATCAGGAACAAGATAAGGATGTCCACTCTTGCCACTATTATTCAGCATAGTTTTGGAAGTCCTAGACACAGCAATCAGAGAAGAAAAAGAAATAAATGGAATACAAATTGGAAAAGAAGAAGTAAAACTGTCACTGTTTGCAGATGGCATGATACTATACATAGAAAATCCTAAAGATGCTACCAGAAAACTACTAGAGCTAAACAATGAATTTGGTAAAGTTGCAGGATACAAAATTAATGCACATGGGCTTCCGTGGTGGCGCAATGGTTGAGAGTCCGCCTGCCAATGCAGGGGACATGGGTTCATGCCTCGGTCTGGGAAGATCCCACATGCCAAGCAATGGCTGGCCCCTGAGCCATGGCCACTGAGCCTTTACATCCGGAGCCTATGCTCTGCAACAAGAGAAGCCACAACAGTGAGAGGCCCGCGTACAGGAAAAAAAAAAAAAAAATTAATGCACAGAAATCTCTTGCATTCCTATACACTAACAATGAAAGATCAGAAAGAGAAATTAAGGAAACAATCCCATTCACCATTGCAACAAAAAGAATAAAATACCTAGGAATAAACCTACCTAAGGAGGAAAAAGACCTGTACTCGGGAAACTATAAGACACTGATGAAATAAATCAAAGATGACACAAACAGATGGAGAGATACACCATGTTCTTGGTTTGGAAGAATGAATATTGTGAAAATGACTCTACTACCCAAAGCAGTCTACCAATTCAATGTAATCCCTTTCAAATTACCAATGGCAATTTTTACAGAACTAGAACAAAAAATCTTAAAATTTGTATGGAGACACAAAAGACCCCAAATAGCCAAAGCAATCTTGAGGGAAAAACACGAAGCTGGAGGCATCAGACTCCCTGACTTCAGACTATCCTACAAAGCTACTGTAACCAAGACAATATGGTTCTGACCAAAAACAGAAATACAGATCAATGGAACAGGATAGAAATCCTACAGATAAATCCATCCATCTATGGTCATCTAACCTACGGCAAAGGAGGCAAGGATAAACAATGGAGAAAAGACAGTCTCTTCAATAAGTGGTGCTGGGAAAACTGGACAGCTACATGTAAATGAATGAAATTAGAACACTCCCTAACACCATACACAAAAATAAACTCAAAATGGATTAAAGACTTGAATGTAAGACTGGACACTGTAAAACTCTTAGAGGAAAACATTGGCAGAAGACTCTTTGACATAAATCACAGCAAGATCTTTTTTGACCCACCTCCTAGAGTAATGGAAATAAAAACAAAAATAAGCAAATGGGACCTAATGATACTTAAAAGCTTTTGCACAGCAATGGAAACTGTAAACAAGACGAAAAGACAACCCTCAGAATGGGAGAAAATATTTGCAAACAAATCAACAAAGGATTAATCTCCAAAATATATAAATAGCTCATGCAGCTCAATATAAAAAAACAAAAAACCAATCCAAAAATGGGCAGAAGACCTAAATAGACATATCTCCAAAGAAGATATGCAGATTGCCAACAAACACATGAAAGGATGCTCAACATCACTAATTATTTCAGAAATGCAAATCAAAACTACAACGAGGTATCACCTCACACCAGTTAGAATGGGCATCATCAGAAAATCTACAAACAATAAGTGCTGGAGAGGGTGTGGAGAAAAGGGAACCCTCTTGCACTGTTGGTGGGAGTGCAAATTGATGCAGCCACTATGGAGAACAGTATGGAGGTTCCTTATAAAACTAAAAATAGAACTACCATATGACCCAGCAATCCCACTACTGGGCATATACCCAGTGATAACCGTAATTCAGAAGGACACATGCACCCCAATGTTCAGTGCAGCTCTATTTACAACAGCCAGGTCATGGATGCAACCTAAGTGCACATCAACAGATGAATGGATAAAGAAGATGTGGTACATATATACAATGGAATATTATTCAGCCATAAAAAGGAATGAAATTGGGTCATTTGTAGAGACGTGGATGGACCTAGAGACTGTCATACAGAATGAAGTAAGTCAGAAAGAGAGAAACAAATATTGTATATTAATGCATATATGTGGAATCTAGATAAATGGTACAGATGAACTAGTTTGCAAGGGCAGAAATAGAGACACAGATGTAGAGAATAAATGTATGGACACCAAGGGGGGAGAGTGGGATGGGGGTGGTGGTGCGATGAATTGGGAGATTGGGATTGACATGTATACACTAATATGTATAAAATGGATGACTAATAAGAACCTGCTGTATAAAAAAATAAATTAAATTAAAAAAAAAGAATGTCATCTTGCAAAGTTCACACCTGGGGGTGACACCAAAACTTCCAAGCCTGGTGGAGGGGCAGGTCAGAAATAGGAATCAGATTATAAGGCTAATGTAGAAGCACAGACAAAAAAGTGCATCTGATACATGCAAGAGAGAGAAAGATAAAATGTAAATTATAGTTAAGATTAAGATTGAGAAATGTTGATGATTAAATGCATGGTGATTCGGAATGGGATGTGAGAAAAATCTTAGAATCCAGATTTACAGACTTGAGCAGCTCTGTCCATATTAACTGAGACAGGGAATGTGGCAAAGAGCTTTGGTGGTAAATTGATGAGTGTTACTCTTTTGGACATATTCTAGAAGTTCCACGTAGAAGTCCAAAAGGAGATATCCAAAGGTTTTGGACTGAGACGTGGATGTAGAAATGGTCACTATCTACCTTGTAACTAGATTTTTGGCTGTTCGTGGGCTAATTTAAATGAAATCTGAAGTATCAGAAGTGAAAAGACCGAGAATGTTGCATCAGGGAAGTTGAGGTGAGAGTACCTCCTATTGACATTTAAAGGATATGTGGAAAAGAATAGCCTATGAAAGAAATTGAAAACGGATATCCAGGGAGTTATGAAAGAACCATAATAGAATGGTGTCAATTTGTCATGTTTCTTAAACTTTATTACAATTACATTGTTCTTGATGACTAAGATCATTAGTCTAATAACTATAATTAGTTATAATTATGCAAAATGGGAATGTAAGTTAATGTGTTCTCTATTTACTGTTCTCAATAGGTCTCATTAATACTGTGTATGAACGAAGTGTTTATCTCCATATTAGACCATCTCTAAGGTCCTTCCAGCTATGAACATAGACTGCACATGAGCTCATGCTATGTTTAAAATCATAGACTAATTCCTAGAGGTGCAAGTGGCTTGCACAGAATTTTGCACATAATAGTTGCTAAAAAAATCCAAGTGACTTTTTTTCAGTCTAATACTTATTTTATAGATAAGGGAATCAAGACCAAAAAATGGTAATTCAAGAAGTTCAAAAGGATATCTAATATCTTAGCTAGGAAGAAGCAGGCCTTTATTTCCTAGTTTCATCATCACTATTTTTTTCTCACAATATGATACCGCCTTTTCTTAGGCAATTAGGAATATTTACAAATTAATACATCTTAAGTGATGCCAACAAAAACTATTAAATGAAACGTATCTTTTAATTATATCATAAGTTTATATTAAGCCAAACACTCAACTTATTATTTTTTCATTCACTTTATTTTTTCATTCATTTTAGCATGACCTGACCTTCTCAGATAGCATGCCAATCTCCTTAGCCGTCAATAAATTACAGGCTGAGCGCTTTCTTAAGCACTCTTTTAAGTGCTTAAATGATAAGACACTGCTCTTGCAAAATACATGGAAGTTATTTCTCCTATTTATACTCTGTATGTATCTATAAGTGCACTGGCAAAATCAACTTTAGGATCATGCAGGGATGTGGGAGTGGGAGACCCAGGGCATGAAAAATTCACTAAGCTAAAACCACCTAGGACCACTTGCCGACCTGCCACCTGTTTCTTCGCATTAGTGCCTTCGTTAGCTTGCAGACTCATTGTGCATTTCCCATTTTTTATATTATTTTCCAAGTGTATTTAATTTTGTATTTTGGTTTTATGGTTTTTATAAGTTAGAGAGTATAATGTCTGTGAATAGTAGGGATTGCTAAAAGCCAGAAGCACCTATTAAAATTCTGCAAATAGTTGTTTCCTTCCCTTCCTTTTGAGTTACGACTTCTGTGACACAATATGCTAAGGGTTGTATCAGCCCCAAAAGACAATGTTTCTTTAAAAATGATATTTGTGATTTATCTTTATAATATAGTGATTATCTAAAATTATATATTATTAATTACATGTTTATATATTTATAACGTGATTAATCATGTTATAATATAGAAATTATTTAACATACTTGTAGTGTAAACTACTTTTCAAAACTATTAAGAAGTTGAGAACCTGTATTTTGCTGCACTTTAAAATCTATTGGTAGGGACTTCCCTGGTGGCGCAGTGGTTAAGAATCTGCCTGCCAGTGCAGGGGACATGGGTTCGAACCCTGGCCCAGGAAGATCCGACATGCCATGGAGCAACTAAGCCCGTGCACCACAGCTACTGAGCCTGTGCTCTAGAGCCTGCGAGCCACAACTACTGAGCCCCCGTGCCTAGAGCCCGTACTCCACAACAAGAGAAGCCACCACAATGAGAAGCCCCTGCAGCACAATGAAGAGTAGCCTCCGCTCGCCGCAACTAGAGAAAGCCCGCACGCAGCAACAAAGACCCGACGTGACCAAAAATATATAAATAAATAAATTTATAAAACAGTAAAATCTCTTGACACTTAAAACATCATTTTTTAACCAATAATTATTGATAGAGGAAAATGAACATAAATATATAAGTACAAATCATGTTAGCAGTTGTAAATAGTATAATCGGAAACAAACTTTTCACTCAACTGTTTTTACAAATAATCTAATAAGAGAAAAGTTTTGGTACAAATACATTTGTGAGATACTCTAACTTTATTTTATTAAAATCTTTTCTAAAGGTACATTTTGGATTTGGAAAAAAAAAACTGTAAAGTGAACACAGGCATGGAGATTTATAAAGTCGTAAAATTGGACAGATCATTCTGCTTGAAAATTTCTTTGTTATACATAAAAATATAAAATTCAGAATGTGTTCAAGTCTTTTTACTTATAAAAAATCAAAACAAGAGGCATGATTTTTACACTTAAGCTGAAAGCATTTTTATAAGCTGCATTTTCTATGTTTATTATGAGGAGGTTTGCAAATGTCCAAACACTTAAATGTATTTTCTAGTAAAAAATACATGATATAAAAGAGTATTGAGTAGGAGTACTCTGAAGTCTGTTGCCTTAAACATAAGGTACATAGTACCGTAAATCTGTGTGACACAAGCCAACTTAATAATCAAAGGGAAAGTTTGTTATGCTTCAAGTGCTTCTGTGCTGCAAAGTTTCTAAGAAGCTTTTGAGTTTTCATGATTTTTTTTAATGTGATCTTTTAGATGGTAAAAGTAAATGCGAATGTTGAAAAGTAATACAGTATCCTATTTTCTATTGATTCTAATAATTGCTAAAATGAGACAGCTAATAAATCCTGGAATATTTTAGGTTGTAAATCAAGTTTGTTTTCCACTGTGTTCATGTAACGTGTTTGAGAGGTAGCTGTCAAAAAAGAATTTGAGGACAAATGATACAAATTGATATTAAAAATAGTGCAACTCAAAAAAGTATTATATAAGGGCTATAAGTTCAAACACCATTGATATTATATCTTTTCATCTTTATAATCCTTTTAAATCCGGATCACGGATAATACCCTGTGAAAAATTTGCTGAATCAACTATGAATGTTTTTCTAATGACTGAGTATTCATGCTCGTAAGTTTGCTATATTTATCAACATAGAAGGACTATTTATGATACTCTCACAAAATAAAATTAGCCCAAAGATTCAGACCTTCTAAAATTTTCAATTTCTTTTAATTTAGTTATGCTTATAAAAGATTCGTCTGTTGTCCACATGTAGCATATGCTTTCAAAGGTCATAATTTTTGTCTGAAAAAATTCTCTAAGTACCAGAAAAGTACTTACTGCCATTTAAACAGGAAGGTTATTTTGTAATGAAACATTTCTCTCTGTGTCAGAAAATATATTTCAAAATAAATATTTTACAGATTTGATGTACTCCCCATATTCAAAACTAAATCACCAGATCAGACTTACTGATTTACTTTTCAGTGTGCTCACTTGACAGTATTTAGAGAGTTTCTGTGACCTCATGTGTCAGAGCTCATTGCCAGAGGACAGGAAATTTGAATTTTGGGTGTGTTTTTGCATTTTCCTCTTCAATTTTAAAATTAAACCTCTTGTATTATACGGTAATCACATTTTAACTGAATGAAGGACAATCTGAAAACCACCCTGAGAGCTTCTGAGTGGGAGATGTTTGTATGGAAGGATTTCCAAGCAATCAGCGTGTCAGCCCACCTAATTAAGGAAGAGCTGCGAAGGGGTTCCCTGGCCTCAAAGTAATGTGACAAGTACTTACTGAGTATATAACTTTAGCCTAGAGCTTAATTCCTTTTGGGGAGGTCCAGAAGAATGCTTAGACCAGTCACTTTCTGGGCTCATAAGTCACAACAAGATATACGTGATGTGGCATCTTTCTAAACAGTGTTCCTAAATTATCTTTTGAAGTGGTGGAAAACGGAAGATCTCTCTATGTGCAGATGTTCTACTAACAGAGGAAACGATTAGATTAACTGTTGAGTTTATATGAGCGTTCCTTCCACGTTGTTTATTTTGAACCTGTATCAGGGAAGTTGACCCCCTCCAAGAGTAGTGCTGGCACATTTTCTTATAATCCAAGATTAACTATTATCATGGAAAAGAAAGTCTACTGATTTCTAATAAATATGGGACAAAGTGACACTGTGTTTAGACTTTTCCTTGCCTTCTGAACTCCACAAAATTTTTGGATTGTGACTACAATGACTTTGTACATTGATCATAAAATGAGACATTCTGCAACCACACAGGAAAGTATACTGTTATAGTAGAATTATAAATCACAAAAAAGAAGAAAGGAAATAAATGAAAGGGAGGAAGAAAGGAAAGAATGGACGTGGGAAAGAAGGAAATTATTAGCAGAAGTAATTTAAGACATCTCAAAAAGAAGTAGAAAAAGGAATTCACTGTTACGATTTCATGGCCAAGGCCTTCTGGATTTATTTTGGTTGGCTACATAACATAACAAAATTGGAGCATCACAGCGATGTGAAATCCAGAAGCCATAAAAGAAATGTTCTAAATTTTACTACATAAAATTAAGTAAGAGTTTATATGTCAAAGAAGCAAACACACAAAGACGTCAAAGGCAAATTACATACGGGAACATTTTTGGTCACATCCTTAAAATATAAAAGCCTTTAAAATGTTCAAAACAGTCCAAGAATCTGATTGAAAAAATAGCAAAAGTTATTAACAGCTCATAGAAAAAGAGAGACCCTTATAAATATGTGCATGTGTACGCTAAACATTAACTATAAAGCAAACAAAAAAATGTGATGATAAAATTGGCAGTTGGAATGGATTAAGGACTTACTTTGTGCCAGAAAATTTAGCATCTCGTAAGAATTATCTTTTTCATGCCTCAACCTCATCAGGTCAGTATAGTTAACACCCCTATTTTACAAAAGAGAAAAGTATGGTTTAGAGAGTGTTAAAGACAGAATGTTTGTGTCCCTCAAAAATTCATACATTGAAACCCTATCCACTATATGAAGGTATTAAGAGGTGGGGACTTTGGGACATAATAAGGGTCATGAGGGTGGATCCCCCATGATGTGGCTGGTGCCCCTATAAGAGTCACGAGAGAACCCACTTCCCTTCTCTGATCTTTTCCAAGTGAGGCTACAAGGAGAAGTCATCCATTTGCAACCTGGAAGAGAGCTTGCACCAGAACCAGACCATGCTGGCACCCTGATCTCGAACTTCCAGCCTCCAGAACCGTAAGAAATAAATTTCTGTTGTTTATAAGCCACCCAGTGTATGGTATTTTTGTTGTAGCAACCCAAACAGACTAGGAGAGATTTTCTTGTGAATGTTATTAGATGAACAAAATTTAGAATACAGGGGGTCCCTCTTATATTTGAGTTGTTCAAAAAGCCCTTTTGTGGGAAAGAAAGGTTAGACATATTTTTCCCTATTCCTCCCCCAGTACAGCTGAAATACCTGGATGTTATATATAAACAAAACACAAGCAGACTCTGAAAGGAGAGAAGAAGATGAACTGACTAGGTACCTAGGGACCCAGGGAACAGGAACGGCATGGTGGTGAGTTCCTTGGTTTTTCTCTTTACCTCATTTATCACAGACTCTGTGTTTGGTGGAGAAATCAGCCAACCAGTAAACACAATGGGTGAAGAAAAAAAAAACAACCAACTACACAAACCTACCTTCTTTACCCAAAGGACCAGTCTTGGAAAAATATTTATGCAACTCTATTCCAGCCACACACTACACACACAGGGTCTAAACACTCTTCCCCTCCCTCCACAGGCAAAGGCATAGATTCCCACCTTGGTCCTGAAGTAACGAGGGTAATGAGATGCTCCTGTCCTCTGCATCCCACACCCTCCCCCATGTGGTGTCAGAGAAGGTTGAGGGGGGAGTGAAACTTCTGTCTCCACCAGGTTAATGAGCCCCACCTTCCTTGCCTCAATGTGTTATTACTATAGGGTAGAAGTCAAAGCTTTGTTAATGGTCAACCATTAATGTTAGAAAAGTATCCAATTAATGCTAGTTTCAAATGCTTATAAATGTATTTCGATGAAATGTATTTAAATATAGAAATCAAAACAACCAATATTTCTTCCTAAGGATTCTACATTATAGTACACAAACCTTTTAACATCTCATTTTAAAAATCAATACATTACATACATTCGGTGGTTATTCTGTGGAGAATATATATACCCATACACACACATATATATCTCTATGTACAGACGTATGTATACAAAACTAATAAACGTAACTGTATGAAAGATATATGATCAAGTACTCGTGGCTTTGGATAAAATTTCAAGTAATAGTGTAATGCATGGATTTAAAAACCATTGTGTATCAAATATTTCTAATGGAGGAAAACATGTATTAGTGAGACTATTGCGTTGGCCAAAAAGTTTGTTCGGGTTTTTGGCACCCTCTTACAGAAAGTCCCGAACGAACTTTTTGGCCAGCGCAATATTTTGCTTATTGAAAAGTGGTTCATGCAATGATGAAGAAACTAATGGGAAAGATGAATATTAAGAGAATTAGTAAGAGTGTTGTTCATAATTTGTGACAGTGGTTAAAAGTTGTATGACAAACAATATATTATACCTGCTATTACATGGTAATTTTAGCTAGGTTTTTTCCCTAAGATATATTTTCCCATACTAGGAAGTAACTATTCCCCCAATTATACCTTATTCATTTTTCCATTTCTAATATATATAATAAGAGCCTAATAAATGTGTTTTTAGTGAGTAAACTAATATATTTTTTATTTTAAAAAGTGCCATATGATACACTTTTTATAAACATGGAAGGCTTTATTCTCTACTAATATAAAAATGAGTACACAGACACTATGCATATCAGTATTTTTAACAATTCTGTTAAATACACAGAGGTGGCATCTCTCTGGTTACATATTGTGAAAATACCGTTCTTGACTTCCTCATGTCCCTGTGTTAAGTCTTGAAGCAAACAAGACGGTACTCTTCCTGTTATCATAAAAGGGCCATTTGACCTTCATGAGAAAAAACACAACAAGCCTTTTTCAGCCCCGAGGGCAGCCCCGAAGCCAGGAGCGCTGGCTCTCGCTGTGGCTCCCCGAGTACATGCTGAGCGACAGCTCCTGGCGCTGCTGTCTGCCATGATCCTCCCTAAGGGGAGGCCACCTCCGAGGGATAGAGATCTACCCCAACGAGGAATCACCCAGGGCTTTGCAGCCGGTGTCAGAATGGGGGGAGGGGAGGCAGAAGGATTCAGAGGGCCAAACTGACCCTCAGCTCTGTCAGGGGAGAGTGATAGTACTAAGTACATAGTGTGGGCTGGAAGGTCTTTGGGATAGACTGAAGGAAACCCTGATTCCGGTATTCCCTCCGACCTCCGGGTCTCGGCTTCCTCATGTACACAAAGAACTGAGTCAGGTGATGACCTCAGAGGTTCCTTCTAGCTCTGGGTTTCTGTGGAATTGTGATTAGTGACACTCACCACTATTTGTTAGGTCCTCACTGTGTGTCAGGCATGATGCCAAGTCCTTTTTTTTTTTTTTTTTTTTTTTTTGCTGTACCCGGGCCTCTCACCGTTGTGGCCTCTCCCGTTGCGGAGCACAGGCTCCAGACGCGCAGGCTCAGCGGCCATGGCTCACGGGCCCAGCCGCTCCGCAGCATGTGGGATCTTCCTGGACTGGGGCACGAACCCATGTCCCCTGCATCTCAACCACTGCGCCACCAGGGAAGCCCCTTAAACACTTTTAACACAATCTGCCTAAGGACAGAGCCAAAGACCTCTGGGAATATGTGGAATTCCTCAAATCTCTACTAAGCAAAGCAAAGCAATTTTCTTCAGGTGTGTTAATTCTTTTTTTTTGGAAAGGG
This sequence comes from Phocoena sinus, assembly GCF_008692025.1. NCBI lineage: Eukaryota > Metazoa > Chordata > Mammalia > Artiodactyla > Phocoenidae > Phocoena > Phocoena sinus. Next base: position 3,973,255 of record NC_045783.1, read on the forward strand.
GCATCTGGAATTCTTATTTTGTATTTCTGGTCTAATATTTTCACATTTCTCTTCATTTATGTTGTTTTGACCTTGTCTTTTGAATATGCTTTTTGGAAGAGTTTCTCAAATTTATCTACCACATTACTGATACAGTTTTCTACAAAATAAATTCTGCTCTTCTCTGACTCCAATAAAAATGTTAATTTTGTTACTGCACTTTAAGGTTCTAAGCAGTGAGTCTTACTGTCCTTTATATTGCCACATTTACCTTTCTGCTACCGTTTCATGAAAATCATAATGCTTTGCCGCTATCAGATGTTAAATAATTTTCTAAGATAATTTTAATTTTTTTGTATTTACAAAGACTCAATTAATTCAAAGACAATACATTTTTTGCTACAATAATCTAAAGGCAAGGGATAAAAGGATAGAAATCAATTTTACCAGAATTTACTTGCACGCTTATAGCTGATATCTCTTGTATAACTTATTTAAGAATATAAAATTCTTAATATTCTCATATTCTTAGAAATATTATTTTTATCCTAATTGATGTAAACATTTTTATGATAAGGTGGGGATATTGAAGACACTGTATCATTAGCATGCAAGTATATTTGAAGTGCAAACATGGCTTTTAATAACAGATTCTATAAGTGTTTCAACATAATGGTTATCTATCTTCTTAACTTATTATGAAGTTACTCTATAACATCTGCCCCATATCAAAGTAAATAAACCTGTCAGACTCAATGACCTCTATATTCCTAAAAAAAATATTGATTCATATTTTAACTTAATGATTTAACCTACTTTAGTCCACTGAAAAAAATGCACAACCTAAAAGTTAAGAGTTACGTTATATCCGGTGGACATTCTTAGGACTTCAAGCCCAGGAGCCAGCCTCTCAGATAGCGCTAAGAAAACTGCTCTGAGGAGGCCAGGCTTTGTTTTTTTGCAACAAAGGGCGGGTCGTCAGAACACCAAAAGATTCTTGTTAATTAAAGAAAACCAGATATCTCAAGTTAGGGAATTTAGCACTTTTCTATGTATGGGAAGATGCAAGAGTCTGGGCTCACTGGAATCTTTGCTTTGCACCTCAGCTACCTGGGGCCAGTAGTATCCTGTGTTTTCTCATCCTCAGTTTCCTCAAGCTGCACCCTCAGGGGTGACTGCAGTCTGGTGGCTGCTAGATGGCGGGCATTCCTTGTTTCCTTCCTGACTTCCCTCAGGGCTCACCATCAGGAGTTGTTGCAATCGCTGATGGCTGTGACATCCATCCTGTTTATTGATATGGCAGGCGGCATTCTTATCCATACTGTTTATTGATATGGCAGGCGGCATTCTTAGTCCGCACTGTATACAAGTTATCTTTTCAACTTTTGTGTTTATCACCACTGCACGTTTTGCTTGGACCTTGAAATGAATGAATAACCAATTAAATGAATAAAAGTATCTTTATGTTGCTGAAGAAAAGTTAAAATCATAATTTATTTAGCAGGATATCTAGGTTGACCTGAACTGAATTGAATTTTCTAGAGTATGGTAAAGTAAATAAACATAAGATTTCATAATTGCTCAAATTATCGATATTTTCAGAACATCGAGTTATCTGTTCATACAATAAATGGGATTTCTGACTGTTATTATAAATATAGCCCTTCTCACTATCGTGTACTGTTTAAGATACAAAGATATAGCAAAACTGAGAACGCACAAATTTGTGATGAATACCATACTAAGACCTAAGTAGATAATCCAGCTTAATTTAAAAATCACTTTGACGGTTCCCATCAATTCGAATTAATCAGATAGTTACACAGCTCTGGCTTCACAATGGGTATCTGCTGAAATAGAGATATTGAAAGAAAAACATGTCTGATACTTCTCTTTTAATCTTGACCATTTTGTGTAGGGAAAACAATTATACGGGATTTCACTTTCACATGCCTGCAAGGGCTAATGGGGAATAGAACTCTGTTAAAAAAAGGGGGAGACAGCGGAGTGATGGTGAACTGGAGAACGCTCTGACAATTGCATTCGATTAATTAAAAAGAGCACATACAGAAACACCAAGAAAACACAAATCAGTCTGAAGGCCAGATCCCAGTAGCTTTCCATTCCTATATGTGACTAATGGGTAAAAACATGACTTGACACCAGAAAATAAATGACCAACAATTAAGTTAATCTAATTGATTTTGGTGTCACTTAGAAACATTTGGTTACTATATTAAAAAACCTTTTACTTAAATGATCATTAAGGGAATATCATTCTTTAATGATTCTAGAGTCACTGACCATATATTTTAGTAAATACAGAGTATCAGCATTAAAAGTAGAAAGAAAATTGGAAGCATTGTGGCATTGTGGAGAATCTTCATGCCACGGCCGACTAGAGTACAGAATTTCATGTGACAAGGCTCTGCCTTGGACCATTTGCGAGTGGAATAATTTATTAAGGGGAAGACATTATAGCTAAAATAAGACCCACTGATATTATTAATGTAGAAATACTTAAATATCAAGAGAATAAAGAAGTCTCAATCCTCTGCTGATTTGTGTGACTCCAATAAAACAAATTGTAAAGACACTTTTACTCCTCACAAATTCTAAGTGTTTGATATAGAATAATGAGATTATAACAAAAATGAATTTGATGGTCTTGAATCAGCTTACAGGCATCATTTAATCAACATTTTGTTGGGAGCTCTGTGGAAGAAGTCATCAGTAGGGAGATGAGCAAACAAACAGCAAAGAAAGATGGAACCATCTGAAGTGTCAAAGTGAGGTTATTGCTTCTTTTATGAAAGGGCAGTCTGCCATTTTAAAATTCAAACGAATGACCTTTTCCAACATATTGGAAACAGAAATACATAAATAAATAAAACTGGGATGAGTTTTATGATTCTAATTGTTGGAGGGGGGCTGTATATGGGCCATAAAGTAAGTTTAAAAAATTTATAAGAATTGAAATCTTACAAAGAGTGGTCTTTGAAAAGAGTGTAATGAATGTGAAAACTAACAAATAATGATATCTGGAAAATCTCCAGTAGCCTAGAAATTAAACCATAGACTTCCAAATAACCCAGGAGTCAGGAAGAAATGACAATGCATATTACAAATGTTTTAAAGAAAATAATGAAGGGAGGATCTGTTAAAATTGGGTAATACTGCTAATACAGTGTTTCTAAGATATTTCTTGATCTTATATGCATATATTAGCAGTGAAAGAAAGCTGAAAATCTAAAAGCAGACCTCCCATCTCAAGAATCTAGTAAAACAACAGAAAAGGAACAAGGAAGGAAGGGAGGGAGGGAGGGAGGGAGGAAGGAAGGAAGGAAGGGGAAAATACTAAAGGAAAACCAGAAATTAATGAAATAGAAAAGAAAGTACAATAGAACAAATCAAGAGTGTTGGTTCTTTGAGAAGATAATAAGATTGATATTCCTTCAGTGAAAAAATTAATAAGATTGATAAACTCTCAAAAAGACATAAAAATGTAAACATACCGATATCAATAACAAAAAAATGGAGTGAAATGAGGCAAACAATTAAAATGATGGTTTGCAACATATTGTATAGGCATGAAAATATAATATAGGGATATGAAGAGCCACTTTAAGTCATTAAATTTTTAAGTTTGAATACAATGGGGAAATTTTTAAAAATACAGCTTACCAATATTGATGTACACACAAAATATGAAATCTGAAGGGTTGGCTATGTATTAAAGAAATTGAAGCTGTTAATAACTAATAAATTTCCCACAAAAATTTGAAAATGAAAAGTACTAGTCCTAAAAAAAATCTTCAAAGAAAAACAGAATGTACTAGCACAAATATTTTGTAAGGTTGTCTTTAGCATGATATATAACCCAATAACAGGGGCATTATAAGAAATGAAAATTACCAACCAATCTCTCTTGTGAATATGAATGTACATGCCTTAAACAAAATACTATTTATTTTATCAATTTTCGGGTTTATTCCAGAAACACAACACTGATTTAATATTTGAAAAGTTATCAGTATAACACATCTACCATATTCATGGAAAAGTGAGATGTATGATTATTTCAACAGAGATGGAAAAAAAGGTAAAAACCTAACACCCATTCATGATAAAGATTATTCACAGACCAAGAATACAATAAAACCTTCTTAATATTATAAATAATTGGTACAAAAGCCTATAGTAAGCATCATCTTAATGATTGAATATTAAAATATTTCTTCCTACAGATCAGAAAATAATCAAGGGCATCCATTATCACTATTGCATTCAGCTCTATACTGGACATCCAAGATAGTGCACTAAGGTAAAAAAAAAAAAAAAAAGTTGTTTTAATTTATGAAAACTTGAAAGAAAAAACTAAAACTGCCATTATTTACAGATGGCAGAATTGTGTAATTAGAAAATCTAAAAAACCTTCAGCCAAACTATTAAATGTCAATAATTAATTTGGCAATGTTTTTGGGAAAAGAGTTAATATTTGAATCAATTTTATTTCTATTTCTCAACTATAACTATAAAATTAATTTGTCAAGGAGACATCATTTTCAATATGTTTAACACATAAAATACCTAGGTACATCTCATAAAGACTATGCAGGAACCTGAAACCCAGAAAACAATTTTGAGAGAAATTTTTAAAGGCCTCTATTTTAAATAGAAGGTTATACTATGTTTATATAAATTTTAAAGCTATAAAAATATCAGACCTTTCCAATTGAATTTATATTTTCAATGAAATTCCAATTTAAATTTCATCCACTTTTAGAGAGGGGCTGATAATTGACAATCAGTTTATAAAATTTGCATGAAATAGCAAATGGTCAGCAACAGTTATAGCTTTCATAAAGAAGACGAACAAAACTGGATGGTTTACATTACCAGACATCAAGAGAAAATAGGAAGTCCGAAAACGAACTGAGCATGTGGAGCCGCCTGATACGTGAAAAAGGCTGTACTCGAATGCTGCTGGGAAAACAGAAACTTTTCAGTAAATATATCTAGTTTAACTGGATATCATTCATAAACAGAAAATGCAGTTTGATCCTACACCATACCCCAAAATATATTTCAGATAGATCACAGACCTAAGTATGAAACACAAAACTATGAAGCTATAGAAGGAAACATAGACGAACATATTCATAAGTTTGGCATAAGAAGAGTTTGTCAAAGATGCTACAGAAAGGACTAATTTTAAGTCAAAAAATGATGAATTGGGTATATTAAGATTAGAAATAGGTATTCACCAAAATACATCATTAAGTGTATGAAAAGGCAATCTACAATATGGGAGGAAACATTTATAATATGTATACTATAAGAAGAACTTAAATGCAGAATATAAAAAAGGGCTCTTAATATCACTTAAAATGACAGTTTTCCCCAAAAGAAAAAAATGGGGGGGGATTGCAAAAAAAATTCACAAAAGAGGTTATTCAGATGGCAAATAAATGTACAAAAATGTGCCCAACTCCGTTAGTAATAAGGCAAATATAAATGAGATACAGGATAATACTATATTCCCAACAGAATCACTAAAATGATAAAGAGAAAGATACAGTAGACAAAATGTGGAACAAATGGAACTCTCATATACAGCTGGTGAATAAAGTGGTACAATCACTCTGAAAAGCTATTTGGTACTATTTACCAAAGCTGAACACAGGCATAACTAGGGTAAAACATACACCCAAAACCCATGTGTTCCCCCAAAAATATGTACTAGAAAGTCCATGGTAGCATTATTCATAATAGCTTAAAATTGGAAGCATCCAAATACCCATGAACTGTGTAGAATGAGTATTTACCTAAAGAAATACCACATAGAAACGACAATGAGTTATAACGCAGATGAGTTTGAAAATAAGGCAGAGCAAAAGAAGCCATACATACATACATACAGTATGACTCTATTTAAATAAAACTAAATCAAGCAAAGCATATCCATAATTTTAAAATAAAGATGGTGGTATGGTAATTACCCAGCGTGGCAAGGGGCAAGGGATTATGATTGAAAAAGAGAGCAAAATGAGGCTTCGGGTACGTTAGAAATGTTCAATTTCTTGATCTCAGTTCTAGTTACACAGATTTGTTTCCTTTGTAAAATTCATTGATATGTACACTTGTCTGTAGGTAGGCTATCTTAATAAATACTTAAAATATTTTGCATTGGAAGACAGGGATTAAACAGATTAAAATGTAAAGAAGGTATATCTCTGTGAGGTAAGATCCATCCAACATTCTTACAGTTGACTGAACTGGGCTTGCAGCATGGCGCAGAGTCCCGCAGGCATATCTATATTTGCAGACATGTGGCCTGTGTAAGAAATAACCATTTGTTGTAAACGCCAGTGAGATTTGTAGACTGTTTGTTATATAGCACAGCATGCCAAAATCTGACTAACACCTGAGGGATTATGAGTTGCATTAATACCAATCTAACTAATACTACATGATAGCCCAGTGTATGAGTATAGTAAGATATATCCACTCTTCTGATGAAGGATATTTAGCTAAGGATATTACCCCAAAAATCAGTGGTGTACTTGTATGTATCTTCTTGCGCACATGGGCAAAATCACTTCTGAGATATATATTTAGAAGTAAAATGCAGGAACATTCATAATTGTATATTCATCTTTATTAGATGCCAAATTGCTCTCCAAAGTGGATACACTAATATAAACTCCAACAAGCGGATTGATAGATGCAATTTCTCATACCTCAAAAAAGTTTGTTAATACTTTTTCTCGGCCAGTGTGAATGCTGTGAATTGAAATCTCACTTTTGTATCCCTGAACAAAACCATAATATCTCTTCAAGTTTTTTTTTTTTTTCCCTCCTACTTAACACTAGCAGCATGTTAACATATCAATTAGGGCTCTTTTGGTTAAATATGATTAATTTAGGCCTGGGTCATATGCTTTTTCCCCTGGGGCAGAGTGAATGGTCATATATGAAAACCTGAGAATTGAGAGTAGCAAAATCTAGATTCTCAAATAATATTTATGATGGCAATAGAGAAAAGGGTACAGGATATATAAAGGAGAGGTTGCAAAAATTTACAGTACATATAACTCTCTCCTTGAATGTAGAAAAAGGCAACATAAATTACAAAAAAATAAAAAGCATAAAATAACTATTCACAATATTAACCAATGGCATAATATTTTGTATTACACATCAAAAATGCATAGTAATTGCAAATACAGACTGTTTCAAGAAGCCAGAATCTCAGATATTTTGTGCAACGAAAAGAAAGTATGATGCATCATTTCTCATAATTTGTACTCACATATTAACATGTTTGTTATCTTTATGCTGTATGACAAAAGGAATTGTGACAAACAATTTTTGTTTCAAAATTTAAGGATTTTTAAAATTACCTTTCCCCGAGGAGGTCAATAAATACTATTCCAGTGAGAATGACATTTCTGTTAAAGTAGGGCTAATTTTGGATGGTGTAGGCTCACAACCCAGACCATGCATTTGAGTCAACAGACAAGCTTTCTAAAAAAAATAATGCCCAAACTCCCACTGGGTAGAGATTGACTTAATGGGTTTAGGGTCAGGTCCAAACAAAATGACAATCAATACTCATCAGTCGGTAATGAGAATGCTTCAATAAATAACTCCTTTAAAATACTCTAACATATACAAAGTAGAAAGTATAGTATAATAAGCTCTATCAGTTAAATTAATCAGTTCATGGCCAATTATGCAATTATGTGACTCTGGTACTCTCATCCACCTTGATTATTTTGAAGCAAACAAGATACTGTATGTAAATATTTCTATATCTGCTATCTTAAAGAGAAATTAAAAAAATATATAACCATAACAATGTTATCATACCTTAAATGATTAACAGTAATTCTTTAAATATCCAGCCAGTGATTCTATTTGCCCTGTTGTCTCTCTTTTTAAAAATTTTAAAATCCAGACAAATGAGCTCCAGAGATTCACTTGGTTGTTGTGTTTTTTAAAAAGAGTGTCATATGTCTTAGATGCCTGGGTGCCGTCCCTGCTTACTCCCGTTGTCCATGCATAATTTATAATCACAGTCGCATTCTTCTCTCAATGTCTCTTATTTGGATGACCAATTATACAGTTATCCTTCTCTTAAGTATCTTTTTATCTGTAGATTCTGCTCGCTCTTTTTATTTTCCCCTTAGAATGTATTTTGTTGAAGAAAGCAAGTTGACTCTCCTATAAATTTTTTTGTAACCTGTGTTTTGCCAATTGCATCCTTGTTTGTTGTTGAACATGTTATTTTGTCCTCTGCATTTCCTGTAAATTTATTGTCAGATATAGAAGCATTGTTAGATTCAAGTTTGATTTTGGGGGAAGGAATATTTCCTGGATGGTATTCCATAGTTCGAACAAGTGGTTATCTCTTGTGATGTTTGCAGGTATTAATGATCATTCTCTAGACTCATTATTTCATAAAAGTGGTGAACTTCTGTCATACCTTCATAATTTTTGGTGGAATATTTCTTCAAAAGGAAATGTCCCCAGTAAACAATTAGATTCTCTGAGATATAGTTTGTATAGGAAATGCAGTATAGTTGCCTGATGTTTCCCTTTATTTGCTGATTCTCAAAATGTTGAGTTGTTTCTTTAGTAATAACAAAAGGAACAATTAGGAACTCATGGATTTAAAATATTGAATGTGATTCAATTCATTTTGGTTATTATTCTTTTTGAAGCTCAAATTTTTCCATCTGTTGTCAATGGTTGATTCCTCTTGCTGTCTCCTCTGTACTTTCAACAGGAACACCATAATTTTTGATAGCTTGCTTGAATTCCAGTTTGGCTAGATATTCCATGTTCATTTTAGACCTGTCCTACCCTAGACATGATATCAGCCAATTAATTTCTCTATAGAGCCCATATTCCCTTTCCTTTTGGGAGGCGGGGTACAGAAGGAGGCAATGGCATATAGAGAATATGGTCTAGGCATTAGTGATGCTCAATGCTATGGAGTGGTCTTTTCAGGAGACAGAGACAAGAAATATGTTGGTTTTATGAAAGATTATATACAATATATGCTTATTCTGGTACATTCAGGAATATAGGTTTTTAGTTGCCCTCATTAATCTTATTTCTGTAACTCCTTTGTATACAGAAAATCCAAACTGGCTGTGACATCAACAGCCATTTACATTAATTCACAATAATCTCAAGACAGTCTCAGAATAATGATAGCTACCCTATCACCAAGAATTATCAAATAGTTTCATATATTTTTGTCAATTCCCCCTTTAAGATATATTGTACAAGGGAGTTATATTCAAATTATGGTATTTTATCTTCTCTTTTAAAAAAACTTTCTTACCATGTGTTATGTAAGCACTCATTATACTAATATTAATTGGTTTCTTTTTTTAATGTCTTTTAAGGATTACATTTTAAACTAATATTTGCTTTTTTATATAAAATATTTACATGTTTCAAATCAAATGTACTGAAGAAAATAAACATAAAGCTCAGTTTCTTTCCTGGTAACTTCCAAACTGTGCGCTTAAATTTCCTCCCTCGTGTGTAACCATTTTTTAAAAATAGTTTGGTTCACCTTTCAAATTATATATCAATTCAATATAAACATATATATAAATGTAATATACATAAATATATAAATTCTATATGCATATAAATTAATGTCTGTATATGAATTTCTTAAATATATGGGAAGTGGTAGCATATTTTACACACTTTATATGCCTTTTTAATTATAAGTATCTTGAAGATAACTTCATACATTGTATATAAAAATGCACATCCTTCCTTTTCAGATTTGCCTGGTATCCATTAAATGATTGCATCGTGGCTTGTTCAACATTCTCTGATTGATGAATATTTGTAGTTTTCTTAACCTTCTGTTGAAGTACCAAAAAAGATAACTTTATGTATATTAATGATATTACTGGAAAGGCAATTCAAAACTACTTTGAGCAAAAAAGATGACGATACTTACACAGAGAGTTTTGTACTAATTCTACGGTCTCTCAAAATTAAGGATTATTTTTCCTCTGTTAAGAGGCTATATTCCAGTTATTTTTACTGCATTGACTAGGAAACTCTTGACATGCTGAGTCAGAGACCACTTGAGTTACTTTACATATTAAGTGCTTTGTCAAATACTGTCTAGCTATTACTCACACTGTGTCCAGTCCTCTGAATGAAGGAAGGGGCAGCTGACCACTGTAATGATACTTAACCCTGGATTTTTGTTGTTGAATACCGGATGTCTGGTGGGTTGTGTCCCAAAGCCAGTATCCCATTGGGAGTACCACATGGTATTTATAATCACTTTAATTACTTTCTGCAAAATAGAAACTGTGGGCTGATTATGCAATTTAGTCACAAATTTCTCTCACATTCTTTAGAAACAAAGAAAAAATGTCATTTTTGGTTTGTTCCTAATTTGTAAGAAGAAAACACATACAAATTGTGAGAAATTGAATTCTTTTCAAACAAAGGGACTTTAAGCAGGGATTTGCAGATATTTCTTTTTTGACCTCAAAAAAGATAGATCTTGGCTATGTTCTATAATGGGACACCAGAATGTAGCAGATCTTACAAACAATGGTTCTAGTCTAATAGTCACATTTCTTTTTGCAAAGAGAAACAATTTCATATGGTCTAGTTAAGTTCTCAGGCCAGATTTGAAGACTTTTTTTCAGTCTTACATAATAAAAAGAAAAATATAGTTGTTTTGAGTTCAAACTTAATCAAACTTGTGTTTTATAAAACCTCAACTGCTTCAGACTTTTCAGAAGTACCAACTGGGAAATATTCAACGAACTTTTGGGTTAGGGAGGCTGGATTTACATGTCTAAAATATAGCTGAAAAAGTATACATTTATTTATTATTTTCATCTCATTTAATTGGGTCACAATGAATATTTATTGTATGAAATTAATTTTTAGTAATAGTATTCCAATATAGATCATTTATTATAAAGGAAATAAAATTTTAATTCCAATTACTATGCTAGTTTTTTGACCATTTTCTAGAATATAATCTAAAAACGATCTGGAAATTATCCTCTAGCAATTGTCCTATGAACACATATTTTATTTTCTTTAATATTATAAGAATATTGTTTATTTCATCAAAAATATCTTTTGGTGGAAAAAAGTTGAAAATAAATTATTTTTCCTTTTCCTATGAGATATATTCTTCTTTTATATTATGCATGTAGTGAAGTTGAGAATAAATTATTTTTCCTTTTTCTATGAGATATATTCTTCTTTTATATTATGCATGTAGTAATTTGTATTACTGGAAGGATTTCTCCTTTAAGTTTTGATTGTTAAAGCTGTGGAACAATTCTAGTCATGCATGTATAATTCACATTTCTAAACATTTTTATGTGCTCATCATTGTTTTATCTTTCTCATAAGATATAATTTATATTATCTGGTTAACTGATATATCAACATATTTTTATTACTGAAAGAGATATTACCATCACGTCATTATTATTAATAATGGGAAGAATAATAACTATACTTGTTTCCAAGATCACTCTTTATCCACAATGTCAAAACACTGATCAACTTATTTTTAAATATTTATATATTAAAATATAGTCTATTTGTCTTGTCACCAGCTTGTCAACTTAATCAAAGATTCTTCTTCATTAGAAGTTTACAAATAAGAAAAAACACACTTTTTCTCTTTTATTTATTGAAGTTTTTCAGCATATGTAATCAAAGGTTTTCTTTTTTTTGGAAGTTGTCAGCAGGAAAAGATAATTTAGTGGGTAGATGATGACTTCATAACCTGCAATTATACATATAAATAAATTAGAACAAAATTAAGTAGTATTAATCTTAATGCATATTGTAAAATTGAAACATTAGTAGAATAAGTCAATTAGTTGGTTGAAAACCAGTGATGTTAGATTTACTAAGCTGTGCTTTAGAAATTGTGACCATAGAATGATATGCTAAATGCCACCTCCTAACCCTACAAGTATATCTCACACTTCATCTGACCACAAAACAGTTGAAAGAGCCTTTGGATCCAACCAGTAGTTGCAATCAGAGGCAATTAATGATTCATAAAAAGGGGTCAATCTTCATGTATAGCTTACCTTACTGATTTTTTCAGAACAGTAGCCCAGATTGAACAAATTAAAATAGTACAAAGTACTACATGAAAATGTTTCATATATACAGATTTAAAAACCTTACAGAAACAAGAAAAGCAATCTCATATTAAGAAGGTCTTCCAACTCCAGAAAAAGAGTGCAGTCCTTTTTCTTGATTCCCCTAAAATACTAAAGATTATAATACATGATTCTCAGCAAGTTATGTATTTGGTTGTAAACTAGCATGAAATTTGTAGTCACTTGCTAATCCTTGTATATATTCTTATTCAGCTTTATACTAAATTTTTTTATATATAGTAATATAACATACTTCTGAATTTCATATTTTACTTACATACAATGAATACTTAATAATAAACATGGACCTAATTGTCCCATATGAGACTTAGACTACTATTAGTTGTGTATTTGGGTTCTTTGTTTATCATATTTTACAGTCGAATTGTTGTAACAAATACCTATTTTAGAAATCCTGATTTTTAGATCCCCCAAAGTTAGTAGAATGTATGTATGATAATTTTAAACCTTTCTGGAATTTCTAACTTGGTCATGAGGGTAAACAACCAATATAATTACAACAGTTCTGTACTCATACAACCATTCTGTTTTTCACTTTCAGTATAGTATTCAATAAATTACATGAGAATTCAACATTTTATTATAAAATAGGCTTTGTGTTAGACGATTTTGCCCAATTGTAAGCTAATTTAAGGATTCTGAGAATGTTTAAGGTCGACTAGGCTAAGCTATGATGTTCAGTAGGTTAGGTGTATTAAATGCATTTTCAATTTACAACTTTTCAGTTCACGATGGATTTATTGGACGTAACCCTATTGGAAGAGGAGGAAGATCAGTATATATTTACTAGTTCATTAATTTAGCTGTAACATCTTCTATTAATTACAGTTTTTTCAACAAAATATTGTAGACACCTTTGCAACAATTTTGTTTTCTGAACCTATGTTTTTCTCAGTCCACAAAATAGCATTAGTGTAACTATTTACAGCTATTCTTCAAACATGTTTCAAGTCATCTATTGTAGGAATCAATGTTGCCATTTTCAATTGTTGTTGGTAAGAAAAATGTCATTTTATATCCAAATCTATAAATTCTACTTCTGAAAGTCACTAGAAAAACTACTGGTGGGAATGTAAATTTATACAACCACTATGGAGAACAGTATGGAGGTTCCTTAAAAAACTAAAAATAAAACTACCATATGACCCAGCAATCCCACTACTGGGCATATACCCTGAGAAAACCATAATTCAAAAAGAGTCATGTACCACAGTGTTCATTGCAGCACTATTTACAGTAGCCAGGAGATGGAAGCAACCTAAGTGTTCATCGACAGATGAATGGATAAAGAAGATGTGGCACATATATACAATGGAATATTACTCAGCCATAAAAAGAAATGAAATTGACTTATTTGTAGTGAGGTGGATGGAACTAGAGACAGTCATACAGAGTGAAGTAAGTCAGAAAGAGAAAAACAAATACCGTATGGAATCTAAAAAAAAAAAAAAAAAGGTCATGAAGAACCTAGTGGCAGGACAGGAATAAAGACACAGACGTAGAGAATGGACTTGAGAACACAGGGAGGGGGAAGGGTAAGCTGGGTTGAAGTGAGAGAGTGGCATGGACATATATACACTACCAAATGTAAAATAGTTAGTTAGTGGGAAGCAGCCACATAGCACAGGGAGATGAGCTCACTGCTTTGTGTCCACCTAGAGGGGTGGGTTAGGGAGGATTGGAGGGAGGCTCAAGAGGGAGGGGATATGGGGATATATGTATATGTATAGCTGATTCACTTTGTTGTACAACAGAAACTAACAGCATTGTGAAGCAATTATACTCCAATAAAGATGTATTAAAAAACAAATGTACTGTTTTCCACAAATCTTGTTTCTGAATATAGATTTTATATAAGCAGACTTTGGAGCTCTCTATTTTACAATGATTATTATGAGTGTGATAAAGTTTTTTGATCTAGGAGGTGTTTAGGCATTCTGAATGTCCAGTTTCTTTCTAGTCAAGGAAATAAATCAAAAGGTTATAACACAAAAAATTGTTCTAGACTTATAGTAACGTGAAAAAAATTAAACACTTGTGGATTCTTTCTGCGTGAACTCTGCTGTTCATGGTTCAGTCTATTTTCTAAACACCTCCTTTCACAGAGGATGCATCCTTTAAATGTATTTGCTTTATGATTGCCCATTGAAAATCCAGTAAAGTTTAAGGATGATATAGTTTTCTTTACTCTCTTGACTTTGTTTTGACTATCTCTTTCCTTGCAGTGTCTCTCTTCATACTTGTCATATAGCATTCCCAAACTCTAATGAACTTACTTGCTTGTGTATGTTGCTCACTATTAGAAAACATATCAAAGAGATCTGTGCATCTTATTTATTACTTTGTTCCAATTATCTTGCATATTACCTGACACAGTATAGTCAGCTCAGAAATGTTAAAATAAGGACTTCACTACAGAAATATTTGCTGGAAAAGCTGACTTCAGGCACTGATATATCCATATGTGCACAAAGTTTGGTCCTCTGTAAACATCTCTGGCATTTGCTTTCTCCTGCGTTAGTAGCTTTACCCGGAAGCAGGTCCCACTCTTTGTTTTGGCAGAACCACCACCGGCAGCTTCAGGCCCGATTCCTACTAACTCAGCATCTTCAGCAGGAGGACAGATTTCATCTCCCAGAACTTTCCACTAAAGCCTTGGCATGTCCCCTGAAGAGCCTTGTTTTAGTTACATGCCCATATCTGTAGTAAATTAGGTGGAGTTAGTAGAAAGGGAAATATACAGCCTGGCCGAGGCATCAGTGTGCCTCTAGCACTGCACGGTAGGGTAGGGGCAAGGGCAGCAGTGCCAAATTGGAAAGAGCGGAGGGTTTTATTTCCCAAAGGGAAAAGGTGTTACTTCACTGACCAAAACAACAGATGATCGCTACAAGATCTTAAGGCATTAGAAAATAGCCTGTAATAATCAGCATGAAAAACTCATATTTCTCTATAGTCCAACTATAATTAACTTAGATAATACTAACATTAACTTAATAAGTTCTATCATGTTAAGTGACAACCATTTGCCATTTGTTTTTATTCTTTAAAAATTTGTAGTGTCCCTCAAAATATCTGTTGCTGTGTATATTTCGTTGAATCATTTTTTTAAATTTTCATTTTAACAAATGAGTTATAAAAAGGTGTTTATACTTTGGACATGTGGTACAGAGTTAAAAATATATTTGTGGTAATATAGTAAAAATATATGCACAAGAGTTCCATTAAGAAAAATGAAATGTAGCAAAGGAATTTTTCCTTCTCTTTGATATAAATGCATACACATCTATACATAGAAAGAGAGAGAAAAGGAGGAGACATTGAGAGAGTAAAAGATACACATGCACACGGACATGCACACACACACACACAAAATATACCCATGAAAATGTCTTGCTTTATTTCTGACTGGGTATATAAAAATTCAAAATAAGAAAAGTATCATACAATTCCTAGGCTAAAATATATGTAAGAATAAATATTACAATCACAAGTTATTCTAAAACAGGCAAAATTGTTACAAGTCAATTGTAAAAACGCATGAGACAAAAGAAATACCTATGGAGGGATTTTAATTTAAGAAAGAGTGACATTCTTTGCAGCTAAGAGGCTATTTTAAAGAAGTATTGAACCAAAATAAGAAACTAGAAAATAATAAAGGTAAGAGTTGATTTATTTAAAAGCATGAAAATAGTAGAACTGACTTTTTCAAAACCTGAATTGTTTTTCCCTTTAGGCCGTATAGACTACTTTAGAATTCACACAAGTAAGTTAATTTAACAAATGTTTTCAAATTATCTAGATCTCTACTCACAGTATTGACCACTAGTCTATCTCCATTGAAAACTTTTCTGACCTGACATCCACAAATGCCCTTTCCCCCAAAATGTTTAATTTAGAATGACTTTACATTTCTCCTTACTTAAAGACATATATTAACATTTATTTCTTTTTTTTTTTAATGATCTTTTTAATGTGTTGTTGGATATTGTTTGCTAGTATTTTGTTGAGGATTTTTGCATCTATATTCATCAGTGATATTGGTGTGTAATTTTCTTTTATTGTAGTATCTTTGGTTTTGGTATCAGGGTGACAGTGACCTTGTAGAATGAGTTGGGGAGTGTTCCTTCCTCTGCAATTTTTTGGAAGAGTTTGCGAGGTTGGATGTTAGCTCTTCTCTAAATGTTTGATAGAGTTCGCCTGTGAACCTTATGGTCCTGGACTTTTGTTTGTTGGAAGATTTTTAATCACAATTTCAATTTCATTACTTGTGATTGGTCTGTTCATATTTTCTGTTTCTTCCTGGTTCAGTCTTGGAAGGTTATACTTTTCTAAAACTTTGTCCATTTCTTCAAAGTTGTCCATTTTATTGGCAAAGAGTTGCTTCTAGTAGTCTCTTATGCTTTTTATTTCTTCTGTGTCCATTGTAACTTCTCCATTTTCATTTCTAATTTTGTTGATTTGAGTCCTCTCCCTCCTTTCTTGATGAGTCTGGCTGAAGGTTTATCAATTTTGTTTATCTTCTCAGAAAACTGAGTTTTAGCTCTATTGATCTTTGCTTTTGTTTTCTTTGTTTCTATTTCATTTATTTCTGCTCTGATCTTTGTGATTTCTTTCCTTCTACTAACTTTGGGTTTTGTTTGTTCTTCTTTCTCTAATTTCTTTAGGTGTAAGGTTAGATAGTTTGAGATTTTTCTTGTTTCTTGAGGTAGTATTGTATTGCTATAAACTTCCCTCTTAGAACTGGTTTTGCTGCATCCCATGGGCTTTGGATCATCATGTTTTCATTGTCGTTTGTCTCTAGGTATTTTTTGATTCCCTTTTTGATTTCTTCAGTGATCTCTTGGTTATTTAGTAACGTATTGTTTAGCCTCCATGTGTTTGTGTTTTTTATGTGTTTTTCCCTGTAATTTATTTGTAATCATATATTGTGGTCAGAAAAGATGCTTGATATGATTTCAATTTTCTTAAATTTACTGAGGCTTGAGTTGTGATCCAAGATATGATCTATCTTGGAGAATATTCCATGTGTACTTGAGAAGAAAGTGTAATCTGCTCTTTTTGGATGGACTGTCCTATAAATATCAACTAAACCTATCTAGTCTATTGTGTCATTTAAAGCTTGTATTTCCTTATTAATTTTCTGTCTGGATGATCTGTCCATTGGTGTAAGTGAGGTGTTAAAGTCCCCCACTATCATTGTGTTACTGTCCATTTCCTCTTTTATAGCTGTTAGCATTTGTCTTATGTTTTTAGGTGCTCCTGTGTTGGGTGCATATATATTTATAACTGTTATATCTTCTTCTTGGATTGGTCCCTTAATCATTATGTAGTGTCCTTCCTTGTCTCTTGTAACATTGTTTCATCTGATATGAGTATTGCTACTCCAGCATCCTTTTGATTTCTATTTGAATGGAATATCTTTTTGCATCCCCTTACTTTCAGTCTGTGTGTGTCCCTGGGTCTGATGTTGGTCTCTTGTAGACAACATATATATGGGTCTTGTTTTTGTATCCATTCAGCCAGTCTGTGTCTTTTGGATGGAGCATTTAATCCATTTACATTTAAAGTAATTATCCATATGTGTGTTCCTATTACCATTTTCTTAAGTATTTTGAGTTTGCTTTTGTAGGTCCTTTCCTTCTCTTGTGTTTCCCACTTAGAGAAGTTCCTTTAGCATTTATTGTAGAGCTGGTTTGGTGGTGCTGAATTCACTTAGCTTTTGCTTGTCTGTAAAGCTTTTGATTTCTCTGTCGAATCTGAATGAGATCCTTGCTAGGTAGAGTAGTCTTGGTTTTAGGTTCTTCCCTTTCATCACTTTAAATATATTGTGCCACTCCCTTCTGGCTTGTAGAGATTCTGCTGAGAAATCAGCTGTTAACCTTATGGGAGTTCCCTTGCATGTTATTTGTCATTTTTCCCTTAATGCTTTTAATAATTTTTCTCTGTCTTTAATTTTTGTTTCATTACTATGTTTCTTGGTGTGCTTCTCCTTGGGTTTACCCTGCCTGGGACTCGGCACTTCCTGAATTTGGGTGGCTATTTCCTTTCCCATGTTAGGGAAGTTTTCGACTATAATCTCTTCAAATATTTTCTTGGGTCCTTTCTCTCTTCTCCTTCTGGGACCCCTATAATGCGAATGTAGTTGCATTTAATATTGTCCCAGAGGTCTCTTAATATTGTTCCATAGCAGTGAATTCCACCATTCTGTCCTCCAGGTCAGTTATACATTCTTCTTCCTCAGTTATTCTGCTATTGAATCCTTCTAGTGTATTTTTCATTTTAGTTATTGTATTGTTCATCTCTGTTTATTTGTTCTTCCATTCTTCTAGGTGTTTGTTCTTTAATTCTTCTAGGCGTTCATTAAACATTTCTTGCATCCTTTGATCCTTGCCTCCATTTTCTTTCCGAGGTCCTGGATCATCTTCACTATCATTATTCTGAGTCCTTTTTCTGGAAAGTTGCCTATCTCCACTTCATTTAATTGTTTTTCTGGGTTTTACCTTGCTCCTTCATCTGGTACATAGCTGTCTGCCTTTTCATTTTATTTGTCTTTCTGTGAATGTGGTTTTCGTTCCACAGGCCGCAGGACTGTAGTTCTTCTTGGTTCTACTATCTAACATTTATTTCTTTTAAAACTCACCATCTTGTGACTTTTTTCTATTAACAGATAACAAACCCCTCCTTCTACCACTACACCACCTGGATACGTGTCCACTGTAGCACTCATTACTTTATTTACAAAGATTGTTTCCATGTCTCTCTTCTCTTTGTTCTATAAATCCTTCAGAGCTCAAGTTGTTTTTCACTATTTTGTGCCTGTGTGTTGCCTAGAATATAGGAAGTGCTTAATTTGTGTTTGCTGAATAAATGATGAGAGAGAGAGAGTTTTGTGAAAGAGAGGAGGGAGTGGAAGGGAGGAGAGAAAGGTCTTGCACAGATGTACTTGCACATCAGTGTGTCTAACTATATAATTTAGCAGATGGGGAAAATGGTCTGTTTATTCAGGATAATACCCTTAAGTCCAAGATGTACTTTTCTTCTTTGGTTATTTTAGGACTCTGTTGGAACCTTAATAAATCCTCAAAAACTCCTTAAGCCCCATCTAAATTGTGATTATTTTCCTTTCTAAGGAGTTTTTAAAAACAATGCCTTAATTGTGCAGTGTTCTGTTTGATTTGTATCTTCAATATTAACTGTTAATAAGCAATGAACCAAAGTCAGGAATTTTTACTGATTAGCAATAAATGATTTTTACAAATGTTATCATAACTGGGCTTTGTTGAAGTTGCTACAGTGAATTTAAATGAGGAACAAAGGATGTTTTAATTGATCAGTGTCTCCTTTCCTGCTAAGCCAATCAATCATTTGTCTCTTGAAACCACAAAACATTCCAATAAATATTCAAGGAAGACCCAGTAGTAGGTTATTTCATAAACAGGAAGACATAGACAAGGCTTGATGTGTTCTACCCAACTTTGGCAGGAAGTTTAAAGTACAGCTTGAAAGGTATGGAAAGACCTTGCCCAAGGCTACAGTTACAAATGATTGGCTTTGTGGAGAAATTCTTTTTAATCAGTAGATAATACAACAAGATGGTAAAATTCTTGATTATTCAGCAGTTTGACAAAGCATTCCTGTAGGTTATTCTATTTGCAAATCGTAAAAATGTCTTTCTAACTTCCTCCTGGCACTTGCCTCATTTCTTTAACCCCTGTAATACTATGGGAAGTGCATCCTTCACTAAAATAGATTAAATTGCAAATCTCTGAAGTGTTTTTTTTCCCCAATTGAGGATACTAATAAATAAGAAGACAGCAGAATTCTAATTTCAGTTATTATCAGTATGTCCTATTTTTAAATGTTGGGTTCCAAGGCATCAACTTCCCTTACAATTTTTTGGTGAAAATATTTGGGTAAAGTATAGACAGAAAAAAGGTTTTATAATAAAAACACAAACAGGGATATTGCATCTCTGAAAGATGCTCTTATGAATTGGTTTTGATATTGTCCTGTCAAGCTTCAGTGCGGTAGCTTCATTTAGCCAGGAAAGTATTTCTAAAATATACAGGAATTTTGTGATATAAGCACATATGATTTGTATATTTTGCACAAGATTAAGAAAAATAAAGGGTGAAACTAATGCCAATTTTAATAATCAAATATTTTGTCAAACCAATCATTATCAGATGTTTCTTTTAGCAGATTTTATAGAGGAATCACTACATTTTTCAGTCAACTATGAAATTGAAAAATGATCTTTCAGTCATGTTACTGGATTTTTAGATAGCCTTCTCAATTTCACAAATAGTAAAACATAGGTGACATATTAATATCTGATATGATTTTCTGGGAATGCTGATTTAACTTGGTATAGAAAGTGGAAACAAAATTATTTTCTGTGTAGCCCTTGTACTTCAGTTTCAACACACCCTTAATTTTATTAGCCCTGGGATTAAGAAAAATAAAATAAAACAAAGAAGTATAATCCCAGCAAATGCAACTCACAGAAGTATTTAAGTGAGAAAACATAGGAGCAAGAAGGAAAATTAAGTGAAATAAACTTTTTGCCCAAAAGAGGAAACAGTTGATGACAGAAATATGTTTAAAAAAATATACACAAAAGGGGGTACAAAATTAAAATGAGGAAGTATATCAAAAACTCATTTTAATATGATATGATTAAGCAGTAGAAATTATCCTTAGCTAATATCTTAGTTGCGGCTATCTTTTTTATTCAAATCTACTTGTCCGTTTTCTCAGTTTTGTATCCATTAAATCAGAATAGAAATTATGGAATTCAGGTATTTGAAATGTGTCTATATTAATCAGCATTTTTTTGTATTTTGCATTTCAAATATAGGTACACATAAAATATTCTAATTAGCAGAAAAAACAACTTTGGCCAAAATTTTATATTTGTGCAATGAAAGCATCCTTTGACACAAGTTGGCTAAGATGTCTCCAGCCTGTGCACATTACCATGCTCCCCATTTGTTTTTGTTTTTTTTTTTTGGAATAGGCTGTGTCCAGTTCTTTGAAGTTGAAAGGTAAGCAGTAGCTCGTTGTTTTATGTTCAGAACACCAAGCAACTATCAACCAAGCTACACTTAAATCTTGTAGAACTCGGTGGGCTCTCTGGAGTACTAGTGGATACTAGAGGTTTCAACATGACTGTGGGGGTCAGGAGTGCTCAGAGAAGTCTTGCCTTACAAAATACTCTTTTCAATCAAAATCTAAAGAGTTAGTGGCACTAATCAGGGAGCAGAATTATCTTTAGAGGAGGGAATGGGATGTTTCAAGGCTCTAGGGAGGAGCAAATCTGGGGCATTTAGAGGGTGAATAAAAGCCCAGAGGGGCTGGGAGGGCTGGGTTGTAGAAATCCCAGAGAGCAGCCAGGGGTTAGGCTGGAGTGGTAAGCAAACAACCAATAGTGCAGGTCTTTGTAGACCTTCATCTTTTAAGCTACGGTAATTTACTAGAGATTTAAAGAGGACAGCAACAAGATAACAGATGGCATATTTTAGGATACCGACTGCAGTGTAGAAAATACACTGAGGTTGGGATAAAAAATGGAATAAGAGAGCCCAGATAGAAATCTATTATATGTGCTTAGATGAGAGATTGTGATACCTTAGAATAAGGCAGTAGCAGAAGACCGATTTGAGAAATGCTAAAGGGATAATACTGCAAGAACACTTTGGTCCTCTACAGCTCTACAGCTACAGTATCTGTGGATTGAGGTGCACTTGATAGTTCTAATCGCTTCATACCTTAAAGACTTATTTTTATGTGCTCATATTAAAACTTAATAAAATAGAGACTTCCTCTTTTAAGAATCAATGCACATGCCTTAGTCTTTGTTTATGCAGGGAATCCCTACTTGTTCTGAACACTAAGACATTGCTTCTAGTTTTCAGATCTGAGTTTATGTTGAACCTTTTTTTTCCCCCCTTGCTTCAATTAGAAGGTTTAAACTGAGACTCAGTGCCTTCATTTGCCCCTCCTTTATGATACGGGTGTCTGAACACCAAACCAGCAAAGTATGTTTATGTTTTCTGCCTGGTGTGTGCCTGTAATAATTACCAAGCAAATGAAACCAAGTGCTTTAATTGTTCATAAAGTGGTTTCAGAGCTAGACTTAGTTCACTTGTGTTAAAGCAATAACTAGTAAAGAAATTGTCTCACTACTGAGGAAGAATGTTGATAAAGTTATTGAAAGACCCTAGCATTCTTCAAGATTGTAATGCACAGAATAGATATTACCAGATGTTTTAGTTTCTCCAGACAGGCAACTTTGTTGCCAGGAAAGGAGTGCATTTTGAGAAAGAAGTAGCTACACACCATAAGGAATCTATATAATTTGTAACTATTATTACATTCTAACTTCACTGCAAATCTATGAAGAGGTTTTGATATTTTACTCACATTTGAAACCTAAGAAAACTGAGTCACAGGAAATTTAAATAATATTTTTGATGGCATG
The DNA here is from genome assembly GCF_008692025.1 of Phocoena sinus. Taxonomy (NCBI): domain Eukaryota; kingdom Metazoa; phylum Chordata; class Mammalia; order Artiodactyla; family Phocoenidae; genus Phocoena; species Phocoena sinus. The sequence continues at coordinate 3,995,938 of NC_045783.1, forward strand.
GAGTTAATTTGGACAGTAAAAGGGGAAGAACTTTCCAGAAAGCTAGTTGGCATAATGTAATAAAGCCATTAAATTTTCATAAAGAGATCTCTAAACCTACCTCAAGAATTCATATCAATGCTATAGAATGATCTTAGAGACATAATTTCCTTATGTTAATTTTCTTTATCAAAATGGCATGCTCTTCTACTTTAAGACCTGCTTCAGTATCACTTCTCTTTACTTCTTATTTGCTGACATATAAAAATTATGTAATTCTCTTAAGATTTATGTATATATTGAGTGAACCATTTATGTTCATTGTAGAATAATCAAGAAGTTCATGTAGCAAAAAAGACAAAATGCACCCATAATGTCAGTACTCCAAAATAACCTTATGGAGTATATTTATGTAGTATTTTTACACATATACATATAAATGTTCAGTGTTTTTTGTTTTAGAAATGGGATTATGTAATAGATACCAGTTTATAGCATAGTTTTTCCTCCAATATACAAAGAAATACAAATATTTAATGTGTACATTTTGATAAGTTTGGACATATGCAATAACCAGTGATACCATCACCAGGATCAAGAGAATAGACATATCCAACGCTTCTCAAAGTTTCCCCTGTATCTTTTTGTTTTTTTTTTAATCTTGTTTTGTTTTCTGTTTTTTACTATGGTGACTTTTAAAAGAGTAAAATACAGGTATGTTTTCAGTGTGATAAAAATTTTTTTCGTTAATAAATTTGAAATCTGAGTCACCTATATTTTCATACTTAATAGGAAGTTTTATTCCACCTTGAAAATCAAAATGAGACATAAGTGCAATCTTTTGAACTGTGTTATAATCTTATTTTCTTTAAAAAAATTCTCTAAAGATGTTTTCTTGCAATTAACTTATTCAAGTTTGCTAATGAAGTTAAACATCGTTTTTATATTTATTAATCATTTGCATTTTACCAGGTTCTGTTTGGCTCCCGCTGTTACTTCTGGAAGACTTAGGATGGGTGGAGGGAGAAGAGAGATGGAAAATAAAATAAGATTTTGAAATGTGATAAGAGGAATAGAGTGGGGAGAACAGGAGCAGGGGCAGCAACTCTAATTCTCAGACCTTCCTTGGCTGACTTCCTTCCCCTCGGCTAGATTCCATCACTACCCTCTATATTAGAGCTTCACTCCTTTTAACTCTTAAGTTAGTTTATTTTGACCAGGATCTCATTCCCTAGTAATCCTTCCTAGAGACTCCAGTGGACAAAGGGTCATTCCGGACCACGGAGCTTTCTTATTTGGTCTGGAATATTGCTGAAATGATAACCATATCTCACTTTTAAGTAAAATATCACGGTGAATACTATATTTAATCATTGTTGGTAGCAACTCCTGGAAAATATAGCATTGTATTTTACTTACATACTGCAATTACAAGCATACCTCATTTTATTGTGCTTCTCTTCATTGTGCTTCACAGATACTGTGGTTTTTGCAAGTTGAAAGTTTGTGGCAAACCTGTATCGAGCAAATCTATTGGTGCCATTTCCCAACAGCATTATTTTTAAATTAAGGTATGTGCATTGATTTTTTTAGATATAGTACTATTGTAACGACTACAGTATAGTGTAACCATAACTTTTATAAGCCCTGGGAACCAAAACATTTGTATTACTTGCTTTATTATGATATTCACTTTCCTGTGGTGGTCTGAAACTGAACCCACAATATCTTTTAGGTATGCCTGTACTAATTCATTACTTGTAAAATATCTTTAATTGTTGGTGATAGACATTCAAAAACTACATTTCATCCACAAATGTTAAATATTCAGAACTGTCTACGAGTGAGACAATATTTCTGGGCTTCTAAGAATATTCAGATCCCTAGAAAGTGATACACAAGAGTATTAATTCTGTAGGTTCTCCCATAGTGCCCATAAAATACAAGTCTACTTTGGAGATACATGCTCACCAACTTTCTAAGTATGAACTTGGTTTTCCTAAGAGGGGTGTACTGACTCTGGGAAATGTGCATCTCAGTATAAATTAATGACATTATATCCTTCCACTTTGTAAAGAAGACATTATTTGCATTTCAGCAGTTAAAGACTACCCTCTAAATGCAAGGCAAAAATCCTATTAATCTAGTGTGCAATTTGTACGTAGTAGTTACACAAATTATTTTGAATGGTTAAGACTGGTTTCCTAAATCAAGTTATCTGTGGACTCTCTCCCCATACCCACATTCATTACTATAAATAAATTAAATTTTGTTGTTACAAATCTTAATTGGGGGTTAGAAGGAAATATTGATACATTGTTTCCTCTCTGATTATACCTGATGGTTTCTATTTGAAATACAGTTGACCCTTGAACAACAAAGGTATTAGGGCTGCTGACCCTCAGCACAGTTGAAATCCAAGTTTAACTTTATAGTCAGCCCTGGCTATCTGATTCCTCTGTATCTTTGGTTGCACATCTAAAGATCATGTAGTACTGTGGCATTTACTGTTTACAAAAAAAACAACACGTATAAGTGGACCTGTGTATTTCAAACCTATGTTGTTCAAGGGTCAACTCTATAACATGTTATCTGAAAATTTGTGAGAGGGGAATTCCAATCATAAAACATGCCATTTTTATAATCTAAAGATTTTACCAGAAAAAAAGAAATTTCAATTGATATTTGAATTTTCTGACTTCTTTTCTTAGATGTTTATATTTTACACTTGAAGAATAATCTTCAAAATATTTGATTGTTAGAATACAACAATTCAAAGGCATTAGATAAAAATGCCTGTTGGTGGGGTTTCCCTGGTGGCGCGGTGGTTGAGAGTCCGCCTGCCAATGCAGGGGACACGGGTTCGTGCCCCGGTCTGGGAAGATCCCACATGCCGTGGAGCAGCTAGGCCCGTGAGCAATGGCCACTGAGCCTACGTGTCCGGAGCCTGTGTTCCGCAACGGGAGAGGCCACAACAGTGAGAGGCCCGCGTACCGCAAAAAAAAAAAAAAAAATGCCTGTTGGTGGAAGCCATACTTTCAGTCTGTTCTTAACATCCCAACATTTTGGTAGATGTCTTCTGGCTACTCATTCTTAGACTGAAAAGCTACAGTTATTTCATTTACTTTTGTGTAATATAGTCTCTCAACCTTCCATTTCCAGTGCCTCTTTGCATATGATATATATTTTTTTAACATCTTTATTGGAGTACAATTCCTTTACAATGGTGTGTTAGTTTCTGCTTTATAACAAGGTGAATCAGCTATACATATTCATATATCCCCATATATCCTCCCTCTTGCATCTCCCTCACTCCCACACTCTTTATCCCACCCCTGCTAGGTGGTCACAAAGCACCAAGCTGCTCTCCCTGTACTATGTGGCTGCTTCCCACTAGCTATCTGTTTTACATTTGATAGTGTATATAGCTCCATGCCACTCTCTCACTTCATCCCAGCTTATGCTTCCCCCTCCCTGTGTCCTCAAGTCCATTCTCTACATTTACATCTTTATTCCTGTCCTGCCACTAGGTTCCTCAGAACCTCTTTTTTTTTTTAGATTCCATATATATGTGTTAGCATGCAGTATTTCTTTTTCTCTTTCTGACTTACTTCACCCTGTATGACTGTCTCTAGGTCCATCCATCTCACTACAAATAACACAATTTCAATTCTTTTTATGGCTGAGTAGTATTCCATTGTATATATGTGCCAGATATTCTTTATACATTAATCTGTCGATGGACACTTAGGTTGCTTCCATGTCCTGGCTATTGTAAATAGTGCTGCAATGAACATTGTGGTACATGACTCTTTTTGAAATATGGTTTTCTCAGCGTATATGTCCAGTAGTGGGATTGCTGGGTCATATGGTAGTTCTATTTTTAGTTTTTGAAGGAACCTCCATACTGTTCCCCATAGTGGCTTTATCAATTTACATTCCCACCAACAGTGCAAGAGGGTTCCCTTTTCTGCACACCCTCTCCAGCATTTATTGTTTGTAGATTTTTTGATGATGGCCATTCTGACTGTTGTGAGATGATACCTCATGGTACTTTTGATTTGCCTTTTTCTAATGATTAGTAATGTTGAACATCTTTTCATATGTTTGTTGGCAATCTGTATATCTTCTTTGGAGAAATGTCTATGTAGCTCTTCTGCCCATTTTTGGATTGGGTTGTTTGTTTTTTGATATTGAGCTGCATAAGCTGCTTGTAAATTTTGGAGATTAATCCTTTGTCAGTTGCTTCATTTGCAAATATTTTCTCCATTCTGTGGGTTGTCTTTTCATCTCCTTTGTGGTTTCCTTTGCTGTGCAAAAGCTTTTGTTTCATTAGGTCCCATTTGTTTACTTTTGGTTTTATTTCCATTTCTCTAGGAGGGGGGTCAAAACGCATCTTGCTCTGATTTATGTCATACAGTGTTCTGCCTATGTTTCCCCCTAAGAGTTGTATAGTGTCTGCCCTTACATTTAGGTTTTTAATCCATTTTGAGTTTATTTTTGTGTATGGTGTTAGGGAGTGTTCTAATTTCATTCGTTTACATCTAGCTGTCCAATTTTCCCAGCACCACTTATTGAAGAGGCTGTCATTCTCCATTGTATATTTTTGCCTCCTTTATGAAAGATAAGGTGACCATATGTGCATGGGTTTATCTCGGAGCTTTCTATCCTGTCCATTGACCTATATTTCTGTTTTTGTGCCAGTACCATACTGTCTTGATTACTGTAGCTTTGTAGTATAGTCTGAAGTCTGGGAGCCTGATTCCTCCAGCTCCATTTTTCCTTCTCAAGATTGCTTTGGCTATTCGGGGTCTTTTGTGTTTCCATACAAATTGTGAGACTTTTTTGTTCTAGCTCTATGAAAAATGCCATTGGTAGTTGGATAGGGATTGCATTGAATCTTTGGTTGCTTTGGGTAGTATAGTCATTTTCACAATGTTGATTCCTCCAATGCAAGAACATGGTATATCTCTCCATCTGTTTGTATCATATTTAATTACTTTCATCAGTGTCTTCTAGCTTTCTGCATACAGGACTTTTGTCTCCTTAAGTAGGCTTATTCCTAGGTATTTCTTTTTGTTGCAGTGGTAAAAGGGCATGTTCCCTTGATTTCTCTTTCAGATTTTTCATCATTAGTGTATAGGAATGCAAGAGATTTCTCTGCATTAACTTTGCATCCTACTACTTTACCAAATTCATTGATTAGGTCCATTAGTTTTCTGCTTGCATCTTTAGGATTCTCTGTATAGTATCATGTCTTCTGCAAACAGTGACAGCTTTACTTCTTTTCTGACTTCGATTCCTTTTATTTCTTTTTCTTCTGTGATTGCTGTGGCTAACACTTCCAAAACTATGTTGAATAATAGTGGTGAGAGTGGACAACTTTGTTTTGTTCCTGATCTTAGAGGAAATGGTTTCAGTTTTTCACGATTGAGAACAATGTTGGCTGTGGGTTTGTCATATATGTCCTTTATTATGTTGAGGTAAGTTCCATCTGTATCTACTTTCTGGAGGGTTTTTATCATAAATGGGTGTTGAATTTTGATGAAAGCTTTTTCAGCATCTGTTGAGATGATCATATGGTTTTTCTCCTTCAATTTGTTAATATGGTTTATCACATTGCTTGATTTGCGTATATTGAAGAATCCTTGCATTCCTGGGATAAACCCCACTTGATCATGGTGTATGATCCTTTTAATGTGCTGTTGGATTCTGTTCACGAGTATTTTGTTGAACATTTTTATATCTATGTTCATCAGTGATATTGGCTTGTAGTTTTCTTTCTTAGTGACATCTTTGTCTGGTTTTGGTATCAGGGAGATGGTGACATTGTAGAGTGAGTTTGGGAGTGTTCCTCCCTCTGCTATATTTTGGAGGAGCTTGAGAAGGATAGGCATTAGCTCTTCTCTAAATGTTTGATAGAATTCACCTGTGAAGCTATCTGGTGCTTGGCTTTTGTTTGTTGGAAAATTTTTAATCACACTTTCAATTTCAGTGCTTGTGATTGGTCTGTTTATATTTTCTATTTCTTCCTCATTCAGTCATGGAAGGTTGCGCATTTCTAAGAATTTGTCCATTTCTTCCAGGTTGCCCATTTTATTGGCAGATAGTTGCTTGTAGTAATCTCTCATGATCCTTTGTATTTCTGCAGTGTCAGTTGTTACTTCTCCTTTTTCATATCTAATTCTATTGATTTGAGTCTTCCTCCTTTTTTTCCTGATGAGTCTGGCTAATGGTTTATCGATTTTGTTTATCTTCTCAAAGAACCAGCTTTTAGTTTTATTGATCTTTGCTATGGTTCCCTTCATTTCTTTTTCATTTATTTCTCTTCTAATCTTTATGATTTCTTTCCTTCTGCTAACTTTGGGGTTTTTTTTTCTTCTTCACTCTGTAGTTACTTTATATGTAAATTTAGGTTGTTGATTTGAGGTGTTTCCTGTTTCTTGAGGTAGGATTGTATTGCTATAATCTTCCCTCTTAGAACTGCACTTCCTGCATCCTATAGGTTTTGTGTCATCCTGCTTTCATTATCATTTGTTTCTAGGTATTTTTTGATTTCTTCTTTGGTTTCTTCAGTGATCTCCTGGTTAGTTAGTAGTGTATGTTCAGCCTCCATGTGTTTGTATTTTTTACAGATTTTTTCCTGTAATTGATATCTAGTCTCATTGCATTGTGGTCAGAAAAGATACTTGATATGATTTCAATTTTCTGAAATTTACCAAGACTTGATTTTTGACCCGAGGGAGAATGTTCCATGAGCACTTGAGAGGAAAGTGTATTGTGTTGGTTTTGGATGGCATGTCCTATAAATATGAATTAAGTCCATCTTGTTTAATGTACCATTTAAAGCTTGTGTTTCCTTATTTATTTTCATTTTGGATGATCTGTACATTGGTGAAAGTGGGGTGTTAAAGTCCCCTACTATTTTTCTGTTCCTGTTGATTTCCCCCTTTTATGGCTGTTAGCATTTTCTTTTTGTGTTGAGCTGCTCCTATTTTGGGAGCATAAACATTTACAATAGTTATATCTTCTTCTTGGATTGATCCCTTGATCATTATGTAGTGTCCCTCTTTGTCTCGTGTAAGAGTCTTTAAGTCTATCTTGTCTGATATGAGAATTACTACTACAGCTTTCTGTTGATTTCCATTTGCATGGAATATCTTTTTGCATCCCCTCACTTTCAGTATGTATGTGTCCCTAGGTCTAAAGTGTGTCTCTTGTACACAGCATATATATGGGTCTTGTTCTTGTATCCATTCACCAGTCTTTGTCTTTTGGTTAGAGCATTTAATCCATTTACAATTAAGGTAGTTATCGGTTTGTATGTTCCTATTACCAGTTTCTTAACTGTTTTGGGTTTGTTATTGTAGTTCTTTTCCTTCTGTTGTGTTTCCTACCTAAAGAAATTCCTTTAGCATTTATTGTAGAGCTCGCTTTGTGGTGCTGAATTCTCTTAGCTTTTGCTTGTCTGAAAAAGATTTTATTTCGCCATCAAATCTGAATGAGATCCTTGCTGGGTAGAGTAATCTTGGTTGTAAGTTTTCCCCTCTCATAACTTTAAATATGTCCTGCCACTCCCTTCTGGCTTGCAGAGTTTCTGCTGAAAGATCAGCTGTTAACCTTATGCGGATTCCCTTGTATGTTATTTGTTGTCTTTCCCTTGCTGCTTTTAATATTTCTTCTTTGTATTTAATTTTTGTTAGTTTGATTAATATGTGTCTTGGCATGTTTCTCCTTGGATTTATCTTGTATGGGACTCTCTGTGCTTCCTGGACTTGACTATTTCCTTTCCTATATTAGGAAAGTTTTCAACTCTAATCTCTTCAAATATTTTCTCAGTCCCTTTCTTTTTCTATTCTTCTTTTGGGACCCCTGTAATTCGAATGTTGTTGTGTTTAATGCTGTCCCAGTGGTCTCTGATACTGTCCTCAATTCTCTCCATTCTTTTATCTTTATTCTGCACTGCAGTAGCTTTTTCCACTATTTTATCTTCCAGGTCACTTATCACTTCTTCTGCCTCAGTTATTCTGCTATTGGTTCCTTCTAGAGAATTTTAAATTTCATTTATTGTGTTGTTCATCATTGTTTGTTTGCTCTTTTCTTCTAGGTCCTTGGTAAACGTTTCTTGTATTTTCCACATTCTATTGCCAAGATTTTGCATCATCTTTACTATCATTACTCTGAATTCTTTTTCAAGTAGACTGCCTATTTCCTCTTCATTTGTTAGGTCTGGTGGTTTTTTACCTTGCTCCTTCATCTGCTGTGTGTTTCTCTGTCTTCTCATTTTGCTTAACTTACTGCATTTGGGGTCTCCTTTTCATAGGCTGCAGGTTCGTAGTTCCTGTTGTTTTTGGTGTCTGCCCCCAGTGGCTAAGGTTGGTTCAGTGGGTTGTGTAGGCTTCCTGGTGGAGGGGACTAGTGCCTGTGTTCTGATGGATGAGACTGGATATTGTCTGTCTGTTGAGCAGGTCCCCATCCAGTGGTGTCTGTGACCTTATTATGATTATAGGCAGCCTTTCTGCTACTGGGTCGTGTTGTGTTCCTGTCTTGCTAGTGGTTTGGCGTATTGTGTCCAGCCCTGTAGCTTGCTGGTCATTGAGTGGAGCTGGGTCTTGGCGTTGACATGGAGATCTCTGGGAGGTTTTTGCCTTTTGATGTTATGTGGAGCTGGGAGGTCTCTGGTGGACCAATGTCCTGAACTTGGCTCTCCCACCTCAGAGGCACTGGTCTGACACCCGGCCAGAGCACTAAGATCCTGTCATCCACATGGCTCAGAATAAAAGGGAGAAAAAAAGAAAGAAAATAAAATAAAGTTATTAAAATAAAAAATTATTAAAAAGTTAATAAGTAATAAAAAAAGAAAGAAAGAAACAAGAGAGCAACCAAACCAAAAAACAAATCCATCAATGATAAAAGCACTAAAAACTATACTAAAAAAATAAAATACAGGCACATACAACCCTAGGACAAATGTAAAGGCAAAGCTATAGAGACAGAGTTACACAAAAAATCATACAGATACACACTCAGAAAAAGAGTAAAAGGAAAAAATATATCAATATATTTTTAAAGAAAAGGAGAGCAACCAAATAAATAATCTACCAATGAGGGTAAACTCTAAATACTAAAGTAAGATAAACATAAAACCAGAAACAAATTAGATGCAGAAAGCAAACCCCAAGTCTACAGTTGCTCCAAAAGTCCACTGCCTCAATTTTGGGGTGATTCATTGTCTATTGAGGTATTCCACAGATGCAGGGTACATCAAGTTGATTGTGGAGATTTAATCTGCTGCTCCTGAGGCTGCTGGGAGAGATTTCCCTTTCTCTTCTTTGTTTGCACAGCTCCTGGGGTTCAGCTTTGAAGTTGACCCCACCTCTGCATGTCAGTCAACTGAGGGCCTCTCTTCCCCACCCAGAGAGGAGGGGGTTAAAGTAGCGGCTGTTAGTGGGCTCTGGTTCACTCAGATCAGCGGGGAGGGAGGGGTACGGAATGCAGGGCTGAGCCTGTGGAGGCAGAGGCCGGTAGGACACTGCAACAGCCTGAGGCACACCGTGTGTTCTCCCTGGGAAGGTGTCCCTGGATCACGGGACCCTGGAAGTGGCGGGCTGCATAGGCTCCTGGCAGGGGAGGTGTGGACAGTGACCTGGGCTTGCACACAGGCTTCTTAGTGGCCATAGCAGCAGCCTTAGTGTTTCATGGCCATCTCTGGTGTCTGCGCTGATAGCTGCATCTCACACCCATCTCTGAAGCTCGTTTAGGCAGTGCTCTGAATCCCCTCTCCTTGTGCACCCTGAAACAATTGTCTCTTGCCTCTTAGGCAGGTCCAGACTTTGTCCCGGACTTCCTCCAGGCTAGCTGTGGCACAGTAGCCCCCTTCAGGCTGTGTTCACGCAGCCAACCCCAGTCCTCTCCCTGGGGTCTGACCTCCGAAGGCCGAGCCTCAGCTCCCAGCCCCCTGGCGGGTGAGCAGACAAGCCTCTCGGGCTGGTGAGTGCTGGTCGGCACTGATCCTCTGTGCAGGAATCTCTGTGCTTTGCCCTCTGCACCACTGTGGCTGTGCTTTCCTCTGTGGCTCCGAAGCCTGCCCCTCGCTCACCCCCTGTCTCCACCAGTGAAGGGGTTTCCTAGTGTGTGGAAACCTTTCCTCCTCCACAGCTCTCTCCCAGAGGGGCAGGTCCTGTCCCTATTCTTTTGTCTGTTTTTTTCTTTTTTCTTTTGCCCTACCCAGGTACCTGGGGAGTTTCTTGCCTTTTGGGAGGTCTGAGGTCTTCTGCCAGTGTTCAGTAGGTATTCTGTAGGGGTTGTTCCACATGGAGATGTATTTTTGATGTGTTCGTGGGGAGGAAGGTGATCTCCACGTCTTACTCCTCTGCCATCTTGAAGGTCTTAACCTGTATATGATATTTTTATATGTTTTGGTTAATGACTTTTTTTACAAGGTGTATTTTGCCTTTTATTTTAATGACTTAAAAAACTCTCAAACTTTGTTTTTAATTTGCTCTCAAAAATATTCAAAGTAGAATTTGCATTTACCACTTCACTGTGTTCGTAATAATCAGCAGAATGAAATGGTAAGTACAAGGAAATTTATCTTTTATGGTTGGACAAACCCATCAATAGGAACAAAAAAAGGTTGCCTCTCTCTCTTTTTTTAATAAGTTGAAAAAGCATCTGTCTTACTCTAAACAATATACTTCACCAACCATGTAAGAATTTATTTCCATTGTCCTGATTTACTTAGTTGAAAAATGGCCTTACCAGCTTGCAAGTTACTTATTGTTCTTATTAAAGGAAGTTTTTCCTTTATGGAAGGCAATGGACACTGCAGTATATAGTAATTTTATACAGCAGAGATTCTAAAACTAGTGCTTTCTTAACTATTTCTTCAGTGTTTAAATATCATCAACATAAAGGGAGCTAAGAGAACTGATGACATAAAAATCCTCTCAATATATGCAGCATGGAAAATTTGAAATCCCAAATCATGACTCTTACCAATGTCAAAGCTGAATCAAAAGTGAAGCTAATTGCATGAGAGAAAGAACCTTATTCAGCACATAGCCAAAAGGTAACTTAAGAGAATGTAGTTATGTTACAAGAAGAATGTAGCAGGTTTAGCTCAAAAGAATTCCTTTAACCTCCTATTCAAGAGTAGATATTTTACTGACACTAGTTCAAAGGTTATAAATTCAACAAACTGGATATTTGTATTTCTCATATGGTTATTATATATTTTACCAGACAAGCAAAAGTGATTATCAACACGTTAGATCTCTTTCAATGTATGGGTGGGTTATGAAGTCAGGGATTTGTAGATGATGTGACATTTAACTACATTTGAAGAATAGTCTTTGGATGATAGGACAGGAAAATATAGGAAATACTAAGTATGACACTGAGCATGAAGGGTTGCTTGAAGTATTAAAGAACTATTACATTTTAAAGGGTTACTGATAGGAAAAAAGAAAGGTACAGTTCAAGGAAGTAGGAAATAAGTGTGCTATAGCTGTGGCTCTACTGGTTTCTCTAAGGACCTAAGCTGAGTCTGTTTGTCTCTGCTCCTTGTGCTGTCATTCCCCTGGGTGTTCAGCTGAGATTCTCACAAGGCAGCACTGCATTCCATGAGGGCAGTGAACTGGTGGCAGCTCTGAAACCCAGTTAGGCACCTGTTGCCAGATCCCCCTACTTTAAAGAGAGGAAATGTTCCTTGATGAGGGTGAAGTTCTTATACTCAGATATGGTTCTCTAACTCATGGCTTTCCTGACATTGATTGAGCACTGGATGGTTACTTCTTTTTACAACTGTCTTCAGAACACAGATAAATAAGAGAAGAATCTATCTTCTAAAATCAAGGTAGTTGAATAAACATAATAAGTGTACTGTGGTAGTATAACACAGATAAATGGGTAGAGAATTGGTAAAATTATATTACATATTTAGAAAATGTTAAGTAGCTATTATGGGTAAAATACAAATTTTATTGGCACCATGATATATGTGAATGTGAAAAACTTACACATTCTAGGGCTTCCCTGGTGGTGCATTGGTTGGGGGTCCACCTGCCAATGCAGGGGATGCGGGTTCGTGCCCCGGTCTGGGAGGATCCCACATGCTGCAGAGCGGCTGGGCCTGTGAGCCATGGCCACTGAGCCTGCGCGTCCGGAGCCTGTGCTCTGCGATGGGAGAGGCCACAGCAGTGAGAAGCCTGTGTACCGCAAAAAAACAAAACAAAAAAACTTACACATTCTAAATTGAGAAGGCCATTTTGTAAAATTCAAAATTGTTAGAATATTCTTAAAGGCAAAAAAAAGAGATCCATAAAACTTAAAGTTTCAAAGTGTGTGTGTGTGTGTGTGTGTGTTTCAGACTGAGAAAGATATGCATGAACAGGACCACATACATCCATAAGTAGGGTACCTGAGCTAGAGGGCTGGCAAACTTTATGTATTCCATCATGGAAAAAAGGGAATTCAGTACCCAGCAACTAGTAATTCTGCTAGATACTATACATGTGACTTCATTATGCCTTACAGCACCCTATTTTACCACAGTTTTTAAAGAATGGTCATTTATTTTCAAGATGAGGAAGCAGAAAATGAGCGATTGTCATTAGCTTGTTTAGTTCAGTCAGTGTCAGAGCTGAAATTAGAATCTAGGTGTGTTCAATTAAATAGCCCGTGTGATATCCAATAAACCAAGTTGGCACAGTTTCCTGATTCAGGTCCATGGACACTCTGTTAAGTTTATAAATTGTAATAATGGGTAAAAGATATTTGGATGGTTGTGACTATAGTCTCTGCATTAAATATTTAATAAGAGTTGTAAGAATTAGGTGTTGAGAAGTAGAGAGGAAAAAATCTACTGAAATACATACTACCAAGAGTGAAGATTAGCTCCCAGTTTGAGTTCCCTAAAATAAATGAGCATAAACACTTGAAATAAATCTTGGATGACTTTTGAGTTATTTATTTTATCTAAATACATTTTAAGGTGTTTGCAAACAGATTCCTTCCCTGCTCTCACTTGCCCCATCCCATCCTAACTCCGGAAGGTTTCACAATAAATTTCACCCAGTAGCAAAGAAAAACAAAACAAAAAAAACATTTTTTATTATAGTACCTAACTTCTGATGGGAAGGTAAACATTAAATGTTGTTTTATTAATGAATTGAAATGGTCAAATACAAAAAAGAACTTTCTAAGATATCCAGAGAAAAACAGCAGGCAACTTATTGGGAAAAATCCAATTTGAATGACAGTAAACTTCTTATCAGAAACCATGGAAGTCAGAAAGAAGTAGTACAATATTTTTCAAGTGCTGAAAGAAAAATTAATGTAAATTCAGAAACTTAAAGTCAGTCAAAATATTAATTAGGTGTGACAGGTCACTGAAGACATTCTCAGATAAAGAAAAAAGAAGACAGTTTGTCACAGGCATACATATTCTAAAGAATGGCTAAAGGAAATTCTCTAAACAAAAAAGAAATAATTTAAAAAACAAACTTTGATGCTTCAAAGAGAAAGACAGGACACAGTAAGCAAAAATATGGGAATATACGTTTGGCTTTTATTCTCCACCTGAGCATTTAAATTCTGTTTGACAATTGAAGTGAAAATTGTGAAAATGTCTGATATGTTTTTAAATGTATACAGAGGAAAGTTTTAAAGCAATTGTATTGTAAATGAAAGAAAGTAAAGAAATTTAAGAGGAGGAAAAATGTCTCTGTTTCTTTCAAACTAGTGAAATGAGGACACCAGTAGACTGGGATAAGTTATGTGGATATAATACAATGCTTAGAGCAAACAATTAAAAAGCTATGCAGGGCTTCCCTGGTGTCACAGTGGTTGAGAGTCCGCCTGCCAATGCAGGGGACACGGGCTCATGCCCCGGTCTGGGAAGATCCCACATGCTGCGGAGCGGCTGGGCCCATGAGCCGTGGCCGCTGAGCCTGTGCTCTGCAACGGGAGAGGCCACAACAGGGAGAGGCCCGCGTACCGAAAAAAAAAAAAAAAAAATAATAATAATAATAATAAAAGCTATGCAAAGAATTACAATCAAACACACTACAGATAAATGAAAATAAGATTTTAAAATGTTCGCGTAACACAGAAAGGCAAGAAAAAGAGAAATAAATGAAAGAGAAGAACAGGAGAAAAATTAAAATGTCAGACTTAAGCTCTAACAAATCAATAATTACATAATTTCTAAATCAGTGGCTGGCAGAGTGGATTAGTAAACATGCTTCCACTATACACTGTGTACAAGAAACTGACTTTAACTATAATGATATAGACAGGTTTACAGTAGAAGGATGGAAAAATATACATCATAAAAATTTTAATAAAAGAACAACAGGCATGGCTATGTTAATATTAAAAAAGCCACAATTTAATAAATATTACATAGACTTCCCAGCAAAGAAATTTACCAGAGTAAGCGAGGGTCATTATATAATGATAAAGGATTAATACAATAAAAAGACATATTTCTTTAAAATATTTATAGGAACATTTTCATATCCAAAGATACTAAAGTTTAAAGAGCTATGTAACATGAAGACAAACATTTTCAACTCCTATCTGCAGAAAGGATTAACTTTTTATAATAAAAAAAACATTACAGGGCTTCCCTGGTGGCGCAGTGGTTGAGAGTCCGCCTGCCGATGCAGGGGACACGGGTTCATGCTCCGGTCCGGGAAGATCCCACATGCCGCGGAGCGGCTGGGCCCGTGATCCATGGTCGCTGAGCCTGCACGTCTGGAGCCTGTGCTCTGCAACGGCAGAGGCCACAGCAGTGAGAGGCCCGCGTTACCACAAAAAAAAAAAAAAAAAAAATCATTACAAATTGGGAGGGGGGACCTTCAAGATGGCGGAGGAGTAAGACGTGGAGATCACCTTCCTCCCCACAAATGCATCAGAAATACATCTACATGTGGAACAACTCCTACAGAACACCTACTGAACACTGGCAGAAGACCTCAGACTTCCCAAAAGGCAAGAAACTCCCCACATACCTGGGTAGAGCAAAAGAAAAAAGAAAAAACAGACAAAAGAATAGGGACGGGACCTGCACCAGTGGGAGGGAGCCATGAAGGAGGAAAGGTTTCCTCACACTAGGAGCCCCTTCGCGGGCAGAGACTGCAGGTGGTGGAGGGGGGAAGCTTCAGAGCCACAGAGGAGAGCACAGCAACAGGGGTGCAGAGGGCAGAGTGGAGAGATTCCCACATGGAGGGTCGGTGCTGACTGGCACTCACCAGCCCGAGAGGCTTGTCTGCTCACCCTCCGGGGTGGGCAGGGCTGGGAGCTGAGGCTTGGGCTTCGGTCAGAGTGCAGGGAGAGGACTGGGGTTGGCGGCATGAACACAGCCTGCAGGGGGCTAGTGCACCACGGCTGGCCGGGAGGGAGTCTGGGGAAAAGTCTGGAGCTGCCAAAGAGGCAAGAGACCATTGTTTTGGGGCACACGAGGAGAAGGGATTCAGAGCGCTGCTTAAAGGAGCTCCAGAGACGGGTGCGAGCCATGGCTATCTGCGCAGACCTCAGAGACAGGCATGAAATGCTAAGGCTGCCACCGCCACCTAGAAGCCTGTGTGTGAGCACAGGTCACTATCCACACCTCCCCTCCCGGGAGCCTGTGCAGCCTGCCATTGCCAGGGTCCAGTGATCCAGGGACAACTTCCCTGGGAGAACACACAGCACGCCTCAGGCTGGTGCAACGTCACGCCGGCCTCTGCCAATGCAGGCTGGCCCCGCATCCGTACCCCTCCCTCCCCCCAGCCTGACTGAGCCAGAGCCCCCGAATCAGCGGCTCTTTTAACCCCGTCCTGTCTGAGCGAAGAACAGATGCCTCTGGCGACCTACACGCAGAGGCAGGGCCGAATCCAAAGCTGAACCCCGGGAGCTGTGCGAACTAAGAAGAGAAAGGGAAATCTCTCCCAGCAGCCTCAGGAGCAGTGGATTAAATCTCCACAGTCAACTTGATGTACCTGCATCTGTGTAGTACCTGAATAGACAATGTATCATCCCAAATTGAGGAGGGGAACTTTGGGAGCAACTGTAGACTTGGGGTTTGCTTTCTGCATCTAATTAGTTTCTGGTTTTATATTTATCTTAGTTTAGTATTTAGAGCTTATTATCATTGGTAGATTTGTTTATTGACTTGGTTGCTCTCTTCTTTTTATATACATATATTTTTTATTTTCCTTTTTCTCTTTTTGTGAGTGTGTATGCTTCTTTGTGTGTTTTTTAATGTATAGCTTTGCTTTTAACATTTGTCCTAGAGTTCTGTCTGTATTTTTTTTTTCTTTAAGTATAGTTTTTAGTACTTCTTATCATTGGTGGATTTGTTTTTTGGTTTGGTTGTTCTCCTCTTTCTTTCTTTCTGATTTTTTTTAAGTTACTTTTTCATTTTTAATAATTTAAAATTATTTTTATCTTAATATCTTTATTTTATTTTACTATTTTCATTCTTTTTCTTTTCTCCCTTTTATTCTGAGCTGTGTGGCTGACAGGGTCTTGGTGCTCTTTCTGAGAGTCAGGCCTGAGGTGGGAGAGCTGAGTTCAGGACATTGGTCCACCAGAGATCTCCCAGCCGCATGTAATATCAAATGGCAAATCTCTCCCACAGATCTTCGTCTCAACGCTAAGACACAGCTACACTCAATGACCAGCAAATTACAGTGCTGGACAACCCATGCCAAACCACTAGCAAGACAGGAACACATCCCCACCCATTAGCAGAGAGGCTACCTAAAATAATAAAGAGTTCACAGACACCCCAAAACACACCACTGAATGCAGTCATGCACTAACCAGAAAGATAAGATCCAGCCCCAACCACCAGAACACAGGCACTAGTCCCCTCCACCAGGAAGCCTACACAACCCACTAAACCAACCTTACCCACTGGGGGAAGACCATAAAAACAACAGAAACTACAAACCTGCAGCCTGCAAAAAGGAGACCCCAAATGCAGTAAGTTAAGCAAAATGAGAAGACAGAGAAATTACGCAGCAGATGAAGGAGCAAGGAAAAACCCACCAGACCAAACAAATGAAGAGGAAATAGGCAGTCTACCTGAAAAAGAATACAGAGTAATGACAGTAAAAATGATACAAAATCGTGGAAATAGAATGGAGAAAATATAAGAAACATCCATGAACAACACAATAAATGAAATTAAAAGTTAAAGTTTTCTAGGAGGAATCAATAGCAGAAAAACTGAGGCAGAAGAACAGATAAGGACCTGGAAGATAAAATAGTGGGAAAAACTACTGCAGAGCAGAATAAAGAAAAGAAAATGAAGAGAATTGAGGACAGTCACAGAGACTTCTGGGACATTAAATGCACCAACATTCAAAGTATAGGGGTCCCAGAAGAAGAAGAGAAAAAGAAAGGGACTGAAAAAATATTTGAAGAGATTATAGTTGAAAACTTCCCTAATATGGGAAAGGAGATGAACTCCACGAAGCACAGAGAGTCCCATACAGGATAAATCCAAGGAGAAACACACCAAGACAGATATTAATCAAACTATCAAAAATTAAATACAAAGAAAAAATATTAAAAGCAGCAAAGGGAAAGCAAGAAATAACATACAAGGGAATCCCCATAAGGTTAACAGCTGATAGTCCAGCAGTAACTCCGCAAGCCAGAAGGGAGTGGCGGGACATATGTAAAGTGAT
Source organism: Phocoena sinus (assembly GCF_008692025.1). Taxonomy (NCBI): domain Eukaryota; kingdom Metazoa; phylum Chordata; class Mammalia; order Artiodactyla; family Phocoenidae; genus Phocoena; species Phocoena sinus. The sequence continues at coordinate 4,013,601 of NC_045783.1, forward strand.
GAAAGGGTAAAACCTACAACTGAGATTACTCTACCCAGCAAGGATCTCATTCAGGTTTGACAGAGAAATTAAAACCTTTACAGACAAGCAAAAGCTAAGAGAATTCAGCACCACCAAACCAGCTTCACAACAAATGCTAAAGGAACTTCTCTAGGCAAGAAACACAAGAGAAGGAAAAGTCCTACAATAAAAAACCCAAAACAATTAAGAAACTGGTAATAGGAACATACATATCGATAACTACCTTAAATGTAAATGGATTAAATGCTCCAACCAAAAGACATAGACTGGCTGATGGATGCAAAACTAAGACCCATATATATGCTGTCTACAAGAGACCCATTACAGACCTTGGGACACATGCATACTGAAAGTGAGGGGATGGAAAATGGTATTCCATGCAAATGGAAATTAAAAGAAAGCTGGACTAGCAATTCTCATATCAGACAAGAGAGACTTTAAAATAAAGACTATTACAAGAGCCAAAGGGACACCACATAATGATCAAGGGATCAACTCAAGAAAAAGATGTAACAAATGTAAATCTTTATGCACCCAACATAGGAGCACTTCAACACATAAGGCAAATGCTAACAGCCATAAAAGGGAAAATCAACAGTAACACAATCATAGTAGGGGACTTTAACACCCCACTTTCACCAATGGACAGATCATCCAAAATGAAAATAGATAAGGAAACACAGCTTTAAATGACACATTAGACATGATGGACTTAATTGATATTTATAAGACATTCCATCCAAAAACAACAGTATACCCTTTCTTCTAACGTGCTCATGGAACATTCTCCAGGATAGATCATATCTTGGGTCACAAATCAAGCTATGGTAAATTTTAGAAAATTGAAATCGTATCAAGTATCTTTTCTGACCACAATGCTATGAGACTAGGTATCAATTACAGGAAAAAAATTGTGTAAAATACTGAAACACATGGAGGCTAACCAAACACTACTAAATAACCAAGAGATCACTGAAGAAATCAAAGAGGAAATCAAAAAATATCCAGAAAAAATGACAATGAAAATAGGATGACCCAAAATCTATGGGATACAGCAAAAACAATTATAAGAGGGAAGTTTATAGCAGTACAATCCTACCTCAAGAAACATCTCAAATGAACAATGTAACCTTACACCTAAAGCAATTACAGAAAGTAGAACAAAAAACCCGCAAAGTTAGCAGAAGGAAAGAAATCATAAAGATCAGATCAGAAATAAATGAAAAATAAATGAAGGAAATGATAGCAAAGATCAATGAAACTAAAAGCTGGTTCTTTGAGAAGATAAATAAAATTGATAAACCATTAGCCAGACTCATCAAGAAAAAAAGGGAGAAGACTCAAATCAATAGAATTAGAAATGAATAAGGAGAAGTAACAATTGACACTGCAGAAATAAAAGGACCATGAGAGATTACTACAAGCAACTCTATGCCAATAAAATGGGCAACCTGGAAGAAATGGACAAATTCTAACAAAAGCACAACCTTCCATTACAGAACCAGGAAGAAATAGAAAATATAAACAGACCAATCACAAGCACTGAAATTGAAAGTGTGATTAAAAGTCTTCCAACAAACAAAAGCCCAGGACCAGATGGCTTCACAGGCGAATTCTATCAAACATTTACAAGAGAGCTAACACCTATCCTTCTCAAACTCTTCTGAAATATAACAGAGGGAGGAACTCTCCCAAACTCATTCTTCGAGGCCACCATCACCCTGATACCAAAACCAGAGAAAGATATCACATAAAAAAGAAAACTACAGGCCTATATCACTGATGAACATAGATGCACAAATCCTCAACAAAATACTAGCAAACAGACTCCAACAGCACATGAAAAGTATCAGACACCATGATCAAGTGGGGTTTATCCCAGGAATGCAAGGATTCTTCAATATATGCAAAATCAATGTGATACACCATGTTAACATATTGAAGGAGAAAAACCATATGATCATCTTAATAGATGCAGAGAAAGCTTTTGACAAAATTCAACACCCATTAATGATAAAAAAAAAAAACAAACTATAGAAAGAAGGCATAGAGGGAACTTACCTCAACCTAATAATGGCCATATATGACAAACCCACAGCCAACATCATTCTCAGTGGTGAAAAACTGAAACCATTTCCTCTAAGATCAGGAACAAGACAAAGTTGTCTACTCTCACCACTAGTATTCAACATAGTTTTGGAGGTTTTAGCCACAGCTATCAGAGAAGAAAAAGAAATAAAAGGAATCCAAATCAGAAGAAAAAAATTAAAGCTGTCACTGTTTGCAGATGACGTGTTACTATACATAGAGAATCCTAAAGATGCTACCAGAAAACTGCTAGAGGTAATCAATGAATTTGGTAAAGTAGCAGGATGCATAATTAATGCATAGAAATCTCTTGCATTCCTATACACTAATGATGAACAATCTGAAAGAGAAATTAAGGAAATACTCCCATTTACCATTGCAAAAAAAGAATAAAATACCCAGGAATAAGCCTACCTAAGGAGACAAAAGACCTGTATGCAGAAAAATAGAAGACACTGATGAAAGAAATTAAAGGTGTTACAATCAGATGGAGACATATACCATGTTCTTGGATTGGAAGAATCAACATTGTGAAAATGACTATACTACCCAAAGCAACCAAAGATTCAGTGCAATCCCTATCAAACTACCACTGGCATTTTTCACAGAACTAGAACAAAATAATTCACAATTTGTATGGAAACACAAAAGACCCTGAAGAGCCAAATCAATCTCGAGAAAGAAAAACGGAGCCAGAGGAATCAGGCTCCTGGACTTCAGACTATACTACAAAGCTACAGTAATCAAGACACTATGATACTGGCACAAAAACAGAAATATAGATCAATGGAACAGGATAGAAAGCCCAGAGATAAACCCACGCACAAATGGTCACTTTAGCTTTGATACAGGAGGCAAGAATATACAATGGAGAAAAGATAGCATCTCTAATAAGTGGTGCTGGGAAAACTGGACAGCTGCATGTAAAAGAATGAAATTAGAACACTCCCTAACACTGTACAAAAAAAGTAAACTCAAAATGGATTAAAGACCTAAATGTAAGGCCAGACACTATAAAACTCTTAGAGGAAAACATAAGCAGAACACTCTATGACATAAATCACAGCAAAATCCTTTTTGACCCACCTCCCATAGAGATGGAAATAAAAACAGAAATAAACAAATGGGACCTAATGAAACTTAAAAGCTTTTACACAGCAAAGGAAACCATAAACAAGACGAAATGACAACCCTCAGAATGGAAGAAAATATTTGCAAATGAAGCAACTGACAAAGGATTAATCTCCAAAATATACAAGAAGCACATGCAGCTCAATATCAAAAAAAAACCAACCCAATCCAAAAATGGGCAGAAGCCCTAAATAGGCATTTCCCCAGAGAAGACATACAGATTGCCAACAAACACATGAAAGGATGTTCAACATCCCAAATCATTAAAGAAATGCAAATCAAAACTACAATGAGGTATCACTTCGCACCAGTCAGAATAGCCATCATCAAAAAATCTACAAACAATAAATTCTGGAGAGTGTGTGGAGAAAAGGGAACCCTCTTGCACTGTTGGTGGGAATGTAAATTGATACAGCCACTATGGAGAACAGTATCGAGGTTCCTTAAATAATTAAAAATAGAACTACCATACAACCCAGCAATCCCACTCCTGGGCATATACCCTGAGAAAACCATAATTCAAAAAGAGTCATGTACCACAATGTTCATTGCAGCTCTATTTACAATAGCCTGGACATGGAAGCAACTTAAGTGTCCATCGACAGATGAATGGATAAAGAAGATGTGGCACATATATACAATGGAATATTACTCAGCCATAGAAAGGAACGAAATTGAGTTATTTGTAGTGAGGTGGATGGACCTAGAGTCTGTCATACAGAGTGAAGTACGTCAGAAAGAGAAAAACAAATACCGCATGCTAACACATATATATGGAATCTAAAAAACAATGGTTATGAAGAACCTAGGGGCAGGACAGGAATAAAGATGCAGATGTAGAGAATAGACTTGGGGGAAGTGTAAGCTGGGACGAAGTGAGAGAGTGGCATGGACATATATACACTACCAAACGTAAAATAGATAGCTAGTGGGAAGCAGCCACATAGCACAGGGACATCAGCTTGGTGCTTTGTGACCACCTAGAGGGGTGGGATAAGGAGGGTGGAAGGGAGACGCAAGAGAGAGGGGATATGGGAATATATGAACACGTATAGCTGATTCACTTTGTTATACAACAAAAACTAACACACCATTGTAAAGCAATTATATTCCAATAAAGGTGTTCAAAAAAAAAAAAGCCATTACAAATTGGTGAGAGAAAAACTGAAACCGTGACTAGATACATGGGCATAGGTTACAAGCAGCTTATTTTCTCTAGATCAGTATCTAATGACCCGTATAAATACAGAAGAATATTCAACCTCACAAACGTAATTAAATAAATGCAAATTAAGAGAAAATGTAATTTGTTAAGCTAATGAAATAAAGGAAGATTAGAGAGTTGATTTTAAAATCCACTGGCAAGTTGCAGAAACATCTTTATTATAGTCATTTATCTGATGAAATCGACATACAAATGCTTGTGAAAATTTTTAACAACCTCATTTTTAAAATGAATCTGACAACCTTTATAAAAAGCCCACAAATACCTATACCCTTTAACATAATATATGTTTTTCCAGGAATGTTTATGAAATAATCTGTGACAGAGATTTACATGTAAACATACTGATCACAGTGCTATTTGTAATAATAATAAAAGCTAATATATACTGAGTGTTTAATATGGGCAAGATCCTACTATAAAACCTTTATATATTTGTGATAAAGACAGTTAGCGTTCATCAAATATTTCAGGTGTTTCTCCATGTTTTCCAGCCTTTACACCACTTCCATTGAGCCCAAGTGGCTGTTTTGGTCAATAGACTGCCCGGACCTGAAGTGTGTTACTTCTGGGCTGAGGCAGTTACAAGCCAGTGTACTTTGTCCACCCTTCTCGTCCTCTGCTAAGAGCACCTTCGAAGCCATGTGAACGTATGCTTGTGATGACAAAGAAGCATTACACGGGGAAGATAGTCTTGTTTCTTAAGTTAACAGGTAGAAGAGATTTCCAGTGATACATGTCAGACTTGATGTGAACAAGAAATATGTCTTCCTGCCAAGTCACTGGGATTTCGGTTGGTATGTTATTCCAGCATAACCTTGACTGACTAATAAGTACATTAACACACGCAATCCATTAGAAATCCCTAACAGGTAGGAACAATCATTTCTTCATGTTACATTTGAGGAAAGTAAGATATAGTGTGGTTAAGAAAAAAATTATCAACGTGAAACATGCCGTGAGTGCTGCCTGGTCTAATCTTGCTGTTTATTATGACTGCTGATTCTTGCTCATGGGAGTTCATTCCAGCATGTGATTTGTAATTTTATAATGTGTAGCTTAAAATTTGCATAATATACAGCTATTGTTATAGTTTTTATCCGTGAGAATTGCTCCGCTCCTGTTTTGGGGAGAAATTGTATCCAAGGATTGGCTTTAAAGGCAGTCTTCCTATCTATTATAAAAACTATTGTTATTGAAATCAGTTAAAGTAAAGCTCCAGGTCTCGTAAAAAAAAATATACTAATATAAATTGAAATTCCTCTTACTACAAATTCCTAGAAAAGAAGCAAGATATGTAGTAAACATTGTTTTAACTGCATAGCTGAGCTTACAAGAAAGGAAAATCATCAAATACTAGAAATAAAGAAGAAACTCTTAATAAACAAACTGAGGCCATAAGCAGATGTTGTCACTGCCGTGTAGATGTGATTGGTCACGAGGGGTCTTTGGGGTTGGTGCCCACACTGGAGGAGTGGTGAGGACCTTGGTCTCCACATGAGAGGGTGTGAACTGAGAGATGCCTCCAGAGCCAGAATCTTAAAGGAGTAAATCTCACTGGACCAGGGGAAAAAAATCAGCTTTGGGCACAGGAAGAATAAATGTCTTTCTCTGCCTCAAATCTGACCAACCAAAAAGTTTCTCATAAATATATGAAAGCTTAAACTTGCACTTCATATGGAAATTAGAAATTTATACCATATTTGTGTGCTGAGAAATCTCAAGGTGCAAAATTTACCCAACTTAAAACAGGTTGATGGAGCTTCTGCAGCTACAAAGAAACAAAGGCAAATGGCTCAGGTGGGATACTCTCACCAAGCAGGAGAGGAGGGATTCTCATGGGGAAAAATGATAACAATTACTGTGCATTAGCTCAATGTCAAAAAAAAAACCCAATCCAAAAATGGGCAGAAAACCTAAATAGACATTTCTCCAGAGAAGACATACAGATTGCCAACAAACACATGAAAGGGTGCTCAACATTACTAATCATTAGAGAAATGCAAATCAAAACTACAATGAGGTATCATCTCACACCAGTCAGAATGGGCATCACCAAAAAATCTACAAACAAGAAATGCTGGAGAGGGTGTGGAGAAAAGGGAACCCTCTTGCACTGTTGGTGGGAATGTAAATTGATACAGCCATTATAGAGAACAGTATGGAGGTTCCTTAAAACACTAAAAATAGAGCTACCATATCACCCAGAAATCCCACTACTGGGCATATATCCTGAGAAAACCATAGTTCAGAAAGAGTCATGTACCACAATGTTCAACGCAGCTCTATTTACAATAGACAGGACATGGAAGCAACCTAAGTGTCCATCGACAGATGAATGGATAAAGATGTGGTTCATATATACAATGGAATATTACTCAGCCATAAAAGGAAACAAAATTGAATTATTTGTAGTGAGATGGATGGACCTAGAGTCTGTCATACAGAGTGAAGTAAGTCAGAAAGAGAAAAACAAACACCATATGCTAACACACATATATGGAATCTAAAAAAAAAAAAAAAAAAAGGTTGTGAAGAACCTAGGGCCAGGACAGGAATAAAGAGGCAGACGTAGAGAATGGACTTGAGGATATGCGGAGGGGAAAGGGTAAGATGGGACAAAGTGAGAGAGTGGCATGGACTTATATATACTACCAAACGTAAAATAGATAGCTAGTGGGAAGCAGCTGCATAGCACAGGGAGATCAGCTCGGTGCTTTGTGACCACCTAGAGGGGTGGGATAGGGAGGGTGGGAGGGAGGGAGACGCAAGAGAGAGGGGATATGGGGATATATGTATACATATAGCTGATTCACTTTGTTATACAGCAGAAACTAACACACCATTGTAAAGCAATTATACTCCAATAAAGATGTTAAAGAAATAGATTGACATATATACACTAATATGTATAAAGTGGATAACTAATAAGAACCTGCTGTATAAAAAACTAAAAAATGTTTAAAAATAATAAAATTATAAATAATAATTGGCGTGCATTATGCAGATTTTAGGCTACACATAAAACAATTACAAATCATATGCAGGAATGAACTTCCAAAAGCAAGAATCATCACGCGTTATAAACAGCACAATTAGACCAAGAATCATCAGGCATTATAAACAGCACAATTATGATCATAGTATGGTTTACATTTTTATGAAATTTAAGGTCAAGACACTAGGCAAAAAGAACAGGCAGCTTTGAAAAATGGACTAAGTTGCACAAATAGAATAAAATAGCCACCGAAGCAAAAAGAAAAATAAATTAGCTAAGTAGCGGATGATACACATTTAATGAGCGAATTAGTGAATTTCGAATTTGTAGAGAGAGGAAATAGCTAAGAATGTTGCATAATGATTGAGATGTGTAAGAAAAGAAGATAGTTCAGTACAGTAGTCTCCCCTTGTCCATAGTATCCCTTGTCTACAGTTTCACTTTCTGCAGTTTCAGATATCTGTGGTCAATTGCAGTCTGAAAATGTTAAATGGAAAATTATGAAAATAAGCAATTTGTAAGCTGTACACTTTTTGCATGGCATAATGAAATTTTGTGCATTTCACTCAGTCCTGCCGGGGATGTGAATTATCCCTTTGCCCAGCCTATGTCCATTAGTCACTTAGTAGCCACTGGGTTATCAGATTGCCTGTCAGTATCACAGTGCTTGTGTTCAAGTGACCCTTGTTTTACTTAACAGTGGCCCCAAAGCACAAGAGGAGTGATGCTGGCAATTTGGATATGCCAAAGAGAAGCCATAAAGTGCTTCCTTTAAGTAGAAAGGTGAAAGTTCTCGACTTAATGAGGAAAGAAAAGAAATTGTATGTTGAGGTTGCTGAGATCTACAGTAAGGATGTATCTTTTATCCATGAAACTGTGAAGGATAAAGAAATTTGTGCTAGTTTCGCTGTTGTTTGTTGCACCACAGTGTTGTGTGATAAGCGCTTAGTTAAGATGGAAAAGGCATTCAATTTGTACAATAAGATATTTTGAGAAAGAGAGACCACATTCATAAAACTTTTATTTCAGTATATTGTTATAATTGCTCTATTTTATTATTGTTGTTAATCTATTACTGTGCCTAATTTGTGAACTTTATCATAGGTGTGTATGTATAGGAAAAACATTACATATATATACACACACACACATATATATAATACATACATACATATATATCCACAGCTTCAGGCATTCGTGGTTTGGTATATCCATGGCTTCCAGCTTCCACTGGGAGTCTTGGAAAGTATCCCCCGTAGATAAGAGGGAACTACTGTACGTCTTACTGGATTTCCAGACATATAGACAAGAGTTGGACAAAAATATCTCATGTAGTGGCTGATTTTTGTCTGGTATGTTGAAATAAATAATTTCTCAGATTCAAATAAGCTCAATGTATCCTTAGCAAAAAGAAAAAAGCATAAACACCTAGGTAAAACATAACAGCATTATAAAATAACACAGAAAAAAATGTTATGAGTAGTATAATTGCACTGATAGCAGACTTCTTCCTTAATAAGGCATGCTGAGGAAATTTTGAGGCAAAACATCATTTAACATAGAATTCTATAAACCCATATAAACTAAAATTCAAGTGAAAGGATTAAAAACAGGAAAAAGAAAAGACAAAGAATTTGCTATTAACAGAGTCTCATCAAAGAACTATTAATTAAAGTATATTTTAGAAACAGGGAAACTGAACCCAGAAAAAAAAGATTGAATTCAAGAAGCAATTGTGAGTAAAGAAAGTGATACATTTGCGGGCAGATCTAATAAGAAAAGGCTATATAAACACCACCTCTATATTAATAGTGACTCATTTAGGGGGGCATAAAAACAAGATGATTACAAAGTACTATAGAAGAGTAACATGCCAGAAATGGGGACAGGGTAATAGATGTCAGAGCATACAAAAGCCTTTGCAGTATTTTAAGGAGGATAGAAATAGGATCAGCAGTGAATTTTGTTATTAAGCCAATTATCTTTTAAGAACAGGATATTGAATGGGACAATACAATATGAAGGCTGCCCTTGAGGCATTTGTCATGGCTAGCAGCAGTGTTCCCTGTGGGGAAATTCAGTGGGCTTACTCATGGCTTCCCCACAGGGAGGTGCTGAGGCAGAGGCTGTTTCACACACACTCCCCCTCCGCCGACACAGGAAGAGCTCTTGCTTGCACATGACGTCAGAGAGAGCAATGCTTATGGCAGAGGAAAGGTCCTGCAACCTTCCCAAAAAACTGCCATGATAGAGGCACTTCCGGGCAAAGAAGAAGTGCAGATCCTCTGGGTAGGTCTTTACCTCTCATGCCATCTTCGTGTGCCTTGATTTGAAGGAGTCACGAGACAGAGGAGAAGGAAGAAATTAAGAAAGGGACGCTGAGTATATTAAATCTCCCTCCCATCACAGGCGTCTGGGGCAGGTGAGTGGAGAATGATTGGGTTTGACGTGGGATCAAAGTTTTAATTTAGAGTGGCTGAAATTTTAACACTAGTAGATGCAAATCATCAATAAACAATCTATAATAGAAATAGAAGAGTTTCATTGGAGCCAAACTGGGGACTAGGGGACACAGATTCAAGAAACACTGTAATTGCGTTCTGCAGGGCTACAAAATAGGGAAGGCTTATATAGGCAAAAGCAGCAAAGTTACATAAATCATGTGTCAAAAATCAGGTTTGGGACTGGCAAGAAGTAAGGGTGTTTGTTAAGCAAGAATTGGTTGGGGTCTGAAATGGTTGCAAAGTTACAAGGGGAGACCTTGTGACCATAAGGTTGCAGCTGGCACCTGCTAGTAGATATTGTTTTGAAAATAGCTGAGGGTATCCTTTAGTTTGATACAGTTCAGAAAATCTAAGTTCCCAGGGATGCGGGAATGCGTCTGAAACCACATCCACAATGGCCGCCGGGCTCTATTTTGAATCCCTGAATCACAGTTACTCCATTTTGATTTCTAAATGCATTCTTTTCTTTAATGGTTAAAGCTGTCAGACAGTGTGTGATAAACAGGCCAGGAGACAGGCCATTCTCATTAACATAAAGTTCAAGCCAGAATGATTTCTGTATACCTCAATATATGAAAATTTCTTTTATCACACTTGAAAGTGAATAGTAACTCTCTAAAAGACAGAACTGAAATTCATAACAAAATTGTGGGTTCTACCCAAGATGACATCTAAATTGAAGAAGGGCATTGCTACATGGCATGTTAGAAGAATCAATGGGAGAAACATTCATTCATGTGTACAAGGAGACATGTTCAGGGGTCTGGATTCTCCATGAAATTGAATACTTTGAGTTAAAAGTGTATGCAAATTAAAGAATAATGTTTCATATTGTAAATTTTAAAATAACATTTAGGAAATTAAGTAAGTTGCAAAAGGATACATGCAGAATGATATTAATATAAAAGTGTAAACACAAAAATGTATAAGCATTTTGTGTTTATATACATTTTTGTGTTATATATATTTTGTATAAATATATGTGTAAAGCCTTAAGTAATTCTTGGTTATGTGGACAAATATATTACTATGTCTAACGTAGAATCAATTCCAAACTTTAACTATTTATACTATTTTTTCAGCATTTTGTTAATATTCACAAAAATAAGTAATGATTTATATGTTTTTACACTATTAAGTGTGTTGAAATTCTTGATATTGTTTAATGATATTAGAAAATTTCTTAATTCTGCCTACAACATGACATGGGTTTTGCAGTCTAATGCATTTTTAATAACACAGCAGTGTATCCATCTATGGCCCATTCTTTTATACATAAAAGGAGATGGCAGTCGTCATATGCCATTAAGTGTTTATCAATGGAGTGAATGTTACTTCCCTAAAGCATTATTTACACTAACATTGTTAAAAACAGTGTCACACACACACACACACACACACACACATATATGTGTATATATATAAATATATATATATATATTTATAATCGTTTTATCCAGTGGAACTTGTTGATAATAAAACCCACTCATACAAATAACATAAGATCCAAAAAAGGTATTTTAAGATACTATATTATTGAGTTAACTTATCAAGCTTGATACCTTTGTAAGTTTAATACATTCTGAAGTTTAAATTATCAAAGTTTTGAGATGATAATTTATTTTACTTCAATATCGTAGAGATTGATTTTTAATCTTACTTACAAGTTTAACATGACCGTCCATAGTTGAGGTAGCTTAATACATGGAGTAGTGTCCTTTGTATTTTAATAGTGACATAGGATCATAAATATTTAAAATATAAATGGAATGAAAAATATAATCCACTTATCTTCTTACAGTTAAATTGATCCAAGAAAGAAAGTTGATAAAATTACCATAGAAAATTAACAAATGTTTTCCTCATAAATGGCTGTCCTTATTTCTTGCATGGATGATCTGTTTGTAGGAAGATTCTGGAAGCCTACATAAAGAATATAATTTTTATGATAGGGCTCAGAGACTGCCTTTATCCAAGGTCAAGTTTCCCTAAAAATTTGAAGGCCTAAAATTCTGAAGTTTATAAATTTCAAGATTTATTTACTCTTGACAATATGCCACCTCTTAGTTCAAAGGAAAATAATACATATACATGTAAGAGCTAAGAAATAAAGCTCAGTAGAGTATTTAACTTTATATAGCTCTTTAAAATGAAAAATTTTTATGATTTGAGTGCAAGATAGTAAAAAAAATCAGAGATTAACTTTTCTTCACCATGGATTTGGAGCTTTAAATGAAAGTTGAAAGTGACCATAAAATGTTCTATTGGTTTCATACTTTCCAAAGGAAAAAAAATATTGGTGACAATGTATGAATCCAACTATGTACTTTACTTGGCTGACTGGGGAGGAAACAATATATGAATATTAAGACAGTGTCTATAAGACAGCAATAACTCCTTTGAAAAAAATGTAATTTGGGAAATCAGACACTTTTCTTATTTTTGTTAAAATTATAAATTTGATGAATGTTTTCACTGAATTGACAGATTATCTACATTGTCTGTTTATGCTGATTAATTTCCACCTAATAATTATATTATGAAAGATCCTACCTGTAGATTTTGGGAAGGAGTAGATTGATTACAAGTGGTCTTATGAGAATATGTGTGAAAAAAACTCAGGTTTTTCTACATGGAATTAATCATAACAATGTGAATAACTTTATCCCTATGAATTGAACACTTGGTAAAATTGGCCTAATGTATTATTTTGGCATTAATTCCAGTCACACAGTTTGTTCTCATGTAAATTTAAGAAATGTAATCTTTTCTCTCTCCTTTTTACGTCCTTCTGTCATTCCCTTAGCCTAATGCTTCTTCCTCAAAAAACAAAATCATGAGATGATCAGTATAGTGAAAATCATCAATCTCATAAATTTTGAGTCCAAATGCCCTAAAATTTTGAGTCTCTTTTGACTCCAAGAAAGTTAGAATAAGAACACAATTATGGAGAGAGCTAAATTTTGTTTCAAAGTTCTTTATTACCATCATCATTATTATCATTGTTATTATTATTATTAATCTAGGGAATTGTCAACAATCAATAAGGAATTATGTAAACAAATTGTTGTATATCCAGAGAATGGACTTCAATGGCCTTGCAACCATTAAAAATATCATAGAAGAATACCAGCCTACATGGAAAGATATTACTGATATTTCTTAAACTGATACTAATTAAAAGTATTACATACAACAAAGATGCCCTTCAATAGGTGAGTGAATGGACGCACATCAAGGAAATGGAATAATGCTCAGAAATAAAAAGAACTATTGATTCCTACAACAACACGACTGAATCTTAAATATGCTTTGATAAGTGAAAAATGCCCGAACCAAAAGGTTATGGATTGTATGATTCCATTTATAGGACAATATGGAAAAGGCAAGGCACGAAGGCAGGAAATAATGCTTGTGTGGTGGTGGTTGTTCTCCGGTGTGCCTCCCTCGAGTCATGCAAAGAATATGTCCAGTCACAGTTCTAGGAGGACGTGACACTATGAAGAAGACCTTTTCCCTTTTTAGTTGGATCCCAAATCTGCTTCATCCAGTCCTCATTTGAACCCCAACTACCCACAAGTGTAAAACTGAGAAAAAAAAAGCTCATGTGACGTTGATAAGACATGCGTGACGTTAAGATTTATGGCTGCTCGTTATAGAGCATTATTGTGACAATATCAAAATAACGGAATCTGACTACATAAAAAATATGGTTAAATGTACACTTAACCATACTATAAAAAATTAAGAAATGAGAATTGTAGGAAATATAATATATGATGGAGTTTTATCTGTAACACGCAGAGAGCCCTTATTGTGGAATATAATCATCAAAATGGACAAAGTTCATAAATAAGAGACACAAAATATGAATATATTACAGTATTTTTAGCACTTCAGAGGTAAATTCAGACAATAAGGGGAACCCATTTCCCACATTAAATGACTTTTATTCTATTTGTAGAAGGAGGCTGTTAGGAATATGAATGAGTATAATAGTCTCTAATAATGTTTGATGATATGGAGCATATTTTAGACCCCGTAATTACTTTCCAAGCAATGAATCTAAGGGGCGTGTTCATCTTTAAAAATCCATTTGTACATTCAGTACAAATAGTCTAAATTTGTACAAACTTATACAAAATTTGTATATATACACATATTTTTACATGAGTAAAAACACTACAAGTAGATGCTTAACTTTCTTATAGCAACAACAACAAACTCCTCTATATCAAAATAAGGTGACTGGTTATTAATAGATGCTACATCTATACATCTATTAAATAATTAATGAAAATTTTATAGATAAGTACATATATATATAGTTCTAAGATGTATATATATATTATAAATTTGGTTGGAAAAGGCAGGTTGCAAATACATATATGTATATTCAAACATATATCGACACAATATATGGTATATATATTTCAAATGACACATTTTTTAAATGTCAGCTATTTTTAAACGACATCTATACACAGAAAAAAAAAGACTAGAATGGATTGTGTCAGAATGTAAGAAATTTTTAGTCATTGGTTATCAAACTTAGCATTGTATGCTCTCAAAAAGTATTGAGGATCCCGGAAAGATTTTATTTATGTTGAACATAACTGCTCATATTTATTGTATTATAAATTTAAACTGATAACTTTTTAAACAAAAACAGTGACACACAGAGTAATGACATCCATGTAATGCAGCCTCTGCAACAGAGTACTCATGAAAGAATGAGCGTGAACAAGGCAAATATAGGTTTAATATTATTATGAAAACAGTTTCAACCTAACTGACCCCAGAAAGGATCTTGGGAACCCCCAGGCATTCTTGAACCACACTTTGTGTATTGATGGTTTAGGTAGTGTCATTAGTATGAATTTAGTTCTTTACCCATATTTTAAATTTTAAGAATAATTTTACATCTTAATCATGTACGCATAATCAGAAAAAAATCAAATTTATTATTGTAATAACAAAAAGGTCACTAGAAAAGCATCTCCAGTCTGATCTTTCTCATATTCTACATGTGACACTAGAATACTTTTTCCTTATGTCTCTATTTCTTCTCCTCCCTTTTGTCCTTCCTTTCTTTCTCTGCCCTTTGACCTTCCAACCATTTCTTTGTTTCTTTTCTTTCTCTTTTTTTTCATACAAATCAAACTGAGTACCACACACATATTTATCCCTGGATATTTAAAAGAAAGTGACCAATGCCCTGTTTTAGAAGCTTATAATTAAATGAAAAATAACATGTAAGTCCTTGATTGTCTTGCATTCAACTCCCATACTATCTAACCCAGATTTGGGATTTTTTCCCATACATTCTCTAGATTGCCTAGAGCCTCATCTTTCCAAATATTTTCTCAGTGTTTTAGGTCAAGTTCAGGCCCCCCACCATGAAGAATTCTCTGAGATTTCTAGAACACAAAGCTTTGCCCTTTCTTTATAAGTCATTGTGAGATCTTCAGTTATCTCTATTTCTCTGCTCTTCCCAAACACATTTAAAGGAATTTAAGGCAGCAGATGTGTATTATAGTTGATTATATTCCCCAGAGTATCATGCATCTTTTCAGTATTTACTTGATGCTCTCTGAAGAACTGTTGGCTTATCAATTGCTTTTGTATCTGAAAATTTAGGAAAAAAAAAAAAAAGACTGTCATACAATGAGATAAATGATACTGCTAGACACTCATACTCACTGGCAGGAAATAAATCTTTATTGTCTTTAAAATGGAAATGACAAAGTATCTTGAATAAAATTATTATTAGGATATAAAGTGCAAATTGGTATTAGTATAGATGAAATCTCAAAGGTATGCAAATATGATATTAGGAGGTGTGTTTAGAAATTATATAAGAAAGTATATGGAGAATTTTAGAAATTGAACTTAGAAATGTCTTTAACTGTTACCTTTTCTTCTTTGTCAAGTGCAGGAGTCTTTTTTATTGTTTTAAAACAAAATCTTTTAGCATTAATTCATAATAGTGGTAGTTTTATCCACTGATTTCTTTCAGAAATATGTTATTAATATACTTTCACAGACCAATTAACAGACCAATGTTGCTATAAGGGCCAGAATAAATTCTTATATAAACAATTTAGAATATTGTCATTTTCTTATAAGAACCATATATTTTAATTGCATAATTTTAAAATTATAGTGAACCATTTAAATTTAAGAATAAATAGTAAGACCCAACCATATGTTTTATGGGCATTACTACTGTTGAAATTTTATTACATTTCATTCATATTTATCTATATATCTCTGTTTACCTGCTCTATCAATATATAACTACACATATATGCACATAAGTATACATATGCATATAAAGAGAGAATTGTAGATATAACTTGAATGTTTTGACATGTCTGCAACATAACATGACAAACTTGTTACAACTTAGCAAACAAAATTATATATTATTCTTATGATACTTTGATTTCCTTTTCAAAATTCTACTTGTGCATTTCCAATATTTTATTTGGTCATTAGTAATTTTTTCTTTGTCCCTTTGTGAATTTTTTGGCCATGGCTTTGTCATTTGATTGATTAGAGCATTTAATGGAATATTTATTGACTGGTATGGACTATATTTTGCACCAGTGGTCATGAGTTTGAATTGACAAACAGCTCACATCTACAATATGTCCTTCTATGTCTGTGCAAGAATTTCTGTGAAATATAAACCCAGGAACAGAATCACTGGATTGAAAGATGTACGTGTGTGTGTGTGTGTGTATGTGTATATATGTGTGTGTGTGTTAAATTGGATTAAGTGATGCCAAATGCATTCATATTTGTAAGATTTCTCTAGTGTATATGTATCTGGGTAGAAGTAAAAATATGTGTGTAAGTGTGCAATCTTTGTGAATTTCAACATTAGTTTCTGATGAAATTTTATCCTTTATCATGTTCTGGATTAGTTAATATAACATAAAAGAAACCTCAGGTAAAATCATCTGCTCTAAATGTAAGAATGCAATTGACTATTTTACAAAATCTTTAGCCTCATAGAGATTATTTTTATTCATTTTTATGAGTTTTAATTAATTAAAAATTGCCAATGTCTTGAAGAATTATTTTCTTTTTTATTTATTTCCAGTGCTATTTTATTTATTTGTTTTATTTCTGTTTTCATTTTGATAACTTTCTTTTGCCTTCCTGTCTTGTTTAATATGTTTGATTAACAACTTGAGACATAGTTTAGCTCATTTATTTTCATAATTTTGCGTTAAAGACCATTATTTTACATTAAAGACCATCATTTATTACATATATTTATAAGATTAAAAAGTTCAAACATATATTATTCCATGTTTATTAATTGCATGAACGGCATTTTTGTTGTAATTTTTTCTGTCAGAGAAATGTTAAATTATTCACCATAATTATGTACAGGTCTACCCAGAAGAGTCCTGATTTATTCTTGTTTTCTCTAGTATAATTATAAATAATGATACTTTCATCCTCAGAATATCAATTTGTATTACAAATTATGTGTTCATTCTAACAAAATTATTTCTATTGATCTATTCTGTTATGTTTAAGATTTGCTTTGTGTATTATGATGCTAATTATGAAAAAAATTATAATAAAAGTAAAACTAGTTAAATTTTATCTGAGAACTAATTATGTGCTAGACATCCTTCCATACACTGTCCATGTGTGAAATAATTTAATACTCAAGCCACCCTGTGAGGGGGCATTAGCCTCATTATACAGATAACAAAAGTGAGACATAGAGAATTAAATGTTTCCTTAGATTTCCTTAGTTAAACAAAAATAAAAATTAGCATGATTTCTTATTTAATTATGTATTTTATAATCATTACATAGTTAATTTTATCTCAATCTGAGGGATTGTTGCTTTATAACAGATTAGTGTAAGGTCGGATCTTAAACGGCACCGCGAAACAGAGGAAAGCTTCAAGTGAGCTTTATTAGGGAGCGCTCCCGGGCGAGGTTCACTGGTCCGAGAGAAAGGGGCCAGAGAAGTCGCACCCGGGAGAGGGTTGGGCAAGATTTTATAGGGGAAGAAGGGAAAGGGGTGTGGTGAATCTGGGAGGGCGCAGGGTATTCTTATTTGGTGGTCTTTTTGGGTATCCTGGGGGACCGATAGTCCCGCCCCTCGAAAGGCGGGAAGGCTGGGCTGGGTTCAAAGTCCCCAGGTCAGTTCCTGGAACTGGGTGGTCCGGAATGTCTCCAGGGCAGTTTCTGGAACTGGGTGGTCCGGAGAATTTCGGTCTGATGCAACCTGTGAATCTGATTGTGTTCCCCTGCCTCGGGCCAGTTGGCCTTACAATTAGGATAAATCATCTAAATAAATAATTTAAAATAGGTTTACTTTTGTTCCAGAAAATGACAGAATAGGAAGCTCCAAGCTCTTGTTCCCCGCAGGGAGACATCAAACAAATAAAAACTGGGCTAAATTAACCTTACAAGAACTCTGGATAGAAGGCTTACACCAACCAAGTGAACACCCCATCAAGAAAAAGCCACATCATAAAGGTATGAGATTTGGGGCCATTTTCACTTGTGCTTGCCTCATCCCCTCACCAGCCCAACCTGGTATTTGTCTGTAGGAGGTGGCAGCCGGTCCCCAGTTCTCTCGCTTGAAGTCGAGGAAGCAGAGAAGACTTGCTTGAAACATTCTAACCTGAGTGGGGGCTGCCTGAAGGACCAGTGTTTGTTTCACCTAACTTAGATCTCAGGCAGGGAAAGCAGTGGACGCCTCTTGGGAAGGCTGTAGGGAGACTGCACCGGCAGACACCTGGAGCAAGAGTACAGGTGAGGCAAACAGTAGACCGTCAAAGGCCCTGGGGAGCTAGGGTGAGACTCTTGAAAATCAAGACATTTAAAAGCAGTGCATGTGGAAGGGAGAATCAAAAAAGCCACCCTCAGACCCAGGCAAGACATGCTCAGGAGAGACCTGAGAAAACCTTACTATTAACTACAATCACCATGCTGTATATTAAAGCCTCAGAACTTATTCAGCTTATAACTGGAAGTTCGTGCTCTTTGACCAGCATCTCCCCATTCTCTCCCAGCCCCCTCCCCAGCCCCTGGTAACCCCTGTTCTACTCTGATGCTACGAGTTCTGCTTTTTCATATTCTAAATACAAGTGTACTATATGTTATTTGCGTTCCTCTAACTTATTCCGCTTAGCATAATGCCCTCAAGTTCCATCCATATTGCTGCAGATGGCAGGATTTCTCATGGCTGAATTTCATTCCACTGCATATACATGCTGCATCTTTTTTATCTGTTCATCCGTCAGCAGACTCTCTGGTTGTTTCCGTAACTCGGCTATTGTGAATAATGCTGCAGTGAACATGGGGTGCAGATCCTAGGTTCATTCCCTTTGGTAATATACACAGAAGTGGAATTGCTGGATCTCATGGTAGTTCTAGCTTTTAATTTTTTGAGAAATCTTCATAGTGTTTACCATAGTGGTTGCACCAACTGACATTCCCACTAACAGTGCACAAAGGATTCCTTTTCCTCTACGTCTTCAGTAACACTTGTTATCACATATATTTGATGTTAGCCATTCTAAGAGGCGTGAGGTGGTATCTCACTGTGATATTGATTTGCACTTCTCTGATGATTAGTTAGGTTGAGCATCTTTTCATGTACCTCTTGGTCATTTGTATGTTTTCTTTGGGAAAATGTCTATTCAGATCCTCTGTCCATTTTTTAATTTTTTTTTGCTGTATGCGGGCCTCTCACTGTTGTGGCCTCTCCTGTTGTGGAGCACAGGCTCCGGACGCGCAGGCTCAGCGGCCGTGGCTCACGGGCCTAGCCGCTCCACGGCATATGGTATCTTCCCGGACCTGGGCACGAACCCATGTCCCCTGCATTGGCAGGCGGACTCTCAACCACTGCGCCACCAGGGAAGCCCCCTCTGTCCATTTTTAAATTGAATTGTTTGTTTTGCTATTGAGTTGTATGAGTTCTTTATATATTTTGTATACTAACCCCTTATCAGATGTATGATTTGCAAATATTTTCTCCCATTCCATAGGTTGCCTTTCATTTTGTTGTTTCTTTTGCTTTGCAGAAGCTTTTTATCTTGATGTCAAATTCAGTTAGCTCATGCGTTACATTGGCATAAATAAGAGGAAACTATATAATCCAAAACAGAGTTGAAAATTAAACATAATAATCTTTAAAGTTTTTTTATTATTGTTTATTCTCAGACCATATGTTTCTGCATTATACATCATTATATCTTGCAAACTCAAAATCCTCAATTTATAATTTCAATTGGTTTTTCTTTAAAAACATTATATATCCCATACAAACCTTATCTTCTAAAATACTTTTTAAAATCTTAACAGAAAACAGATTACTTTTGTTTGATTACTCTTATTTAATAATATATATTCTGTACATACATTACATTCAAGAAGATTAGACATTTAAGGATTTCAATTGAAATAAATTATGAAACATATACTTATGTAATTTAATAGAACTGATATTTACTTCTTATTTTGAGGTTACCTGGAAAATGTATATGCATGTTACTAAATAATAACTTAACTATTCCATAATAAACACTGTGAGAAATAAGATAATATTTACTACATTGTTTCTGATCTCATGTAAGGTACTGGGAAATATGTCTAAAGTACTAAAATTCTTGAAAACAAAGCAAAAAAAAATTATTTGTAAAGTTTGCCAACATGACACACACTCTTCATGGACTGCCACCTTAGGTAATAGCTAACAGGAAGACACTGTTTGGTTTTCCATCAAAATTATAAAAATTATATTATAAAATATAGTAATTGATATTTATGTAATCCTCTCTATCTTCTAAACACTTAGCTTTGGGCACTTTCAAACCAGTTCATACTCTTATTGAGTCCATTCTTCCTAGGTATTCAGGCTCAGAGTGCTAAATAAGTGACCTATATTCTTTAACTCCATGGTCCAAGCTCTTTTCACTGTACCATGAAAATTTGGGTACCTGGGTAAGGACATTAAAGAAGCACAAAATATTAGTAGGAAATAAAGTAGGGGGAAATACACACATAAACACACACATACACATGCACATATTGATTTTGAAATAGTTTTGAGTTATAAAACTATAAAATAACACCACAAAAATAACACTAGAGAAAGAAAGAATTAAGGAGCGGTATGGTCACAAAAAACTTCTGTTTATCAATGTCCTATCCATCTGTGGTTTGTGAAAATACAAAATTCCTCAAGTTCAGCAATACAATTTGCTTCTAATCTAAAGGAACTGCCTTCCCAGATTGCTCTTGCAGACATCTTCTTATAGTCTTAAGATTTGTAATACTGGCAGAGACTGTAAAACTCTATTTACTTTGAAAAGTAAAATATTTCAATCCAGCCATTCGCATAACTCTGGCTTCAACTTCAACCTAAGTCAACTCAGTGGGAATTGGCAGACAAAAAATGTTAATATTCTCAGTTGTTGCCGTACTGTGTCTGCTTTCTCATTGTTATAGAAATCATCCATCTCACTGTATTGAAATGGGTTTATGGCTTCCGTAATACATGTATGGATTAACATAATTTTCAGTGGTAATATTTGTTGAGTTTTAACATAGTTAAAAAAACAAGAAAATAAGCAAATGATATTTATTCATATTCAGATGTTGAAGAAGAGCAGGGTTCTAGTATTGAGGACTGTAAACAGACCAATGACTGTAATAGGCAGAGACACAAAGTCTCACCTCTCCTTTCTATGTTGCTGCAAAAACCCAGTGTGCTTTACTGAATGACAGTGGCAATTGCTATGATATCAGCACTTTGGTACTGTGGCTTTCAAAGACCTCAATGATTCTATTAAAGACAATTGCATGTCATCATTTCAAGAATTCTCTTTTAAAGATTCTGGGAATAATTGTGTTACATTTCAAGAAAATGTGTAGATAATAAGGAGTGCAGATTTTATACTAAAAGTGCGCTTTCACATGTATATCAAAACATCCCAGAGAACATACCAAAATTTTTTTTCATACTTCTGCTAGTAATTATTTAGGATGCTTTTCAACAGCATTTGCTGTTTACCCAGAGATCATCCTGCCAAGCATACAACTGCCACAAAATCTACCCTAAGCACATTCTTTCTTCTAGAAATGGAAAACTTAATATAGATACTAATGTCAATAAACGCTTGAAAGGAAATTTAAACAATAAAATTAAACATTCAGTTAATACACAGAAAGCTTGGTGGAGATAGATTTAAATGCAGAATTTGAGCGTGGACCAAAAAATGACATGGTGGAATAGAGGAAGTATAGGAGCAATAATGAATTGATTGCACTTCTGTGTGTCTAAGAAACATCTTAATGATATATGGACATGCTCATAGTAGATGATTACATGATAAGTTATTGCATATATATTATAATTTCAAATATGTAAATTTATGAAATAAAGATTAGCATGCAAAGTTTTAAAATATAAATTGCTCACATCTACATGGCATGGGCATGCATTGTTGTTCTTTATTCATACATCCTTAAATTTTTCAAATGTTATCATTGGTAATTCTTTTATTTTATAAAAATAAGTTGATTTATGCATTAGAAATAATTCTATTTTCAATATCTACTATATAAGCTTTGAAATATACTAACAGAAAACTAAAGGAAAACAATGTCTATCATGAAAATAGAATTCTTGTACTTCTGTGATTTCTTTCAGTTATGGTGTTTTTCTACATTGTGTATAACCACTGGAAATTCATTATTCTCCTTTTTATTTGATATATATATATATATACACACATATATATGATGTCAGGTGTATATATATGTATATCTCTCTGTGTATACACATACATGTATACACATACATGTGTATGTTTTCTGAACATATGATCAAATGTGAATAATGACAATTCAAATTTTTTTAACATTCATTCTTGAGAAAAATTTGTGTGTTGTCTATTTTTAAAGACAATGAATTATAAAACTAACTTCAAGATTGTCATTGAAACTTGAATAAAAATAGTATCTTAAAATCAGAATGTTTACACTACTGGCAAATGCAAGTTATTTTCTCATTTCTTTAGTATTAATTATGTCCCTGATTACGTTAGAATTTCCTTCTGGGCTGACTCTTAAAACCTAAATCAGTCATGACTAACTGGCCAAAGTGACTTCCATTTTTCCCTTAATTTTATATTGATATCGATGTAGACATATGAATGACTAGCTGAAGGCTGATTAATATTCAAAAATCACTGGTGGTTCCAAGAAAAACGGTAATGTGATATTTAAATACATCATTCACTAATGATTACGTGGAAAGTTTTAAAAAACGGGAAAATAAACCCACTGGACATCTGAGGTTAATAGAAAGTGTGAGATGACAAGTAAACTAAAAGACCTACAGTGAGCAGGCTGGTGATATTGAAGTCAAAGTTTGCTTCCTTCATATTTTAATCTAGGTGAATTTCGTATATGCACTGAAGGATAAAATACTAACCTGTAATTGTGTGAGATAAACTGTATGATTTTTAAAATTCCTCATGGATGATCCTTTGAGAATCACTTGTTTCTCAAGAGAAACTGTTTTTTCCTCGAAGGTGTAATGTGGGCTTATATGTTACACTCAGAGACAATTTATGCTCTGGTTACGTAACATGGAAGTCCAGAAATCAAGCTTAGAATAATTACATTTTAATTCATGAGACTACTGATGGTATCTCAACTGTAAAATTTCCATTTGAGAACATATGAGTGTGTGAACGTACTTGTACATGTACAGAGAATTGGAATTTATTGTGTGTATGATTTTTATAGGCAATAATAATGTTAATTAAATGCCTACTAAGATTCAGAGAGATGCAAATTATCTTAGAAAGATAAAAATCTGAAATACTTGCCTTCATGACTCAATGCGCTAAGGATTTTTGCCAAAGAAGAGGATCTTAAATTGGCCTCTGTTTTTATTTGTATTTATAAAATAATAGCTTGAATCTATCATATTGACAAATACCTTCAGATTGTCTTCAAGCAAGAACTTTTCAAAGCCGGAGATGCCACTTTACATTTTATTCATTTCACACCAACTGAATCTGATACCTCTTATTACTTAACGTTAAGAGAACTTGAACACTCCCAAGAGGGTGGAATTCAAATGTACATTCCTGACTTCCAACACATATTTACATACAATACCTATTATTTGAATTCAACCGAATTTTCCTGTATTAGATACATGCAAAGTAAAGGTGTTTCCCAGCTTTTCCCCCCACATATTTATTTATAGATTTTTTTAAACCACATCTATTAGGCTTTGTTCATAAGAGTGACTCGTTGAATGCTATAGAAAAGATCTGAGTTGCCGAATATGAAAGGTAAGAAAATACAACCATTAAATATCTGTCATCCAGTTATATTGGATAAACTGATTTATTTTTCAGGTTAATAAAATTGCATTTTATTTTTTGCTTTTTCTTTTATTACCTACAGATTTAAATTACTCCTGTTGCTTCATGCCAATGTCATTTTCTTACAAACAAAATATGAAAAAAAATTGATAACTCGAAACTATTTTAAAAATCTAGTAGCAAACTCCATATCTAGTGAAATGGCAAATAAGGTATCCTGAAAGATGCTATAAAGGACACAGCTAAAAATATTTTGCATAGTTAAATAAGTATCTGTTAAAATTGTATTTGAAGTATCAAGAAAGCTATAGTCAATTTAGCAGAAGCATGACTCCAGAGATTTAGTAAAACGACACCAGTGCTACCCTCAGAACAAAAACATTGGAGCTTTAATATTCACAGCCTCATAAAGGAGAGGAGATAAAACCTAGAAATTATTCATGGTCACTAATTTAATAGTATGTCTTCGCCAGATATCTGGCACTAAAATAGCATTATTTTCAGTAAGAATGAAGTGGAAATAAACCCAAGTGAAAATAAGGAAAATAGACTGTCTCCAGTTTTGGAGCAAGGTGGGGAAAAAAAGTCATCTCTAGAAATTTGCAATCATAAGCTTGCCCTAACAGAGATTTTCATTCTAAACAGCACTACCTAAGTATTATAAAAACTTCAGGTAAGGTAGAGAATCATCTTCAAAAGAGGCCTCAAAAAATTCTTTGAATTTTATTTGATATGCGTGCAGTCAAAATTCTCAACAAGGCAACTAAACCATGAGCAAGAGAAAACAAGAACAACTGTCAGCAAAATCATACCAGCAAAGACTTTAGATACTAGAGTTATACATAGAATATGAAAGAGTTATGCTTAATATTTTAAATATATTCTTAACTTTTTATTTTGAAATATGCTTAGACTCATAGGAATCAGCAGACATCATGAAGAGGATACCCGTATGACTTTCACCCAATGATAACATTTTGAATAACCATAGTACATTACCAAACAAGAGGAAACTGACATTGGTACAATACTATTAACTCAGTTATAGACCTTATTTAGATTTATCAATTTTTGCAGGCACTACTCATTTTTGGTGTCTACTTCTGTAAAATTTTATCACATGCATAGTTATGTGTAACCACCATCACAATCAGGATACAGTATTATTCTCTCTCCCCAAAGAAACTTCATGATACCCCTTTACAGGCTCACCCACCCCCAACTCTAAACCCTGACCCCCACTGATCTGTTCTTAAGTACTGTAATTTTTGTCATTCTGAGAATGTTACATAAATGGAATCATAAATATGTAACCTTTTGAGATGAGCATTTTTCACTCAATATAATGCTATTGAGATACATATAAGTTGAGTGTATCAATAGTGTGTTCCTTTTTAATGTTGTGTATCCTTCATGGCGTAAATGACCCACAGATTATTTATCCTTTCACTTACTGAAGGACGTCTAAGTTGTTTTCACTTTTTGGCTTCTAAAGTTAAAACTTCTATGAGCGTTTGTGTATAGCTTTCTGTGTAAACACATGTGTTCACTTCTTTAGAAGTCTAATTGTTGATTCGTATTGGAAGTATACAGTTTTTACAAAACTGTCAAACTATTTTGCAGAGTTGCTGTACCATTTACATTCCCAACAACAATGTATGAAAGATTCAGTTGTCCCTTATCCTCACTAACACTTAGTATTGTCGATGTTATTACAGCTGTTCTGAAAGATGAGTGTAAAATCTCATCATGACTCTAAGTCTTATATCCCTAATGGCTAAGGATAATGAGCATCTCTTTCATGTTCTTCTTTATCTTCATAGATGACACAGATGTCTGTTCAAGTCTTTTGCACAGTTCCTCATTTGATTGGTTGTTTTCTTGCTGTTTCATTCTGAGAGTTCTTTAAATATTCTGGATACAATCTGTTTGTCAGATGTATAACTTGCAAATATTCTATCCCATCTCATCTGATTGAATCTCCATTTTTAAATATCTTTGAGTAAAAGAATAGCAAATAAAATTAAGTCATTGAGAAGGTCTGGGTAAAACCAATTTGCATATGCTTTTCAATACCCAAATTGAGTAGAAATTTGGTTTAGGAAGAGAATGATTACATGACTAACAGGTGAATGATTTTACAAATTACTTGAATTCTAATTTGTTGCTTTTAACAAATTTGTAGAAAGATTTGATCATATAGATACATAATATATCGCCAAGATAATTCTACTTTTTGATAGACAACACTTGTGAATTTTATCTCCTAACTTAGAAACACTTTAAAAGTCAGATAACGTTGCTGTACAAAACACTTTCCATTTCCATTGACTTACTTTCAGATACACTGTTTTCTCATTGGTTTCATTTCTAAAAATATACTATAGAATAAAATTGATGCTGAACTCACTCTAATTCTTGCACCAAGTAATACTCGTTCATAAATATGTGAACTATTTAATAAAACATTAAATGTAGGTAGATATAATATTAAGAACCTTTTTTAAAATTTATTTTTATTGCAATATAGTTGCTTTACAATGTTGTGTTAGTTTCTACTGTACAGCAAAATGAATCAGCTATACGTATACATATATCCCCTCTTTTTTGGATTTCCTTCCCATTTAGGTCACCACAGAGTGCTGAGTAGAGCTCCCTGAGCTATACAGTAGGTTCTCATTAGTTATCTATTTTATACATAGTATTCAGTAGTGTATATATGTCAATCCCAGTCTCCCAGTTCATTCCGCCCCCTCCTTCCTCACTTGGTGTCCATACGTTTGTTCTCTACATCTGTGTGTCTGTTTCTGCTTTGCAAATAAGATCATCTATACCATTTTTCTAGATTCCACATATATGAGTTAATATACGAAATTTGTTTTTCTCTTTCTGACTTACTTTACTCTGTATGACAGTCTCTAGGTCCATCCATGTCTCTACAAATGACCCAATTTTGTTCCTTTTTACAGCTGAGTAATATTCCATTGTATATATGTATCACATCTTCTTTATCCATTCATCTGTCGATGGGCATTTAGGTTGCTTCCACGTCCTGGCTATTGTATATAGTGCTGCAATGAAAATTGGGGTGCATGTATCTTTTTGAATTATGGTTTTCTCTGGGTATATGCCCAGTAGTGGGATTGCTGGGTCATATGATAGTTCTATTTTTGTTTTTTTAAGGAACCTCCATACTGTTCTCCATAGTGGCTGTATCAATTTACATTCCCACCAACAGTGCAGGAGGGTTCCCTTTTCTCCACACTCTCTCCAGCATTTGTTGTTTGTAGATTTTCTGATGATGCCCATTCTAGCCGATGTGGGGTAATACCTCATTGTAGTTTTGATTTGCATTTCTGTAATAATTAATGATGTTGAGCATTTTTTCATGTGTTTGTTGGCCATCTGTATGTCTTCTTTGGAGAAATATCTATTTAGGTCTTCTGCCCATTTTTTGATTGTGGTTTTTTTTTTGCTTTTGAGCTGCATGAGCTGTTTGTATAGTAAGAGACATTTTCAGTATAACTTTCATTTTATGCCTTTTTTTAAAATTTGCAATACATTTTTATTGTTTTGACCAGGTATGTGCTAAAATAATTGAAGTCTTAACTCAATCCTGAAAAAATCTTTTAAAACGTACAGGCTTATGGCCTAAAGAATTAAACATAGAGTTCAATACACATATGTGATTTTATAGATAAAAATTACTACATGATGATTAATAGAAGACTTTCCAGTTTAAAATTTATAATATATAAGGGTAATAGTCTATGACAAATGTGAAATGAAAATATGACTTAAGAGGGAAAGGTGACATGGTCAACAATTTGACTATTAAAGATGGGTTTATTTATGTATTTTTTTCTTCGTAGATAAATGTGAGTTGTCAAATTGCTTTGGTATTTAAATGGTTCATTTCAAAGAGAAACGTATAATTTTATTTTAAATATAAATATTTACAACAATATAATGGAGATTACATTTGTCATTTATTATAAAACTATTAAGAAGCCTCTTATCTAAAATGTAGATATCATCATAAAATATGTGATTATTCATCAAGGGCAAGGACTGTTGTCTTTTTGCTTGTCCAGCACAAGCAAAATCTGAAGTACGAAGACATTGCAATTTGCCACAATTGATTAAATTAATATTAGTAATTACATAACTAGGTTAACCAGTTAGGATTTGTTATCTCACCATGTTTCTGAATTTCCCCTTGAAATAATGTCCTTGTCTTTGGGGTAACACATTAATAATACTAACATAATCTGTGAATTAAATCCAGAAAAAATAGAAACAGGCACAGTTGACACGACAGGATATGTGATGCTGTTGAGAAAATTTTGAGATGTATGAGATTATAGAGAGGACATATAAAATAAATTGTAAAAAAAAATACATATACAAAATAACAACCTCATAATATGTTCTTCAGTTTCTCTCAGTGTTATTTGAAGCAAATATTTCAATTCATGTGAATAGTATGCTTAGACACCTCTTTCTGGTTCTAAGTGCCTACTTGAACTTCCCTCCTTACAACTTCTCATATATATTCTACTGACTCATACAAAAGTAGTTGATATCTGTGTATTCGTATTGGTAAAATAAAGCAATTCTTTGAATATTTCTGATATCTTACAATTATATCTAAAGGAAAAGTCTGCTTCTATCCATATATTTCAAAGAATTTTACATAATTTCACACTTATATACTAAAATTTAGTCTTGTGTTTAATGGATACTGTATTTATGCCATATAATTTGGAAAAAACTGCAGATATCTATTATTCATATTTTTTGCTATTTAATGCCATTGATTGCTTCAACTTCCTACTTTCTAGAAGTACAAATAAGACTAAATTAATTTTATTCTCTCAGAAAATGCATCATATATTTTATAAAATTACTTTCATTTTAATTAAATTACTTCAGTTTTGCTAGACTACAGTATCTCCTATGCACCTTCATGGAAAAAGTGATTTGAATAATTTTATATAATAAAGATTTATATAGATCATATCATAAGAGATAAAACATAGATCACGAAACATTTCAAGATGTAGAGAAACCACAAAAATTGTACACTTGCAAAGGAAATGACAAATTAAAATTGAAGAAAATTGCAGTCTGTTAATTTGCAGTGATTTAAAGAAATACAAGCATAAAAATGTCAGATCCTTGGTGTATTAGTACCCATGTTATTTTACCCCTTCAGAGAAAATTAACTGCTTGGAATGAACACACAGGACAACCAAGGACACACAATATATTGCTTTGTACACTAGCAATTTTATTCTTAATTTTCCAAAGTATTTCTCCCATCAATACTTTGTCCTAGAGAATATTAAGCTACAGCCCATCCAGTGCTCTTCAAAAGAAAAAAATAAATGAAACAAAAAACAAACAAATACCAGAGAAATTGCACTCTCGAATGAGAAGAACAAGGGCTGTGTTTATTCATTTCACTCTCCTATTCTAGAGGAGACAAGTGGTTTGTTTCTGTCCCCAGAGAAAGCTCTTGGTATGAGCTTTGAAATGTCAAGCATAATTAAGACAAAGTATTCTTTTTAGCCCAACAAAAGAAATACATCTTTCAAAATAACTGTCTCTTGAAGTTAGAGAACACAAACCGTCGATCTCAGTTGAAACAGCTCACTGTGCTAAATCAGTTGTCAACTTCAGCGTGGCTCCAAGTTGGCATAGCATCTAGCTGGTGCCCCATCACTGCCCAGCATGGCTGGTCCAACCCATGGTACAATCACAGCACATTTATAAAGTTCTGACTATTCAGTCCAAGAGAACCAAGATGCCAACTGCCATAAAATGTAAACAATATGAGTTTGTTTGTGACAGAATCAACTTATGTTGAAATAGTACATTCAGGAGTAGTTGGAATGAAACGTGTAAGAAAAAAGGAAGACTTAAACACAGTTTAGCATTTCACTGAATTTTCTGATTTAGCTCTCATGGTACATGCTATATTTTAGACATGTGAGAGTTCATTTCTTCAGAGAACAGCCATACAGCACACTTATATAGAAAATATGCAATCCTTTGTGATTTCATGGATGGTTTCTCCTAACAGAATGTATATTAATGTAACACAAAAATATGTGTAAACCTTACTGTAGGAGAGTTTTTCAAGGAATACACTTATACTCAATGCCTGGCTGGATACAAATATGTTATCAGAGAAAAAATTTTTTTAATTTATTAAAATTTCCTATCCATATTTTTTCAAATGGGAAAGAAACCAGTGTGATTTTTATGAATAAATAATTTTTATTTTCATTATTTTTTCTTGTGAACAGCTAAGAAGAAGCTCCAACATGCAGTTGACAGACCATGCTCTTAGATTAAGGGATACTTTAGTTCCCAGACAGATATGCCACTAACAGACTGTATGATCTCAGCAAATGGTAAGTGACCTCATCGTCATAATTATTACTTTATTAGGTGCTGTGGGCTTTATGATTAAAGCCAGTTTTCATTCAATGTATAATAATTCCTATCTATACTTCTGTCAAATGGGTGTTCTTGAAGTTTCATACCTGGAAGATATTTTTGAAACTTGGAAGGACATTTTATTGAAGGGATGCATATAGCTGGCCTAATTTCAGCTTCATTTTGCAGTTTTGAGAACTCCATGTCTTTTCTGATACTCTTGCTTCTGCTCTACCTGGCATTCTCTAATCTTCTCTTCCTGGACATGTTTATCTGTTCTTCAAGACAAGTCAGTTGTGACCTCATAAGTAGAGTGTTCCCTAATACTTGAAGGCACTTTAATAACCCCTTTTACTTTGTTTTCAAGACATACTACTGTTGTATTTGTTCTAGTCCTTATTGCATTGATTGTGGTAGGTTAAATATGTACCTATACTCTAAGCTAATTATCAGTTTTTCAAGGGCAGAGGATATATCTTATTAATTTTTAAATCATTAGTTCCTGATAACAAGTAAGAATTGATAAAGTATCTGACATAAATATAATTCAGTTTAAATACCATGCTCACCATTTTAATCAGTCCATATTAACATAAGTGTAAAAGTTGAAGAAGATAATCCATATTGCATTTAGGACCCTGTTTATATGTCTTCAAGACTCATGTCCACATCTCATGGGGAAACAATGTAAGCAGGACAGATTAGACGATAGGTGCAGAAATAATGTCAAGAATACGAATGATTTGGGAGAACTATATTTTACCAAAAATACAATATATTCTAAATTTGAGCCCCTTCTTGACAGAGCAATGCATAGAAAGACTTCTTCTTAGACACCCCCAAAATTCACCAGGCTTCTTGTAATAATTTTGAGCATTTTAGACAACTAGAAGGCATGAAAATAAGCCCAAAAATCAGTCAAGAGAAAGGAAAGTCTTCATTGTTTTAACAGAAAAACTGAACCTCAAGGAGATCTCACATCCCCTTTTACCCGTCGCTCATCTTCTCAAGTCTGTATCTGTACACATAGTGTTAAATCACTTAAGAGCCATGAATGGATGGTACACATTCTAACTGACCCATCAGTTAATCATTTATTGGGCCATATATATGCCAGAGTATGTTATTTGTATGTTTTGCCTTATTTCATCTTCATAACAATTTTAGGAAATGTATTTATGGATGGTAAAGTTGAGGCTTATAGAATTTTCTCAAGTCTGTACAATTTGAAAGCCTGTGTTCTAAAAGCTCCTCTGTACTCCTTTCTTAAAGGACAGCTCTTGATGACTATTCCTAATTAACGATTGTTGTGCTAAAAATATGTTTTTTGCCAGTGTGTTAAAAAATTTCCATCTGCTTTCAAAACATATTTATAAGTATAGATTATTAAAAAGTGGCTAAATTTTGCAATGGAAGTAGCATGTTGATCTATAATATCAGGAAGAGAGACTCAGCTAAAATGAATAATGCCAGAATATTTCAAAAATAAGATAACTCATGCACATTAAAATATGCTCAGTGAAAGGATAATCTGATCAGGTGTGTCTTCTCCTCCTTGGCCTTGCATATGACCATAATTCCATATGTTCAGGACCATGTTAGGAGGCTGACTCCCGGCTCAACCTCTTTACGTAATTTTTCCTGCTGACCATTGGCCAGAGGCTTTATCTGACAGGCCTCGGGGTCGCGGTGCTCCTCCCACACCAGACGCCCTGCACAGCCTTTGCAATGCAGTCTCTAAAGGGAGTTGCCATCAAGGACCCGGGCCCTCCTCAGGTATCTACATTCCTATCCCGGATGCCTTCATTACTGGTCATTTGTGTGAGGCCTGGGGCAGTGGTCTTCTTCTTCAGGCGTGCTGACAGCTCCTCGTAGGAAGGAGGAGAAGTCCTTACAGACACTTTTCCCCACTCTGACTCTGTACCCTCCACCTCTCCACCGCTAGCCCTTCCCCCTGATGCTGTCCTCCACCCCAGGCTTGTTCAACTGTGGAGCCTCTGGGTCAGGGCTCCCTCAGCAGTGAGATGACCCCGACATGTGCACACCTGCCTGACCCTCCAAGAGTAAGCCTTCCCATGAGGAAAATAGGACAGGGGGCCGGGTTCCGTGTTAGCCTCCTGCCTCCTGCTGCAGTGACTAAAGGCTTGACTCCATTGTTGGCTTGTTGCTTTAATGGGCAACTCTGATGCCTGGCGGCTCGGTTCCTGCTTTCCCTGCTCAGCTGAGCTCCTAACACCACATAGTAAGGAGTTTGAGGTTTTTCTTTTTTGTCTCGCCGCTGACAGCTTTTCAGCATCACTTCTCTCCATCCTCTGCCTCACATCTTGTCCAGCTGATGAGAAACCCGGACGGTGACTCCTTCGGTGCCAGCGAGAGATTCAGAGCGCTCAGACCTTACTCTGTGTGCGACAGCCTTCATCCCAGCCCTGCCTGCTAACCACAGTTAAACCCCTTCCCTTGCTCTTTCCATCTTAGGACTTTTTCAGGGAGGCTGCCCTGCACTCTCCAGGAAGTCTCGTCATGTAAATGAGAGCATTATTCACAGTCTTTTATGTATGTATGATTATCGGTCTTACTATCTAAACCAAAGTTTGGGTTGGGGTGCATCCTCTTTTTGAAGAGTGGCTGCCACAGACCATACTAGGAAGAATAAGTGATGAAACCAGTTACCATCACTAGGTTCAGTCTAGAGATTCGGGGCCTTGTTTCCAGAGACGGTTGCACTGTAGGTGAGACGCGAAGAATGGAGTGGGATTACCCAGGTCACGAGGCCAGAATGTTCTTGGTGAAATAAGTATATTGGAAAAAGCACAGAGACAAGAGAGTTCATGATCCAGAGACATTTGAAACAGACTCTGAAAGTAAAACAAAGGGAATTGTTGAATTTTGTGAAGTGTATGAGTGTGTTGAGGATAAAAAGACAAAACCCAGAGTCCTGGCTTGGATAACTTGCTGATAACTTGATTCATGTGTATGAGATGTGAAATACTTCAGATTATTTGATGTAAGATATTTGTGGGGCATAGAGTTAGATTGTCTAATATACAGCTGAGTGAATCAGACACTCTGGGGAGAGAGCTGGGCTGGAGACTCAAGGCTGTGTGAAATATAAGTAGTAATTTATGTCATAAGAAGGAAAGGGTATTGAGAGAGTGCGCTAACAATAAATACACTGAAGGGTCAGAATGGTTAGAAGAGGTTAAGTAATTTGACCTCAGGTAAGCTGAGAAGTGTTGTTATGGGCCGAATTGTGTTCTCACCAAATTCCTGTGTTGAAGCCCTTACCCGCAGTAAGACAGCCAGGGCCTTCGGGGAGGTCGTTAAGGTTAAATGAAGTCCTAAGTATGGAACCCTAATCCAGTGGGACTGATGTCCTTACAAGGAGACAAGGCACCCAGCGCTCTCTGTGTCGGCCCCAGGGAAGGGCCGTGCTAGGACTGGGCGGGAAGGCAGCCATGTGCGAGCCAGAGAGAAACCGAGCTCCTGGCACCTCAGTCTCCACCTTCCCTTCCAGAACTGAGAGAAAAGAAGTGTCTGTTGTTTACGCCACCAAGCCCGTGATGCTCTCCTGTGATAGCCCAAGCAGACCAATTCAGATGCGACCAGTTCTGGAGCGCGTGGGGAGGAGCTTGAGAAGAACCGCATACCATAGAAAACTCATGTAAACTAAGAACCAGAAGGTCCATTTGCTTCAGAAAGAAGTATTTCTATTTACTCTGTAACCTAGGTCGAAGCAGTTGTAGGGCTGGAAGTGGAAGTCAGATTACAAGGGGAAGCGGAGTGAACAGGATGTTTGTTATGACAAAGAGGGAAGGCGCTATGGGACAGAGATAGAAATAAGGCTTGAGGCGATGGGAAAGAAAGTTGATGGAAGGCTCCTGTTGACTGATTGACTGGGTCATGTTTAAATGCTAATGAGAAGAGCCCCCCAGAAAGGAAAATGCTGATAATATATGTGAGAAAATGCCTCATCAACAAAAGAGCCTCCAATGAGGAAACATCTGCGTTGGTTTTATACGGCTCTGGAGATGGACCCAGCTTCAGCTCCTATGATGTCAGAAAGCTGACCCTGAGAGTCTGGGTTCCAGCATGAGATGTGAGTGATTTGCAGGGATGATCCGAAAACTGAGCGCCATTTAGCCTTTACTCTTTCGTCTGGTACCTGAAAGTACATAGTAAAGTATTCCATAGTGCCACTTAAACGTTATCATTATTTCCTCATAACTTAAAACTGTTCCAGATAAGAAGAGATCTAAATGCAAGTTCCACATCTCGGGAGCAGAGATTGTCTATCTGTGAGTACATTGAAAATAGATGCGTCTCAGAGCCTTCAGGTCAGATAGCTATTGCCTTATTATAGATTGCCCCCAAATTTGTTACTTCCCCCTACAACCATCATTTATTCTGTACAAAATCTGCAATTTGGGCAGAGCTTGGTGGGGAGGGCTACCTCTTCCCCAAGTGGCACCGGCTAGGTTGGCTCAACTCTGAACTGGGGACTCCACTCGTAAGAGACCTAGTTCACATGACGGACAGGGTGATGATGACTGACAGGTGGCAGCTCAGGGAGGCAGGGGGGCAACGTCCCTGGAGTCCCTCCACCCTCCACACAGGCATCTACGCGACCCGCTTGAGCACCCTTAGGAATGGTGCCTAGGATTCAAGAATGAACGGCTCACGAATGACTTCACTGGAATCTGCCAGTTTATTAAGGGTTGATCCTGTACACCGTAAAGTGTAATTTCCACTGTATTCTGTCGGCCAAACAGTCAGAGTCCATATCCAAGGCCGGCTGACATAGACCTCACCTTTCAATGAGAGGAGCGTCGAAGAATTTTCCAGACATGTTTCACAATGGGCACAAACCCCAAAAGCTTAAATCACTTGCCATTTTAACCCTTTGTTATTGAAAAGATAACATTAGAAAAAACAATATTTTCAAAACAGCAGTTAGAGTAAATGTTAACCAGAAAGGAGAAATATATATTTACTATTAAAATATAAGCGTCCATGTGTATTTGTGAGTAAATATCAGTTATTTGCAGCTGAGCAAATATTTCATAATAGTCTTGACATCTAAGAACACCTTCTATAATTCAACTGCTACATTTGTTAATTATTTTCACTAGAAATTCATAGAACTTCATACCACCCTCTTTGAAGGACTTTAGCACCATTGTTAAGAGTTTAGTTTCTGAAGCCAAAAGGCTGTATTTA
Source organism: Phocoena sinus (assembly GCF_008692025.1). NCBI lineage: Eukaryota > Metazoa > Chordata > Mammalia > Artiodactyla > Phocoenidae > Phocoena > Phocoena sinus. The sequence goes on from NC_045783.1 coordinate 4,049,625, forward strand.
CCACTCCTTTTTCCTAACTTGCTACTAATTTTCTAACTCCTCTATTTCTCAGCTTACCTACAGGGAAAAAGAGGTTAGGAAGACCACCTACCCAAAAAAGACTCTTTTGCAAAGGTAATGAGAAAATGCTTCTAAAGCATGTACTTTGGTGATTAGCCCATAGTGAGCACTCCACAAGTCTTAGTGTTTTTACTGGCAGGGTCTGGTTTAAAATGGATTAAGTTCAGATGTCCTTGATGCAGCATTGCATCATGATGTACATTATTTAGATAATTTGAAACGTTAGATAATTAGATACTTTTAGATAATTTGAAAGATGATCAAAAAAGATAAAAACTCATGAACTATTAAAAAGTTTCACTGGAAACCTATATAATGTCAGGTTTTCTAGAGAGTGCCACACACTTTAATACAGATGAACTTAATTTATACTACACGTTATGAAAAATAATTTTCCCTCTACTCTTCTAGGGCTCGGCTGAGACACCACCCCTCCCCATTGTAATAAAAGATTAACAGGAGAAAAACAAACAGAAGTTTAATAACATGTATACCTCCTGTGTTCACGGGAGAGACCCAGGAAAGTGAGTAACTCCCCAAAACGACCCAAGCCACCACCTTAAATACTGTGTCCAGTTCAACCAAAGAAGGTGTTGGGGCATGGGGAAGCCAGCTGTGGGCGGCGGTCAGGAAGAGCACAGTGAATAAGAGTAAGGTTATTACGCAGATTTGGGGCATTGTCTTCTCCATTGATAAGAGTTTCTGGAGATTCGGTCATCCTCTTCGTGGTAACAAAGAGGGAGACACCCTTTCGAATGGAGATTTCCCATATACATGTAAATGTCTCTTACAAAAAGGGTAACATCTACTCAGTTTTCAGAGCTTTTCCTAGGTCTGCTGCTGCTTAAAAGTAATCAGCCTATAATAATCCTTATGCCAAGGAGGTATATTTTGGGGTGGCAAATTCTGCCCTCCTTCAGTACACACACACTGTTTAGTCAATGGCTCATGTAGGCTTTATTTCTTGCAAAAGACACTTCCTGAAAAGAGGTTAAAGGCTCTTTGTACCTACTTTAGTAGTTTCCAATCCTCCGTTTAGAGACCCATGGTTGGTATCAGTCAGAAACCAAAGCCCTGGTCTTTGTTATAACTAGAGCACTGCCCCAAACTCTCCACTTTTCTGCATTCCCTCAGATATTGGACATCCCGTAAATTAAAAATCTACTGGATGTGAATGTGGAGGTAGAGAAGGAAATGGCAAGGATTGTGAGGACTTAATAGCATTCTGGGAAGTGCAGAACGGATTCCAAGTAAAAGAGGGAAGGTTGCAGTGGAGGTGGCTACCATAATTACAGTTCATACGGGAATTAATATTTAACTATTTATATATTTAAAATATGTGAAAACTAGGCCATGAAGGAAAGACTACATCTCTTAAGTTGGAGTTACAGTAGCACACATAGTTCTCTAAGTAGGTGAGAACCTGATAGAAGCTGTGTACTTTATACAACTCAGAATTTACCAAACTGAGGAAGGATTTGGGCCACCCCCCAAGTGTACTGTGTAGACAAGGCTATGAGATAATAAATCTTTGAGAGGAATCTTAGCTGGTCAAGGTAAAAATTTAAAGAAAAAATAAAATAATAGTGTTATTGGTAAATACAAGACAGAACCAGATAAAGAAGTATTATATGAATCCTCAGAAACAAAATCTATTCCTAGAAATTATCTGTCTCAGAGTCCAGGAGACAGCTTCAACGTATTTGTCATTTTTAATGTTATGCTAGATGACATGGCCTCTACTATAAGAGCCCCAAGATCCTCCTGAGAAAATCAAGTGGAGTTGAAAATTCAGCAGGATCCAATTAAAATTTAACAGAACACGAAGGAAAAGGAATTTCTTTAAATTAAGAGGAATAAATGATCTATGGCAGGACTTCAAAAGAATTTAAGTCTAATGTCAGAATACATTTCTATAGTAGAAGTAGTCAAAGGCAGACTTTATACTGTGGAAATCAAATTTCAAAGCTCAGTCTTGATGACAGCCAGAGCTGGCACGTGCAGTCCCCCTCTCAGTACACAGTGACACACGTACATGGTCAGGCTTCAAAAGGAATGGGAAATTCTATCCTGGAACAGAAAGAAAGAGAGAAATCAAAGCCATTAAGTGTGAACTGATGCCACATCCGTTAGTGATGGGGCTTGTATGTGCTTTGGGGCTGGTAACTGGAAGAATGCCCCCTGGCTCCAGAAAAGACTGGAGACACAGCAGGAACTGTAGGAGCTGGACGTGAACTCCCCGCAGGGCTCCTGGAGCCTTGAAGTACCACCAGGTATGTGAACCAGGGCCGGATTTGGCTATTCCTCCCAGAATGGCAGATTAGGCGATTTGGTCCCATCTTTCTGCTGATGTCATTTAGAAGAGTTGAAAAATATTATAAAACATTTTTTTTGAAGAGACTCAAGAGCTAACCAGGAAGCGAAGAATTGTGATATCAAGGTCCAGAGGAGGTTAACCCACAGGTATGACATGGTATTTGTGACCATTTCTTCCCTAGGCACATCTGTTGATTTCAACAAGTAGCTTAGAGGAAGTAATAGTAAATCTGGGAAGGATAGTGGATTTTTCTTTTAGAAAAAAGAAGAGGAAGTTTAAACGTGGATTAGGCTATTATATGCATAGGTGGTTCAGAGAATAGATAATGCAATCAATTTGTAACAAGTTGAGTTTGATGTGTATTATGTGTAGAGTTTGATCTGTATTTTCAAATTATGCAGGCTATCTATTAGGTGTTATTTATCCATTTGGTTAATTTGTCAGTGAATAAATGAAGAAAAAATGGAAAATGAATGGGGAAAAAAAAAATAGACATACCCAAATCAGAAGAATGGCTTTTGGGAACCTAATACATATGAAAGAGCTCACTTGCCAGTGTTTTTCAGCTCTTCATAGATTAATGGGCATTATGTTAAAATAGTTTTTGTATGCTGATTTAGCTTAGTATTATAAAACAGAGGACCTGTTAAAAACTAATGACTTTTATATTTGGTTTACATTCTGAAATCTATTAATTTACTCCCTTAATGTTTTATCTATTGAAAAATACACAAATGTATTCCGTATAACACCGATACTTATTTTCCTAGAGAAATTGATATGCAACACGGCATGAGCCCGTCTCTTTCTCTTTTTCTTCCTCTACACGTGAATGCACACGCACACACACAAACACACGCACACATACACACATAACTCAATCAGGATTATAGACCTACTGAGCAGATGGCCTTTGGCTTGGAGAAAATTGGATCCTGGGATATCTTTCTGAATTTATCTTCGATTCAAATTGTCTTTAGTATGCGCAAGTCATTAAAGCACTAGTCTGGGTCTGAAGAGGTTTTCCTTCAATATTTTATAGGTAGGATTTTGATCTATGATTTATCAGTCAATGGACAGCACTAAGGACAGAGAGGATTTTTTCTTTCCATTAGGAATCAATTCTTCTGGTAGATAGATTTTTGTTTCCATCCTTATTCCGCTCACTGAAAAAAATCTGCTTTGGGATATGTCTGTCAATTTGAGTGACCAGGCACGTAAGTGGTATAAAACACAGGAATTTTTAAGCTGTGAGAAGGACTACAGTGCTGCAAAATACATAAAAAATGAATAAATAAAAACTACCAAGCGTCTTTTATGATTTGTAGGTTCTTTTGAATGCAGGAAATATTAAAGAGGAATGCATTTTATTTATGTAAAGGTCACCATTAGGTTTTATTTTTACATATATCTTCCCAGCTCATGTATAGAATAAAAAACTTTGTGGACAAATGTGATTATATATTTCAGGGAGATCTGTAGTTCATCTTCACAGCATTTTGTTTAGTTTCATCTATTTTGTTATAGTTTGTGATTTATTGCATGTCATGCCAGTCAGTATATTTTCCATTCCTCAGAAATATGTGACTGAATTGCAGCTAAATTTTTCAGTCAGTTACATTGGCTTGAAAAGTAAATATTATGGAAAAGAAACTATCAAATTTTATAAGGAGATATATCTTGCTACTATTTATTTCTGCATGCCAGGCTGACTGCAAAAAGCTGTCAGGCACAGAGAGCTGGGTGGCAGCTGCTAGGCTTCAGGTGCATATCAAATAATTTGGAAATGGTTTTCTTAGAGTAATGTTCTCTTCTCCTAAGAAACCATGGGTTGGGATTTCCCTGGGGGCACAGTGGTTAAGAATCCGCCTGCCAATGCAGGGGACACGGGTTCGAGCCCTGGTCCGGGAAGATCCCACATGCCGCGGAGCAACTAAGCCCGCGAGCCACAACTACTGAGCCCGCGCGCCTAGCGCCCGTGCTCCGCAACGAGAGGCCACCGTAGCGAGAAGCCCGCGCACCTCAGCAAAGAGCAGCCCCCGCTCGCTGCAACTAGAGTAAGCCTGCGTGCAGCAACGAAGACCCAACACAGCCAAAAATAAATAAATAAATAAATTTATAAAAAGAAGAAAAAGAAATCATGAGTTTTAGGAGATCTTTAGTCTTTCAAACTGCTTCCCTGAAAAGTTGCTAGGTTTTCACGAAGGTTCTATTATGACAGTGAATTACAGTTAAAACAGAGCTCTACCACCGGTGTGAGGAGATCCTGCAATTAGTAGACTTTTATCAGGTTCTTCCTGTTGATTAAATAAAGCATTTCAGGGTCTTTATTCATGTGATGCATGAATGTGCTGCTACTAAAACTATAACAAATACAGCACTTATTTGTATTTATCGGAATTATGGAGGCGCCGCTACATAGTTCATGTAGAGGAAATATTTTTTAAAATATGGTTCATTCTGGTCCTAGGACTTTAGCCCCCTGCCCCCCGTCATGATCTTCTTAAAACAGAGGTTTTTGCTTCTATCCTATACTACACTCTTCATATGATTGTTTCTTTTGGAATCTAAGCTACTTGGAAGTATACATTTCATCATTTATTATTAGGATCACTAATTTGCATATACCCACATATTTGCTGAATATCTTTAACCAAAACTCCACTATAGCTTTCAGAATGCTTTTACCAGGTGCAGAGCATAGCATGTTATCACTCTACTTTCCTCCCTAGGATACCAAGTAGAATAGTAAAATGGCATATTGTTTCCCCTCTCTTTAAACTGCCACTTTGTGGCAAATACCCATGTCCAGGTTTACGTGTGGTACACATGGGTGTGTGTGTTTGTATTAGAGTGAGAAATACTAATATTTAATGTGTGTGAATGGATGGCTGTCTGTTTTCCCCAGGAAATACTAGTTGGCTCCAAGTTGAAGAAACACTGCTCATCACATCCTAAGATAGAGGCAGAATAAAAGTGTTGGGAGAAGGAGATACTACTTAAAAATTTAAGATATTTTTTTGGTTTCTAGAGGGATACTATTCTCAAGTAACCATGGGGGTTTGGCTCAGCTGGGGTTATCTATTTTGAAAAAAATGATGATGGGTAGAAAAACAGCTAGGAAAATAAGAGCATAAACTATGGATAAAATATAAGATGAAATGATGACATTCAGCCTCATTATGGAAGGATAATGGAAGTCATTAAAAGTATCTTTTAAGATTGACTCAGCATTTACTTTAGATATTTTTAACTTCTTATTGGTGAACAATCTGTAGTGTGAAATATGTCTATTATGAATTAACAAAATCTTGTATTGAGGATACACACCCACACACAACTGGGTTATGAACTAGTTGTATTGGAAGACGGGGTCACTGCAGGTTAAGGAGGCTATATTTCTGAGATAGAAACTATATAAGAGTTACACTCCTTCCAAAAATGGCACATGTCATTAATCTTTCAGTCATGTAATCATTTAAATGTTCCCCATTGCCGTCAAAACAAAATCTAAATGTCATAATCTGATCCCATCTCCATTTACATTCTAACCTCTCACCATGCCTATTTTTCCAATGTAATTTAGGTCATACACCTGCTTGCAAAACACAGTACGTGCACATCTTTTGGATTTCTTGTCTTTTCACCTGCTGCCCTTTTGGCTTGCACCGCATTTACTCTTGCCCCATTTCTTTTATGATCCTATTAAATTATGGTTTAGCTGACATTGCCTTCTGAAAGCCTTCCTCAAATACCAACTGTAACTGGGTTATACGTTTTGTGTGCTGCCATAGTTATGTATGCATGCTTGTTTCATAGAGTCTGACACTGTAGTAGTTACTTTAAGTCCATCCTTATGACTTTATGATTCCTGAAGACAAAGAAAGCTTTTATCCATCTATTTTCTTTAGCAACCATCCTGGTGCCTAGGCCATGGTGGAAGCTAATCCCTTGATGAAAGGAGGAAGGGAAGGAGAGAGGGAGGGAAAGAAAGAGGGAGAGGTAGGAAGGAAGTAATGAAAATAATGACGTATAGTAAGGGAAAAAAAACAACTTTCTTCCAAGAAGAAACTTAACTTTAGTATGAGAAAAGAATACTAATATTAAGGAAAAAACGCTGGTCTTAAAGTCTGGATATGGGTAAGTGTCTTCATTTCCAACTCTTGTTCGTCATGGGAGCTTAGGCAAGTACTGTACTCTTAATGAGCCGTGGGTTCTCATTCTGGAAAGCTGAAATAACAACGTACGTCATCCTTCTACTCCAGGGCGCAGCAGGTGTCACGTTTAGTGATATTTGTTTATGTGCTTCATAATTTTAAAGTACAGAACAACTACAGGGTCTTATTATTTCAAAACATATCAAAGATTTTTAAATGACTAAATATAAAAGGTTAACTTATACATAGCATATCTGTAAAATTTTTAAAGAACGAGTGATTTTCTAATTAAAAGCAGTCTTAAATGGAATTCGTAAGTATTCTGTAATTAAATATGCTTTTTTTGTGTTCTTAAGCAAGTACTTTGGGCAATTACAGAAGATTTTCCAGGAAGAGTGCTTTAGTACCTAGCTGCTTTTGCTTATACCTACCATATCCCTCCATTTCTTCTCAATTCGGCATTGTTAGTTTATTATCTGGGCTTCCAAACAATTATTTCAGAAATGTATTCATTAATTATAAGATGAAAGCCTTGGCCAGTAGTTTTACCTATAGAGCATTAGCAGGCTTATTTTTCATGTGCAGTTTTTGTATCACAAATCTAGGATAACTTGAGGCTTTATTTGGTTGGAATATTCGTCCAAACTCACCATCTCAAATACTTTCTTTTTTTTATTTCTGGGGCTCTCTGGAAGCCTATAAATTCAAAATAAAAAACTAATGTGTGAATTCCCTTAGTACTCCAAGGAAAATTCTTTTATACCTCATTTAATCAACAGTGTTCTCAAAAGCTAACAATGTATCTTATTATACTGTCTTATTTGTCAATTTTGCTGCAGTAACAAATGACCAGAATAGCTCCAAAGGTTTATTGCTGTCATTCAATACCAGTTTTGAGTCAGTGGTAGTTCCATATTTCTCTTTCATTTCACGATCTAGACTGGAGAAGCTGCCCCCCATATGGGGTATGGTCTTCTGCTGGAAGAGGAAAAAAAAGCAAGAGATCCTGAAACCAGTACACCATGACTCTTAAAGCTAAAGCTGCCTTGAAGAACTGGTCTATTGGCCGTTCTGCTCACACATTTATGAGCCAAATAAGCCAAGTGGCCAAGTTCATGTTCATGGGTAGAGAAGTAGCTTCCTTCCCCCAGAAGGCATGGTGGTTGTAGAACAACACAGTGATGCGTTATCCACTTAAAAGGAAGAGGAAAACAAAGAAAACAATAGTGCAAAGATCAGTGTCTATCGTCTTAGTCACAAACATTCGCTTCTCTTTTTTCCAGGTGCTAAATATTGCCAACCCCTCCCCAAGGAAGATGTGACAAAATCCAATGCAGTCATGACAATCAGATTCAAATTTCAAAACGTGTTGATAATCACTATTGCAGGTCCAAACCTGGCTTGTTGAATTTTGGTGGTACGTGAACACACGCACACACACGCGCGCACACACACACACACACACACACACACACATACTCGCTCTGCATTCTGATTTCTATATACTCAATGATAATAGAGGAATAAGGGTCAGATATCCACAATTAACAGTGTTACTCAGAAATGGGACAAATGAGTGGCATACGGTGATCAGCGGCCCATAGTAATCCTGGAATTCTGTTGGCCAGGTTTTTCAAGGAACATAAAACATTTCTTGATTATGACCTAATCTTGCTTCCTGGAAGCCCTCCAATCTGTTCTTCTTAGTGGCTCTCAGCTCTACTTCCTGGACAATTTTTATTTATTATACGATTAAACTTGGTTATCTCTGAAGAGGGCATTGAAGAGCACACCTTCGTCTGTGCTTGAACAGCTCGCTTACCACTTTCGGAAGCTACACATCTCTACAAAGCTGTTACACATCTCAAATGGTCACAGTCTCGTTTAATTCATGTTGGCGGTTCTTTTGACAGTGCATCCCTCTTTATAACTTTACTTTTCATCTGTTTGATTCCAGTCATTTCCATGTGCAAACCGGCATACTCACAGTGCCTTTTTTCTTTAATTTAATTTTTATTTTAGATTGGAGTATAGTTGATTTACAACGTTGTGTTAGTTTCAGGTATTGAGCAAAGTGATTCAGTTATACGTATACAAATATCCATTCTTTTTCCAATCATTTTCCTGTGTAGGTTCACGGTGTTTTCTGAGGCAGCCCCTGGTGCTCTTCTTCTGCCTTGTCTTTATTTAAAGCCACGTTGAGTTTATTAGACTTCACTCTGAAGCCACCCTTGGTATGTTTTCTGAGACATATTTTGTTCAACTGAAATGATTTATCTGTAGCTACCATAATCTATCCAGACTTTTTAAACCAGAGCAAGATGACAGTTATAGGTATCCCCTGCTTCTGGAAAGTTTGCTGTAGGCCACTTTGCTTTTACAAAAGACTTGTTTTTTTATATTGGTACCTGTTTTCACTAACAGAAAAATCTGAAGAGGATTTTAGCTTTTACAAAAAAAGGCGAAAAGGGAAAATAGCTTTTCATCTGTGTTTTGCAGTGAGCTGTTCCAGAGACAGTGCACACCCAGAGCAGCCAGCACGGCCCCGGCGAGCTTCTTCCCAGGGAACCACGCTTAGCTTCTCAGCATCAAGCTGCCAGAGCCTTGAACTGTCCATGAGCATCTGTGCTTTGTCATAGTTTATTCTGTGCATCCATTAGCAAACATGTGTTCTAAGGTAATTGCTTCTTCACTTTATACTATTTTGGTTTATGAAAAATTTCATAGGAACTCTCTACTTTCCCATAGGAAGGTGAACCTGTGTCTTAATTTGGTCTTTGCTCTGGGTTAATTAGTCTTAAGTGGTTAGAGTACTTCCAAGTTTTATCACTTATTGGTAGCCTATTAGAAACAGTTGAGCTTTTCAACCCTGCAAGTCCTTAGTTGTCTACATTGTCTTATTCCTCTTTTACTCCTTGCTAACTAGTGAGTTCTCTTCTGTTTTCATCTTTGTTTTCTTAAATCCAGCCAATAACAAAAGAACGCTTGAGAAAGTTCTGTGTCTTATCCCTTTTGCCAAGAGTCACAAGTTAATTACGTACCTTAAATGGCTTAAATGTTATTGTAGAAAACACTGTTACCAATTTCATTAATACATAACATTTCTTCAGTACACAAAATGAGTTGCCATTTTCCATCCTTCAATTATAGTTTACTTCATGCCCATAGCACAGCCCCGGAGCCAACAGCACATACGTTGTTTTTTCTAGGTAGCAGTGCTTCACTTCTTGGACAATTTCGGAACTACTCAGCCTTGCTGTGTTAATAAACCACCCCAAAGTGTCAGTGACTGACACCCGCACATATTTATTCCTCTAACGCTGGCTGAAGTTGTTGACAGATCAGCTTATACTCCACTTTTTTCTTCATTTCAGGATGAAAAGGAATTACTCCATATTGTGACATGCTGCCTTGTGGCAGATTAAAAATAAAAAAACAAAACAACAGAGTTGGATAAAACCTACAGTGGCTTTCAATGCTTTTGTTTGGAATTGACATCCTGTCACATCACTCACCAAGAGAAAGCACATGGCCAAGTCCGTGGCTTAAGTAAATGCACTCTTCCCACCCCCTGCTGGAAGGCACTGCTGATCCAGGCCACGCAACTGATAAATAATCCTCTTCAGGGAATGGGGTAGTAAATAATTGGGAATAATTATAATCATGATGTCACAAATGGTCTGATACCTGTTTATCCCTCAAGGCTCTCTGTAAAAAGCTCATTAATTTCTTACAGTTTTCTGCGCCCAAACTCTATCACACAGTTTAGGTAGTTAGCTTTGTGTTTGTCCTTGACTTCTTCACCTCCTCCCAATTGTATGTCCTTCCAGCTTTCTATGGGCTCAGCTTCGCCTAATTAGTTTAGCCTGGCAACACACCAGGAACCAAATTTACAAAAGTAAATTTCATCTGAAATTGGCTCTCTGCCCTAAGTCTCATATATATAGTATAAGTGAGTTGCAGTCCTTCTGGTGAGAATGAAACCTGCTCTTGAAATCCAGGAGGTTTAGCTAAGGTTCTGATTTCCTGTCTGGCAACTGCCATCCCTCTCCCTGGAGGGTTGGTCCTATTCTTTTCCCTTGTGGGTGTCTTAGTGTCCTGCATCAACACTACACAAATATATACTGAGATCTCTGTAAGGTCCTTTCCTGAGACCCCTCCAGCTTATCCTCATCTGAATATTTTAGAGAACAGAGACTAAATTAAGACTAGGTTTTCTATTCCAGTCGAACATTGCAACTTAAACTATGATCAGCCCGATAAAGGCAAGCTTCACTTTAGAACAGCATATTCCCCCTTTACTCTGATCTTCCTGTTATCTCATTTAGCATTTGCTTTAGCCAAAGCTACATAGGTTTTAAACTTTGGCATAAAACGTACGTGTATTTGATTTGAGTCTGACCACCTACTGTTGGTGGAATACTTGATAAAATACTTAGTTTTCAATAAATGACTACAAAAAAATAGCTATCTACATGACAGAAACAGTTTGTTTTCCTTTTACTACCATCATTTTAAAGAACTAATGTTAGCTCATTACAGTTCTGAAAAATTCATAAGCGGACCCCATAGTGGATGAAATACAAAATTGTGGGTATCAATTAGAGCCCTAGTGTTTGTTCTTTTTTCTAAATTAATTAGTTTATCTATATATTTTGGCTGCGTTGGGTCTTCATTGCAGTGCGTGGGCTTCTCATTACAGTGGCTTCTCTTGTTGCGGAGCACGGGCTCTAGGCACTCAGGCTTCAGTAGTTGTGGCTTGCGGGCTCAGTAGTTGTGGTTTGCAGGCTCTAGAGCACAGGCTCAGTAGTTGTTGTGCACGGGCTTAGTTGCTCCAGCGGCATGTGGGATCTTCCCGGACCAGGGCTCGAACCCGTGTCCCCTGCACTGGCAGGCGGATTCTTAACCACTGCGCCACCAGGGAAGCACCCACCCCTGTCCAAGTGGTTTTAATAATTATTTGACAACTAACAAGCTATAATTTTGTCAAAGCACAAATTGTATGTTTGTAAGTTATAGAGCTGGTGAGAGTGTAATAATCATTCTTGATATTATGTAATTGATGATTTGGCATCTTAAAAATCATAGACCAAACTAAAGGCCAGAATTGCTTACTTATATATCCATATGATCCCTGTGTATTCATAGACATGCGAAAATCATATTATCAAACCTCCAGGGCTCTCTAGTCACCATAAATACTTCTTATGAATTGGTTGAAAATTTAATTTTCAGGTAAACATGGACATCAAAGAGACATGGGGGTTTTTTTGTATTTTTTTTTTTCTTTTGGCCGCACTGCCTGGCTTGTGGGATTATAGTTCCCTATCAGGGATCAAACCTGGGTCCTCAGGAAGCAGTGAGAGCACAGAGTTCTAACCACTGGACCACCTGGGAATTCCCCGACATGGTTTTGTATAAAGATGTACAGAGGAAACACACGGATCTCAATAGAGGTATTATTTAGAAATAAAATAAGTAAAATAAAATAGCCTGTCCAACTATTTCCACACTTAAAATTTGGAGAACTGCAAATATTTGAAGTGTACGTTCCTCACAAAACCTTAGCGTCTTTTGAATGTTAATTGAATCAGTTCTCACCACAGTACTAGAAGTTTAAAAGACTCTGGTCAACAAAGGAACACACGACGGCAATAAAAAAGTCTCTAAAGGTAGCTATGAGGCAATTTGCATGGCATTATTCAGGAGATTTATGTATGTTTAGTTCTCTACCAAAAGTCTTAAAGCCAAATATACATACTTGTAATATTCAAAAATGCAAAGGATTTGGCCTGAATGCTTTACTCTTGTTATATTTCCAACATTCAAATAGTGTTTATATGTATATACACACACACAGAGACATGTATATACACATATACATATACACATATATACACATATATATGTCTGTGTATATATATAGAGAAAGTTAAAAATATAATCTATCATTTAGCAAATTTTTAGTTCCTTCAACATGTATTTTATGTGTTCTGGTGGATCCTGAGCCTGCCTTTTTCTCAAACTCCGAAGTCTTAGGAGTCTTTGCACCTGGGAGGTTTGGTGATGAAGCCGTGTCTCTTTGTTTTTCTGTGATTTCCATGCTGCTGCACAGATGAAAGGGTCATTGTTTAGATTAGAACCATTTAACCTTGGTGTTAGTAGTTCATGTCTTTTCTCTCCCTCACCTGGTATTTCTTACAGATGAGTCCTTCTTAGTTGCCCCCACTTAACTGATAGATCTCTCCTACAGGACTGGCATAGACTTACGTAATGAAAAGGATAACACTCCACACTTCACCATCAGTGAAGTAAGGTGCTAAAAAGAAATCATAGGTTAACATTTTATCATCTCTGAATATATTTGTTTTAATTTACAGTTGTCACGTTCATCTTACAAAGGGCTGTCATAATTGTCACATAAAGTACAACTTGAGGTGACAGTTCCTGTACAAAAATATCGTCACAGGTGGATCCACCAAGTCCCGAAGACAGAAACGTTGGCCTCACCCAGCCATGCAGCGCTCTTTTCCTCAAGCTGTCTCTGTCTTCTTCCGTTATTTCCCCACCACGCTGCTTGAAAGAGGCTGTGTTTCCACCTCCTCAGCTCCCACTCATATTTTAAATTTTTAATCCCCAGTTTCACACTCTGCTCTTGGGACTCTCATCAGTGGTCATCTAGGATCTTGTTGATAAGTTGAAAGGCACAGTTCATTGTATCTGACATCTTCTTGGCTTTAACTGAAATGGCCCTCACATCTGTGCCAGCACCTCAGCTATTTACACACATCTGGACCCGATCTGCACCTCTCTGAACAGGTCCATCTTCTGTCCAGCCAGCACCTAGAGCTCCACCAATGAAAGCACAAAATATTACTGCTCTCTCATAAACCCCCTCTGCCCTCCTGTATTTTCTAAATGCCATGACCTACTCTTTAAAACTAGCCGCTCTAGGCTCCATGTCACTCTTCCTCATTCCCTGCAAAAGTTAGCCATCAGTTCAGGTTCAGTTCCTGAGAACATCTCTCCGCAGTGGCGTCTCCTCACCTGTTACTGCCTGCGTCCTGCACCTCGGCGTCTCATTTACATTATTACAATAGCCTCGTCGACATTAGGATCTTCCCCCACCTAGCCATCAAATTTACTATTTTAAGAAGCGAAACTGCTTCAGTTTTGAAAAGCTCAAATCCTCTTTCCCACAGGATAAAATCCAAACTCCTCAGCCTTTCACAGTTTGACTCCCATTTCCACCTAAATATCCAGCCACTAACCTTGTAACCCTTCTCCGTTTCTGCCCCATTGAATTGCTTTGAAACTCTCTCCCTTCGCACATTTTCTTCTTTTGCACTTTGCTTTTAATGACACTGAACCCTCTTCTTTTATCAGACTTATCTGTCACCCAATTTAGATAGCTGTTCATCAGGCAGTATCTTCCATAATCCCCCTGAAAATTTAATTACCTGACATCCCGTCCTCCCATAGTACATCGTTCATGGACATTTCTGCCCTCAGCCAGGATGTGTTGGATTTGATCTGTGGCGGAGAGTTCCCCTGGCTCACTGAAGCTCTGAGTTCTTTGAGGACATAGGAACTGTTGATTCACATTTGCTTCTTCAGCTCTGAGTACTTCAAATGAGCTGATTAAAATCTTCACTGACTGCACTGCCTTCCAAGCAGTGCCTGAACCCGCGCTCTCAGACCTCTGTGGCATAGTCCCCAGTGCATACTTCCCGCTTATATCAGCTCAAGATACCTTCTTATTCCTGCCTCTGAGTTTTTGCTTATGTTCAAGTTGCTCCTAAGCTGTAGGCCCTCTTCATCATACAGCATAATCTCCTCCTCCTTTGAACACTCTTAGCCAGAGCTGGTAGCTGGCTGGTTATACAGCAGGGGTATTACATGAATGTAGGCTGGTACCAAACACACAGCAGTTAAATATTCTGATTGGCAATCCTATCCGTATCACATTAGATGTAACTTTCTTAGAACATCTGTGTCTGACGTTATAGTTATTATTTATCATACATGAGTCCTGGAGGTGTGTTGGAGCGAGTTCCTAATGGCTCATGGGAGCCCATTGTTAAATCTTCAGGAATTTGTGTGAAAAAGTTGTTAAATACTGACATTACTTGAAAATTAAATTATATAAAATTACAATTACTATCTTAAAAATAGAAGTAATAAATACTCAAAACTCATTATTTCATAATCAGTTTGCTAGTATATGTTATGAGGTTATTTATGCCTAGTGTGGGAATACTGTGTAATATGCTACCATGCATCTCTTCTAAACATCGCCTTCAGTAATGCTGCACAGCTTGAAATCAGATGATGGAAATATTTATATCACAGCAGTCAGAAAGCTTTACAGATCAGGCCTTGAGTTATTGTTTCAACCAAACAAAACAGAAATTGTCTAAACTTCAGAAAGTGATGTAGAAAATATTAATAAAGGCGATTTAGGTGTAAAAGTGTATTGCGTCTGTAGCCATCGCATGGAGAACAGTTTAAAAATTTGAGGAAATATTCCTTCATTTTCTGAAAACATTTTTTTCCAAATCAGAAAAGAAGCTATTCATTTCATTGTTGAGTTTGTATTTTCAACATCTTCATCATTTCTTTTTTCTCACTCATTAATTTAAATGAAAGTATCAAATAACTTTCATTTTGGAGTGACAGTTTTTCATCAATTGCAACTATAGGTGGTGGGCTGGTGATGCAGAAGTTCAGCAAAAGCAATAAGAGCGTTCTGTGAGAATCAGCTGGCTATATGAAGATGGCAGTAAAGAATATTGCATATTGTGTTATTTGAATTATGTATTAAAAAGCTTTATATTAATACAATTTACACTAAAAATATGTATGTATATGCACACATTTTTTCAGAGAGAACCAGTTCTTATACGTGTACTGGTTCACCACCAATAAGACTACATAGGTATCAACCGAAAAAAAATTACATGATTGAGAGCACTTGCCCGTTAAGTCATAGAATAATATAATTGAAGAATATTCACAAGAGTTTACATTTTCTAAATCAGTATTCTGTTAATAAAGTAAATTTTTCTAAATAACTTTCTGTAAAGCTTGGAGTTAAACCCAGATTTCCTGATACTCACTACCATTTCATGTTTAATTCCAGTTATTTTTGCCACCCGTCTGTATGATCTGGTACAATGTTTTAAACATTTTTTTTGTTTTTATATTCATCTGTAAAATTAAGTTACTAGAATAGATGCATTTCTTTTTCCTTTTTTTTTGTGGTACGCGGGCCTCTCACTGTTGCGGCCTCTCCCGTTGCGGAGCACAGGCTCCGGACGCGTAGGCTCAGCGGCCATGGCTCACGGGCCCAGCTGCTCCGCGGCATGTGGGATCTTCCCGGACCGGGGCACGAACCCGTGTCCCCTGCATCGGCAGGCGGACTCTCAACCACTGCGCCACCAGGGAAGCCCTAGAATAGATGCATTTCTAATATTATGTAACGTATTAATTTTCTTATCAACTACAACACTATCTCAATTACAATGAATTTGTAAGATATATGCCAAAATGAAATATTTGCTGAATCTATGGTAGGAGGATGATTAAACTGAGTGAAGAAAAGTCTTAATCAATAACCCTTGGTTTCAAGGAAAAGAAGCCACTTGAACAAGTTTAAACTGGGGGGAGAAAAAGTATACTTCTTAGGAATATTTAAAGGTATCATAAAATGTAAGTCTAAATGAACCACACCTGGGACTGTAGCAATCTGTCTGGGACCTCAACTCTCTTATTTCAGGAATCTTCAGGAGTCTTCCCCTCTTTCTCTGCAGCTCCTCTGCTTTGGTTATTCATGAATAATCACAGCTGCTCCTACAGGACTCCCATTGCCTCAAGTCAACACCCCACAATCTAATATTTGCCATAAACTGACCCCATTTAAAAATTCCATTGAAAAAGTCATCCACTGGCCCCATTTGGATAAAGAGCACCCTCCTCCTTCAATCAGTCATGGTCATGAGGCCTGTATTGCAGTCAGCACGGGCTGCAGGTCCCGCTCAGGCAGTCCTTGGAAAGAAATAAGGGCTGAGTGTCACCTTGAGATTCTTCTGAGCAACTTTCTACTGAATCTTAAGCAGCTTCATTATTTCGCTTAGTATGTGTCTCCATCTTATTTGATTAGAAGGATAGCCTTAATAAAATCATACTTTTTAAGAATATTCTTTTTCTGGAGAGTTTTTAGCAAATCTGTTTTTTTATACCACTTATTTTTCTCTTCTAAATTATCCATCCTTTAATCTTAAAATAGTTAACTTTATCCATTTCTGAAAGCAAGACCGTTACAGAATCTGTACTTCCACTGCATATTATATATAAACCAAATAAGATATAAAATTTAAAACCATTATTTGTCATAATAATTTTTCTATAGTTTAAGGCAAAATGTAAATGGAAATTCCACAAAGAAATAATAAACTAACAGTACCTTAAGTGATTTTGTTACAATGTTTTTGATTAATTAATTTGCATATTAATATGACAAAAATTACTGAAATCGTTATTTCTTTAAATAGGCACCAGAAATGATGTTTTAATGTCCTGGAGGTCATTAAGGCATGAGAACTTCAAAACAAATATAACCAAGCCCAAATGATGATTTCTTGGCGTGAGTATATGCCAATTAGCACTTTTTATAACCCTAATTATATTTGGAACCAAGATGTACTATTGATACTGCTATAAAACAAAATTCACCATTTTCAAAATATTGGTATACAAAAAATACAATATTATTTTCAGGGAGAAGGTCAGGGATGGTTGATTTAATAATTCTTATTATGCTATGTATGGTGATCCAAAGACACTTTTAATGTCTATGCCACTTTTAAAATGAATTTTAAACAAACTGAAATGCTATAGATTTGTCCTAACAGAGTGAAGCATGTAGATCTGGTGCCTAGTTTTCTAATAAATACTTATATGCTGTCAGATGTGCTTGTCAAGATGGCACACTTTTAAGTAAAAAGCCATATCCTTCGAATCAATAGTTGGTATCTGTAATGAATACTCAGGGACAGCAATAGTTACTGTCTACTAAAATTATAACCCAACTATTATTTTACAATTTCAGGAAGAACCATAACTCATAATAGCAGTAATTTACACGCAAACAGATACAACTGTGTTATTTTACTACCAATTATAGTCTTAGGTGTATTTCGGTGTCACTGTCTACATCTTAAAATGCACTTAATTTGGAGGCTTAAAGAATACAAAATAGTTCACCACAAGAAAACATGCTAACAAATTCTGGATTTCTAAAACAAGGAATTACTGGCTACTTATTAAATTCATATTGGTTATGAATAAAACTACAATCAAGTGTGGAGAGGCTATAGCTTGCCTTTCCAGTATCTGGCATCACTAAAGAATATGTCTTAAGATAAATGAAAGGAAACTCTCAGCTTCATATAACATACATTGTAGCTCTTTGGCTTTTGAAAATCTCAATTTCCTAGCTTTTATGGGAAAAACATATATTCAATAAACATTTAACCTGCAGTATGGTTTAGATGATACCTAGATGAGTGATTCACAATTCTCCTCTCAATGAGTTTGCAGTCAACCACTGAGAAAAGATAGACACACACATACATCAAAAGAAAAAATACTATAAGCACTGAATATGATAAACTTTCTTGAGAGAAATATAATAACAATAATATGAATCTCTTGAAATTGGTTTTGTGATCATGTTCTCATTACTTTTCACTAACTATGCAACATAATCACAAGAACAACTTTAAAAGATTCTGTATATATTCTGTAAAGATTCTGTGTATATACTCCTCTGGTATCTGAGGAGTGGTATTTGGTGTGGTTATTTCCAATTGTCCCTATAGACACCTTGTCCCGTCGGGAGGGGCGTGACCAGAGGAAGCTCAGAATGGGGATGGGGTTGGGAGGAACAGCTAGTTTACAGGGTGAACTTAAATGTGGAAGATCTGGTACTTTATGAATGCTACTTAAATTCAGTTAAAAATTAAATAATGATGATAAAACTGTTTATTTTGAGGTGATAACACAAAGACAATTTTCCATGATACATATAGCATTATAGCAAAAAGGATTCTCACTTAATTATTAAAATCTTCTTATTAAAAATCTTCGTTAAGCAAAAAAAGTCAAATTAAAAGACTGGAAAAGAAGAGATTTATAAACCCTGTTCTCAGACATAATTATCAACATATAGAACTGCACACAATCTGTTAAGAAGCTACCTCAACAAATAAATGAGTTTAACAAGGCCTCCAGAACACAAGTTAAACATACAAAAAGCAATACTATTTCTATATTTTAGAAATGAAAACTTGGAAGTTGAATTTTAATAGTACCATTCACAACTACACCACAAAAATTAAATACATAGGTGGAAATCCTACAAAATACATGCAAGAGCTCTCTGCTGCAAAGTACAAGGACACTCACACATACACGGTTAATTGATTTTCTGCAAAGGTGCACAGGAAAAAAACCTATAAATGAAATGTACTTGGAATTGATTCTGTTGCAGACATAATTCTCAAATACTTCCAAATAAACTATACTATTTAGTCATTGAATCAGAAGCCAGTTTTCAAAATGTATAAATATATTCTCTATATAGTTTACTGTAACTAATTTTAGTAAGGAAGATGCTACTGAAGACAAAAAGATACTTCAGCATGTGTTTTATTCTGTCCTGCCTATTATCAGTTGGAATTTTAAAACATAAGAATTTATAAATCCATCTAAGTGTCTTACAAATGTTTTGATTTTTATTTTAATGACTTCTCTGATTTTGTCTTTTTTGCTTATAACTTTTGTAAGCTCTTTAAATTAATTTGTTAATAATGATACCTCCAAATTTTTTCAGTGTTTAAGATTGCATTGAAATACAATTATTGAAATAAAAGATTTGGAATAGAAAAAAACATTAAAATGTATCACTTTACTGTCAAGGACACAAGTAAAAATATTAAATGGTGGGTTTTAAATTGTGTACCAGAATCAATTTTTAAATGTTATAATTGGGGATATATTTTTTCAAAGGAGCTCCTACTTGTAACTGAATAAAATTATATTTCATAGCATATAGGAATTACATTGAGTCCTAAACATTTTGTAGCATCTAAATTTGACAAAGCATATAAAGAGTTATCCAATTTAGCAAGTTTCTTTCATTTAAATACTATTTGTAAAAAAATGTAATCTAATGAAGGCAAAACAGATTATACTTATGAAAATAGTTAGGATAATATGTACACATTTCAAAACCAAATACATATAATTAAAAATTCCCTCTGACTTAACCAGGTAAGCTGTAGAGAAAGTGTTTCCTAAATTTAAAAAATTACGGTCTACAACAAAGAATAAACAAAGGCATAAGATATTTAAAATTTGTTCATCATAAAATGCAACTTTGAAGACTATTGTTGGCAACTTTATAAGAAAAGAATAATAAGACGATTTAGAAACAAACTTTTCAGAAAATGCTAGTTACAGAATATTGAATATTAGATCAGATAATATAAATTTTGAGATATAGAAATATAATACAGAATAATAATTTTATGTATGCTGTTTTTAAAGCTCATATAATCAATAAAATGTTCATGCAATTTCAGTTTAATAAATGTAGATAGATGTCAATTTATAGAAGGAATTTGTTTTCAGTGATATTTTGAATATAAATATTTTTTAAATAAATAGTATAATAAACCCAACATTCTGTTCAATAAATATTTCATAAAAGTATATAGAATAGAGTTAATTAGTTTTTGAACTCCCATCAACTCTTAGAAGTGTCCAGTTTGGGATTGACACTTTTTTTAAACATTCCCTTCTCAACTCCAATTCTGTACTTAGGTCTAGCACAGATTTTTATGTTAAATGTTTTCAGTATTTTGTTTTTCACTCTTGGTTCCCTGCTAGTAAATATATTATCTTATAGTGAGTAAACATATTATCTTATATAGTGATAATATAGTACATTATCTCATGTACAAATTCCACTTGATTATGGTGTATGATTCTTTTATTGTTCTGTTGAATTCTGTTTGTTAGTATTTTGTTGAGAATTCTTGCATCTGTGTTATCAGGGATATTGACCTTTAGTTTTCTATTCTTTAGTGTCCTCACCTAGCTTTGGTATCAGGGTTATGGTGGCCTCGTAAAATAAATGTAGGAATGCTCTCTCCTCTTCAGTTTTTTGGAAATTAGGAAGGATTGGCATTAATTCTTTAAATGTTTGGTGGAATTCACTCCTGAAACTCAGTGAGTTTTTGCCCCTATTTTAAACTCCTACACTTGTTAGATTAATTCTTCATGCATCTTTGTGTGTGGTTTACATGGTAAGGTGAAAAATCCCCTTTGTTTTGAGAGTTCATTGTGTCACACCCAGTTTCCCAAACTGCTTTCTTTCTTGGAGTGAACCTAAAAATGAGGACCATTTAAAATAAGGAGATTTCTGAACTCTCCTATTATTTGAAGATCAGATCACAAACCTGCACCTTACTGTCCCTTCATAATGTCGCTGCAAATGTTGGTATAAGTCAGGCATGAATTGTGTATCTCTCTGCATTTATAGTATTAACTATGGTTCAAATTCTCATCCTGTGTTGTACTGTGTAATTGAAACAGTTGAGGTATAACTGAATTTTGTGATTTGTTGAAATTACTAATTTTGGCATATTATAATGTGTAGCACAAACAGAAAATAGCTTATTCAAACCAGCATTCACTAACTGGAACTGCACAGTCTGCACTGAGATAAAAATTCCTTTCCTTAAGTAATTATTTTTTGATAATACATATTAATTGAAAATGTTGGAAAACTTTTCAGGGAGAAAAACGACCATGATTTCATGATTCCCGCACCAGAATTAACCATTGTTAACATATCATGAATAGCCATCAAATATGTATTTTTACATGTAAATTAGAATCATAAACACAATGTACACTGTAATGGTATATTACATTTTGTATCCTGCCTGTTATACTTAACAGCAAATAGTTTTTCCATATTCCTAAGTATTCTTGCATATGTTGCAATGCTAATTTAACCCATAATGATCAGAAAAGCACATAAGTAAAATTCTTAACTAGAAATGACCTGTTGTCATACAGAGCTGACCAGGAGTACATCTGAAGTCCAGGTGGTAGAGTCATTTCGTCTTTACCATTGTCCTCAGGTCCTTTTAAAGCAGTGACAGAGTGGACCCATATCAACATGTAGAAGACTTCTCCTCTGGTGTCCTTCCTTCTTACCGTTTCTGCTTCTTTTCCACAGGTAACAACTCTGCTACACACTGCTCTTCCTTTAATCTACATGCTGCTATCCATATTTGCAATTGTTCAGAAAGGAGGATCTAAGAGAAAAAAAATTTACACACACATAAATATGTGTAATTTGTTTTTGATATTTAAATTCTGATACCTTTAAAAGGTCATTTCCTACTTCCAGTGTCAGCCACACTTGATACAGATATGAAAATTCTAGTCTCATGATAGCAAATAACTAAACTTGATCGCAAAGATCCTAACCTTCTAAAGTGGGTTCAGGAAGGTGTTCCTGACTCCGTGGCTGCTGGTCTCGGTCATGAATGATCCGACTTGCCTGTAGCGCTGTGGCTAGTACTTGTCAAAAGATAAGACCCCGAGTCATGAGCAAAACCACACATCCGCCGTGCCGGTGCCCACGTGCTTGTCCCCAGTGGTCACCACCAAATCAGGATGACCTCTCTTTGGTTCTGCCTGCCAAATCGTACACAGTGCCTCTCCGTGGAAGAATACAACTGAACCCTGTTGTGAAAAGAATCCAAGAAATTCAGTGAGCACTTAGAAGAGTGAGAATATTTCTGAAAATCAACAAACTGTATCTAGTACATCCACCCCCTTGGACAATTATGTACATCTTCTTTATGTACATCTTCTACTCTTATTTAAACTTCTGCACTCATTGGTGGTAGCATCATATTTTGCCAAACAAAAATGGTGCTAGGAAGCTGTATCCATTATGAACCCTAAAATAAGAGACCAAACCTTCTTAAAAGTCTCTTGTGTTTTTCTGTGATGTATTTTCATCTGCTAGACCAATCATCATCCCCTTTAGATATCATATAACTTAATGACCACCATCACCAACTCATCTTATATACAATATTAGTATATGGGGATGAGATTCTGCCAAAGTTTCTGCTAATTGTTACAAGGCTGTAGTTGATATTTATAATTTCTTTTTTCTAATACCAATTTCTTCTCTTTGCCCTCAGCTAGAGCCTTATCCAATCATGGTTCTTAATTTTATAGAATGAACCAAATCATTATGAAAAATTCTGGGTCATTAGTGATCTTACTTATTTGGTGGTGTTGTGGTCTTTCATTAACTTGTAGTACTGGACAGGCACATCACTAAACAGTACTACCAGAGAACTATCTGAATTCCAGACATTCTTCTTGAGCCAGTTTTAGAGTAGCAATTCCATTTCTCCCTTGATAAACAGGATCAGTCAACAGTGATCCCATTTGTTGCTGATTGCTGAGCCATAAGTGACAATGTGTTAGCCTCAGCTGTGATTCAGAGCGACCATTGTTGTGATTCCTGGTGGAAACATATTTTCTTTGGGATCTAAGACCTATATATTAGCAGTATCTTTGCTGAAATGCTAATGCTTTCCTTTTATCTCCATAGGAAGCATAGTTATTTATAAACTATATCTATTGATTATACTATCAGCAGTTACTGAGAACCAATTTTTGCTTAATATTTTGTGTGTATTGGTCTCCATTTAGATGGCATGTTTTCTTATGTCCCTAGACATCATTGATTGTGTGCTAAACATTTTAGTTGAAATATTATTTTTTAAAAATAATTGTCAGAGTATTGGATGAGGTCATATTCTTCCAGAGAGAATTTGTTAACCTCTTTCAGGTACCTGAGGACATTAGAAATACCTGATTAACCCAGCCCGGTATCAGGGTATGAGGTGTTTTTTTTGATCACTGATATAACGCATGGGAGTGCTATAGTGTATGTAAGGGCTTGTTTGCTTCCATTTCTATTTACCCTCAGGATACAGCACATTAAATCCTCAAATTTAAATACAGGTGGTTTACAGTGCTGGAGAGTTAGCATGCTCTGTACTCCAGCTCCTGTCCTGCTGGTTCCACAAGGAGAAAGGTTTCCTGCTCATTCCCTCAGCTGTTTGTCTTGTTTTAATATGGGCCAGAATGATCCCAAATGCTGGGCCCTTTTCACTGACATCCAGTGTATTCCACACCTTAGCCTTGTAATTTCTTATTACACTATTACCTAGTTGATTCTCTTAGGAACCAATTTTATTTATTTATTTTTATTTAATTTTTAAAAATGTTTATTACTTATTTATTTATTTTTCTTATTAGTCATCAATTTTATAAACATCAGTGTATACATGTCAATCCCAATCGCCCAATTCATCACACCACCACCACCACCCCCGCCCCGCTGCTTTCCCTCCTTGGTGACCATACGTTTGTTCTCTACATCTGTGTCTCAACTTCTGCCCTACAAACCAGTTCTTCTCTACCATTTATCTAGATTCCACATATAGGCGTTAATATACGATATTTGTTTTTCTCTTTCTGACTTACTTCACTCTGTATGACAGACTCTAGATCCATCCACGTCTCCACAAATGACCCAATTTCGTTCCTTTTTATGGTTGAGTAATATTCCATTGTACATATGTACCACATCTTCTTTATCCATTCATCTATCGATGGGCATTTAGGTTGCTTCCATAACCTGGCTGTTGTAAATAGTGCTGCAATGAATATTGGGGTGCATGTTTCATTTTGAATTATGGTTTTCTCTGGATATATGCCCAGTAGTGGGATTGCTGGGTCATATGGTAGTTCTATTTCTAGTTTTTTAAGGAACCTCCATACTGTTCTCCATAGTGGCTGTATCAATTTACATTCCCACCAACAGTGCAAGAGGATTCCCTTTTCTCCACACTCTCTCCAACATTTGTTATCTGTAGATTTTCTTATGATGCCCATTCTAAATGGTGTGAGGTGATACCTCATTGTAGTTTTGATTTGCATTTCTCTAATAATTAGTGATGTTGAGCAGCTTTTCATGTGCCTCTTGGCCATCTGTATGTCTTCCTTGGAGAAATGTCTATTTAGGTCTTCTGCCCATTTTTGGATTGGGTTGTTTGTTTTTTTTAATACTGAGCTGCATGAGCTGTTTATGTATTTTGGAGATTAATCCTTTCTCCGATGATTCATTTGCAAATATTTTCTCCCATTCTGAAGGTTGTCTTTTTGTCTTCTTTATGGTTTCCTTTGCTGTGCAAAAGCTTTTAAGTTTCAATAGGTCCCATTTGTTTATTTTTGTTCTTATTTCCATTTCTCTAGGAGGTGGGTCAGAAAGGATCTTGCTGTCTTTTATGTCAAAGAGTGTTCTTCCTATGTTTTCCTCTAAGAGTTTTATAGTGCCCGGTCTCATATTTAGGTCTCTAATCAATTTTGAATTTCTTTTTGTGTGTGGTGTTAGGGAGTGTTCTAATTTCATTCTTTTACATGTAGCTGTCCAGTTTTCCCAGCACCACTTATTGAAGAGACTGTCTTTTCTCCATTGTATATCCTTGCCTCCTTTATCATACATTAGTTGGCCATAGGTGCATGGGTTTATCTCTGGGCTTTCTATCCTGTTCCGTTGATCTATATGTCTGTTTTTGTGCCAATACCATATTCTCTTGATTATTGTAGCTTTGTAGTATAGTCTGAAGTCAGAGAGTCTGTTTCCTTCAGCTCCATGTTTTTCCCTCAAGACTGCTTTGACTATTCGTGGTCTTTTGTGTCTCCATACAAATTTTAAGATTATTTGTTCTAGTTCTGTAAAAAATGCCATTGGTAATTTGATAGGGATTGCATTGAATCTGTAGATGGCTTTGGGTAGTATAGTCATTTTCACAACATTGATTCTTCCAATCCAAGAACATGGTATATCTCTCCATCTGTTGGTATCATCTTTAATTACCTTCATCAGTGTCTTCTAAATTTCTGCATACAGGTCTTTTGTCTCCCTCAGTAGGTTTATTCCTAGGTATTTTATTCTTTTTGTTGCAATGGTAAATGGAAGTATTTTCCTAATTTCTCTTTCAGAATTTTCATCATTAGTGTACAGGAATGCAAGAGATTTC
The DNA here is from genome assembly GCF_008692025.1 of Phocoena sinus. NCBI lineage: Eukaryota > Metazoa > Chordata > Mammalia > Artiodactyla > Phocoenidae > Phocoena > Phocoena sinus. The sequence continues at coordinate 4,075,373 of NC_045783.1, forward strand.
TGTGCATTAATTTTGTATCCTGCAACTTTACCAAATTCATTGAGTAGCTCTAGTAGTTTTCTGGTGGCATCTTTAGGATTCTCTATGTAGAGTATCATGTCATCTACAAACAGTGACAGTTTTACTTCTTCTTTTGCAATTTGAATTCCTTTTATTTCTTTTTCTTCTCTGATTGCCATGGCTAGGACTTCCAAAACTATGTTGAATAATAGTGGTGAGAGTGGATATCCCTGTCTTGCTCCTGATCTTAGAGGAAATGCTTTCAGTTTTTCACCATTGAGAATGATGTTTGCTGTGGGCTTGTCGTATATGGCCTTTATTGTGTTGAAGTAGGTTCCCTCTATGCCCACTTTCTGGAGAGTTTTTATCATAAATGGGTGTTGAATTTAGTCAAAAGCATTTTCTGCATCTATTGAGATGATCATATGGTTTTTATTCTTCAATTTGTTAATATGGTATATGACATTGATTGTTTTGCGTATATTAAAGAATCCTTGCATCCCTGGGATAAATCCCACTTGACCATGGTGTATGACCCTTTTAACGTGTTGTTGGATTCTGTTTGTTAGTATTTTGTTAAGGATTTTTGCATCTATGTTCATAAGTGATATTGGTCTGTAATTTTCTTTTTTTGTAGTATCTTTGTCTGCTTTTGCTATCAGGGTGATGGTTGCCTCATAGAATAAGTTTGGGAGTTTTCCTTCCTCTGCAATTTTTTGGAAGAGTTTGAGGAGGATGGGTGTTACCTGTTCTCTAAATGTGTGATAGAATTCACCTGTGAAGCCGTCTGGCCTTGGACTTTTGTTTGTTGGAAGATTTTTAATCAAATTTTCAATTTCATTACTTGTGATTGGTCTGTTCGTATTTTCTATTTCTTCCTGGTTCAGTCTTGGAAGGTTATACCTTTCTAAGCATTTGTCCGTTTATTCCAGGTTGTCCATTTTATTGGCATAGAGTTGCTTGTAGTAGTCTCTTAGGATGCTTTGTATATCTGCCATGTCTGTTGTAACTTTTCCTTTTTCATTTCTAAATTTATTGATTTGAGTCCTCTCCCTTTTTTTCCTTGACGAGTCTGGCTAATGGTTTATCAATTTTGTTTATCGTCTCAAAGAACCAGATTTTAGTTTTATTGATCTTTGCTATTGTGTTCTTTGTTTCTATTTCATTTATTTCTGCTCTGATATTTATGATTTCTTTCCTTCTGCTAACTTAGGGTTTTGTTTGTTCTTTCTCTAGTTCCTTTAGCTGTAACGTTCGATTATTTATTTGAGATTTTTCTTATTTCTTGAGGTAAGCTTGTATAGCTATAAACTTCCCTCTTAGAACTGCTTTTGCTGTATCCCTTAGGTTTTGGATTGTCGTGTTTTCCTTGTCATTTGTCTCTAGGTATTTTCTGATTTCTTCAGTGATATCTTGGTTATTTAGGAATGTATTTTTTAGCCTCCATGTGTTTGTGTTTCTTACTTTTTTTTCCCTGTAATTGATTTCTAATCTCATAGCATTGTGGTCAGAAAAGATGCTTGATATGATTTCCATTTTCTTAAATTTACTGAGGCTTGATTTGTGACCCAAGATGTGATGTATCCTAGAGAATGTTCTGTGCGCACTTGAGAAGAAAGTGTAATCTGCAGTTTTTGGATGGAATGTCCTATAAATATCAATTAAATCTATCTGGTCTATTGTGTCATTTAAAGCTTGTGTTTCCTTATTAATTTTCTGTTTGGGTGATCTGTCCATTGGTGTAAGTGAGGTGTTAAAATCCTGCACTATTTTTGTGTTACTGTCGATTTCCTCTTTTATAGCTGTTCACAGTTGCCTTATGTATTGAGGTGCTCCTATGTTGGGTGCATATGTATTTATAATTGTTATATCTGCTTCTTGGATTGATCCCTTGAACATTATGTACTGTCCTTCCTTGTCTCTTATAACATTCTTTATTTTAAAGTCTATTTTGTGTGATATGAGAATTGCTACTACAGCTTTCTTTTGATTTCCATTTGCATGGAATATCTTTTTCCACCCCCTCACTTTCAGTGTGTGTGTGCCCCTATATCTGAAGTGGGTCTCTTGTAGACAGCATATATATGGGTCTTGCTTTTGTATCCATTCAGCAAGCCTGTGTCTTTTGGTTGGAGCATTTAATCCATTCACGTTTAAGGTAATTATTGATATGCATGCTCCTATTACCATTTTCTTAATTGTTATGGGTTTGTTTTTGTAGGTCCTTTTCTTATCTTGTATTTTCCACTTAGAGAAGTTCCTTTAGCATTTGTTGTGAGGTGGTTTGATGGTGCTGAATTCTCTTAGCTTTTGCTTGTCTGTGAAGCTTGTGATTTCTCCATCAAATCTGAATGAGATCCTTGCCAGGTAGAGTACTCTTGGTTGTAGGTTCTTCCCTTTCATCACTTTAATTATACCATGCCACTCTCTTCTGGCTTGTAGAGTTTCTGCTAAGAAATCAGCTGTTAACCTTATGGGAGTTCCCTTGTATGTTATTTGTCATTTTTCCCTTGCTGCTTTGAATAATTTTTCTTTGTCTTTAATTTTTGCCAATTTGATTACTACGTGTCTCAGCGTGTTTCTCCTTGGGTTTATCCTGTATGGACTCTCTGCGCTTCCTGGACTTGGGTGGCTATTTCCTTTCCCATGTTAGGGAAGTTTTCGACTATAATCTCTTCAAATATTTTCTCTGGTCCTTTCTCTCTCTCTTCTCCTTCTGGGACCCCTATAATGCGAATGTTGTTGCATTTAATGTTGTCCCAGAGGTCTCTTAGGCTGCCTTCATTTCTTTAAATTCTTTTTTCTTTATTCTGTTCTGCAGCAGTGAATTCCACCATTCTGTCTTCCAGATCCCTTATCCGTTCTTCTGCCTCAGTTATTCTGCTATTGATTCCTTCTAGTGTATTTTTCATTTCAGTTATTGTATTTTTCATCTCTGTTTGTTTGTTCTTTAATTCTTCTAGCTCTTTGTTAAACATTTCTTGCGTCTTCATGATCTTTGCCTCCATTCTTCTTCTGAGGACATGGGTCATCTTCACTATCATTATTCTGAATTCTTTTTCTGAAAGGTTGCCTATCTCCACTTCATTTAGTTGTTTTTCTGAGGTTTTATCTTGTTCCTTCATCTGGTACATAGCCCTCTGCCTTTTCATCTTGTCTGTCTTTCTGTGAATGTGGGTTTTGTTCCACAGGCTGTAGGATTATAGTTCTTCTTGCTTCTGCTGTCTGCCCTCTGGTGGATGAGGCTATCTAAGAGGCTTGTGCAAGCTTCCTGATGGGAGGGACTGGTGGTGGGTAGAGCTGACTGTTGCTCTGGTGAGCAGAGCTCAGTAAAACTTTAATCCGCTTGTCTGCTGATGGGTGGGGCTGGGTTCCCTCCCTGTTGGTTGTTTGGCCTGAGGCGACCCAACACTGGAGCCTACCTGGGCTCTTTAGTGGGGCTAATAGCAGACTCCTGGAGGGCTCACACCAAGGAGTACTTCCCAGAACTTCTGCTGTCAGTGTCCTTGTCCCTTGGTGAGCCACAGCTGCCGCCTGCCTCTGCAGGAGACCCTCCAACACCAGCAGGTAGGTCTGGTTCAGTTTCCTATGGGGTCGCTGCTCCTTTCCCTGGGTCCCGATGCACACACTACTTTGTGTGTGCCCTCCGAGAGTGGAGTCTCTGTTTTCCCCAGTCCTGCCAAAGTCCTGCAATCAAATACTGCTAGCCTTCAAAGTCTGATTCTCTAGGAATTCCTCCTCCCATTGCCAGACCCACAGGTTGGGAAGCCTGACCTGTGGCTCAGAACCTTCACTCCAGTGGGTGGACTTCTGTGGTATAAGTGTTCTCCAGTTTGTGAGTCACCCACCCAGCAGTTATGGGATTTGATTTTACTGTGATTGCGCCCCTCCTACTGTCTACTGTCCTACTGTGGCTTCTCCTTTGTCTTTGGGTGTGGGGTATCTTTTTTGGTGAGTTCCAGTGTCTTCCTCTCGATGATTGTTCAGCAGTTAGTTGTGATTCCACTGTTCTCGAAAGAGGGAGTGGGAGCATGTCCTTCTACTTGGCCATCTTGAACCAATCTCCTGGACCTTTTTAGGAACTACTTTAGTTACTGCATTCAAATTTCTTTTTTTGTTTTGAATAAAGATTTATTTCTAATTCATTACTACTATAATCAGAGGTCTCCCATTGCACTGTGTTATTCAGGGCATTTTTTTGTCTGTTAGAGAAAACTGTTAAAACTTTGAATCTCATGTACTTAAGGCTATTTCCACAATTATTTTATGAAGAAAATTCTTAAGTTACCCACACGGAATAAAATAATAAAAAATAAATTCCCTGATCATAGGCAATGGTGACTAAAGTTTCAGGATGATGACTAAGTTATTTAATAAATATCTGAATGGTGGTGTTGGCAGAATTAATACAGGTAGAGAACGTAGTTACATATTATGTATAAGTGTCTACCTTGCTGTGGAGAAATTACTGCTCCAGCCATGATGGAAGAATTCCAATGTAATCAATCTTAACTCGCTACCAGTTGGCTGTTCTTTCCCTACAGAGGATGATGCCATATCAAGAGATCAGCAGTAGGGCTTCCCTGGTGGCGCAGTGGTTGAGAGTCCGCCTGCCGATGCAGGGGACGCGGGTTTGTGCCCCGGTCCGGGAAGATCCCACATGCCGCGGAGCGGCTGGGCCCGTGAGCCATGGCCGCTGAGCCTGCACGTCCGGAGCCTGTGCTCCGCAGCAGGAGAGGCCACAACAGTGAGAGGCCCGTGTACTGAAAAAAAAGAAAAAGAAAAAGAAATCAGCAGTAGTCTCCACTGTTGACATATTGCATATGCAGTAATAATGTTAGCCAAATCCACCTCAGTAAGACAAATACTGTGCAATCATTTTACCTCTGCTGTCATGGCTATGTTTTTCCTGTGTCCCTTTAGCGAGAACCTGGTCAGCTGGAAAAGGAGGTAGACAAACCTTCATTGAATGGATCGTTTTCATCTACCTGATCACTAAGAGCTTTATCTGTAGAAGATGCACTTTGATGATCCATCTCATGGCAAGTAAAGATTCTCATACTCAGTTCATATACCTGTATTCATTGCTCTGATGATATTCCTTCCAAGTCTGTTCTCATCAGCTGAGCCCTTAGCCACTGTCCATATATTAATGTAGCCCCAAAATGTTTGTTATCTCTTCTTGCAGGCAAATTAGACAGATTCGTTGCCCACGTATCACTACTGGGAGTTTTATCCGTACCCACTGTCATTCAGGAATATCCCTTTGAGGGGCTATGTGACCAACCGGTGTTATTTTAGGCTGTGTCAGCATATTATGTGGAATGATCATAGATAAAACTCCAGTTTCCTGTTTCTAATTTAACTGGTCATAGGCAATTCCACATAAAGCCACAGGTTTGGGTTGAGGTAGTTGTGGTCATCGAAAAATAGAAGATACCACAGGAGTCTGAGCCACTGCTTATGAGACTTTATTTGCCTTCTGAGACAGTTTAGATCTGATATTTTATATTGCACTTATACTTGGTAATGGAGTACTTAACCTTAACCTCATGCCTTCACGGATCAGATTATACATAGTTGTGATAGGGGGTCAGACCACAAGGTTGCTTAGTGACGAGGTCAAGCGTTCTGCCTCTGCCAGCGCCCATCCCTAAGCCAGAAGCTATTGTCAAAGGAGAATATCTATTGGAAGATGAGAGCGTGTTTTCCCCAACTTATCAGGTCGTTGCCAGAGGTTCCACCTACCAACCATGTCTGCCACAGACACATGTAACAATCTAGTTTACAAAACTCGAGAGGCTTGCAGCAGCCTTATAATTTATTTGGTAAATAAGTCAAATTAGTACACTCTACTAGGTTACATGTTTCACAATCCAGAGAATTGTGTCTCTTTCGTAGAGTTAAAAGTTGAAAATTGCAAAACACTTTTTAAATTGTTTGTTTTTATCTTTAGAGAGACAATTTTAACATACTCCCGATAACTAGATCCGTAGGACCTTCCATAAGTAGATTGGCCCTTGGCCTTCTTTTGATTTTTCACTCTGTGATAAGACCATTTCTTACTAAATAGTATGAAAGAGTCATTACTTCCTGATCAATAAGTCTAATCCTCATGTGACCAGTACAGCAAAATAGTATCATGTCCAAACTGATATCAAGTGATCAAGGTACTTTCAGACTAGACTTCGACAGTGATGGGGATGACACAACTCTGAGGTAAGACTGAGAAATTACACTTATATTGCTACCAAAGGAAGGAAAACCACATCTACCGTCTCTGTTGCTTGGTATAGATAACGAAGCGTTTTTCAAATAGATAGTTTGATTGCAGGTGCCAGAGGTGGTGTTAATTTGCACCCGCAAAGATGAGACACAGGTGCAATTGGAGTGCTCCCTGGTTACATAATGACATTGCACTGCCATTCTTTAAGATACATTTGCCTTATGCAAAGGCTAATAGGAAAACTAAGTAGAGGCATCATAGAAATCATCACTGTTTTTTGTGTATCTGTGAACATTGCTTTAAATTTGAAATTCCCTGAGAAACGTGGTATTGAATTTAGTTGACTTTTGACAGAGAGGGGAAGTTCCACTGGGTCTCCCTGAACCTTTAAATCACAACCGTAAGTTCTGTGGGTTAGGAAGCCTATATCGGGGTTCTGCCAGTCATATAAGACATGGGCTTGGGGACGGGCTTCATGCCTCTCCTCAGGGGCAGCTGATTGCATCGGGCTGTGTCCGGTCCTCTGTCCTGTCCCCAGTCTCTTAAGTCAACAAATGATGCCGGACCATGAGGAATCCTTCTTTCATGTAGGACTCCCGGTTATTTTCTAAACTAATGCGCTAACGACACTCAGCCTTTTGGCTGATTTTGGCTGATTTCTTCTTACCCGCCTCCATGGCAGCCATCTCTTCCTCTCCTGCTAGGCCACAGGTAGGAAACTGTTTTTCAGCCTCTCCTCTAGAGACCTGTCCCTCCTTGGTATTCAGTTTTCTTGGTTGCATTATGACCTTCGGCTCTCTGATGAGTTAAAGGAACACTAAACCTTTGCAGATTATCTTTTTTTTTCCCCTTTAGATGTTAAGATGGTATGACTTTGCTGTTTTCTACTACCAGTAATACTTTTAATACATGAAATGAGAGGCTAACAAAATCATTGGCAAGTGTGAGAAGTGAAAAATTATGGAAGCTCAGGGATTGTAGGGAAGCTACTCCCAATAGCCTTAACCGTGATTGTACTAAAGTAGATGATTCTCAACAGGGCGTCCAAAACCCACAGGCAGCATCCCAAGTCAGCAAGTTGCAGACACCCATGCATCTAATTGCAGTTGCCACTTTAGGATAATCTCTTTCACCTTCCTAAAGCCACGGACTTGGCAGTGTCTATCTATAACCTCCCTGGCAAAACATACTTGCAAGCGAAGTGTTCAGGATTGATGACTGCATACAGCAGAGAGTTTAGAATGGTGTGAAATATGCTGAGTATTCACAAGGAATATCTGGCACATCTCAACCCGTTAAATTGTAATTTCCAGTATAAGCAAACGATTAAATCTCTGAATATGCATTTCTGTAACTGATCTTTTGGATAAATGTTACATGTTTTATAATCCCTAAATTATATTTAGAGTATGCTGTAGTGGCACTGCAAATATCACACGATAAACCATTTTTATTTTAATAATACCAAATGCAAAGGAAACTTGTGCTAAGCAATGGTTGAAAGTAGCCTTTGCATGACAGGACTCATACTAGTGTATAGAATTCTGTAACTTATTACCTGTCACTGACTATGCATTTTTAATGAAATAATTAAAGGGATTATAAAATGCTTTATTGTAAACATGGCAATTATTTTGCTAGATTCTGTGGGTAAAATATTGTAATTTTATAGTAAGTTTTTTTTTTCTCTTCAGAGTCAGTTCTGTGAAGTCCAATACACCCTTCACAACACTGTGCTCTAAGTTCTTAGAGATACAGCTCTGGGTGAATAACACCTAGTGATTCAAATGAATTAGTTACTGATGGTGCAACAACAGGGATCTCAACAAACATCACACTGAGTGAAGGAAGCCAGGCATAGAGAGTATTACTGTATATGATTCTATTCGCATTAAGCTCCAGAAAAGACCAGTATAATCTGCTGTGACAGAAACCAGATCAGTGGCTGCCTAGGATTAGAGCTGAAGAGAGGACTGAGAAGGTGCAGGAAAGAAGTTTTGAAGTGTCGGAAACATCCTGTATCTTGATTTGGGAGGTGGTGGCATAGGTGTGTACGTTTATCAAGGCTCATTGAAATGTGCATCTCAATGGGTACACTTTATATAAATTACACCTCAACGAAGTATGTTAAAATAAACAAGAAAAGCCAACAAACAAAAGAAAGAACTGTCAGATTGGTATGAGGAAGCAGAAGTCGGTTTCCTGGAGAAAGAGATGTGAAGGTAACTGAAAGGTCAAAGTCGTCAGGGGTCGGAGGCAAGATTACGCAGTGCCTCAGGGAAACCCTCTTAGGAGATGCACCTGAGCGTGAGACGTTGACCTGGAAGGTTGTTATCCTCAGGTCTTCTGGAAGAAGCAAATAAGGTTCTCATTTGAGACTCAGAGAAATAAAGAAGGAAGAGACAAGGTAGAACGAGATCTTTCCTTTCACAAGTGACTGCGTTTCCCCACAGCCTGCACGGCGGCTGGACTGGAGCAGGAGGCAGCTTTCTGAGTCCTGCTGCAGGCTGCTGCCGCTGTCCACCGTGCCTCCTGCACCCTCAACAGTCAAGGCATCTCGTGCAGCAGGAAAACCCACGGGCTCTGGTGCCCAGAGCCAAGGACGAGAATCCTCGTCTTGCCACCTACTAGCTGTGTGACTTTGGCCAAATTACTTAAATTCTGTTTGGTTCCGTTTATTCATTGGGGAATGAGAAATATCCATGCAGTACTAAATGGGGTCTCACATACCAAGTACCAACTGCAGCGGCTGGCACATAGGAAGCTTGATGTTTTAACAGTAGCTCTTACTGAGCTGCAGTAATAGAAACCAAGCTTCACGGTTCCCTTCTGCTCAATTACTGTTCTCTCTCATTTACGTTTTGTGAGAAAACTTACAATTCAAATAGGCTCCTCCACTCCTCTCATCTTAGCTGGTGTTATGAGTTACGCAAAGGTCTTTGTGCCACATCTTTCTTGTATGATCCCTAAATTGTTTTCAGGAGAAAAATCACACGTGAAGTGTATCCTCATGATGGGAATGCTGGTGGGCTGACAATTCCCCCCTTAGAGATGCGCACACCTCAATTCCTGGCACCTGTGAATACACTACCTTGCATGGCGGGATTAGTTAAGGGTCTTCAGATGGGAGATTAGATTATCCAGGTGGAGTCAATGTGACCCTGACCTTATAAGAGGGAGGCGTGCCGCTCCCAGCCATGGCTGGAGGTGTGCTGCTGGAAGCAAAATGGCGGGTGATGTGCAGAAGGGGTCGTGAGCCCGGGAACACGGGCCCCTCCAGTCGCTGAAAGAGACACGGAATTCTTCCCTAGAGCCTCCGGGAGGAAAGCAGCCCTGCCCAACACCTTGGCTTTACACGTCAGAAGGTAAGAACGTGCTTCTGTTGTGCTAAGGCGCTCTGTTTGCAGCAGTTGCTTCAGCAGCGGTGGGAAACTCATGCGGGCGTGTTGGGTAACCCATGAGGAGCTCCACACATGCTCTCTGCAGACGCCCCTGGACTCGAGTCACCTCAACTCTGAGACCGTGTTCCTGGTCCAACTCCCGTGAGGCTGATTACGGCCCCTTGTTCTTAGGTTTCTCTGAGAGTCAAGGCCCCTACATCCCACTACCTTCCCACCCCATAGCTTCGGAGCGGGGAGGGGGAGAGGGAGAGAGTCTCTCTTCTCTGCTGTCGAACGTGGCAAATAACCACGCTGTCTCTAGCTATTCGTTTTTGAAATAAGTGCTATTGGTTACAAGGCTCTTGCTGAGCTGGCCTAGGAATGACCCAGGGCAAACTCATCACTGCTAATGGGATAACCAGAAAGTTCTGTATGTTTAACTGCAGCTAGAAATAGCAAGGGAAGGCATGTCTTTTCTCCAGTCTCCTGAGCACACTTATACATTCAGGTCACTTCGGACTTCAGGAGGAGAAGGTAGGATGGTTTCTGTTTAGAAAAGTGCGATTTAAGATAAAAACATTCCACATCATTCTTGGAAGTAAAAGTTCTTTACAGTAGCAACTACCTTTTTGGAAGAACTGTCCAGTGGATTGTGTGTGTATATATATATGTGTGTGTGTATATATATTTTTTGCTGCCTTTTGCAAAGTTCCTGGGAGAGAGCTGTTCTCTTCAGACATGATTGTGCGGAGAGCACTGCAGGTTGAATCACTTTAGAGATAATGAAACATTCAATTAAAATAAAAGTGCTTGTGTAATGGCTATAATTACAAAGGAATGTGTTACAAAGAAAAAGCTATATTTAAAAAATCTGTTTTGAGTTTCTTGTGATTCTGAATGTAAGAAGAAGTGTAGAGGAAGCAATCACTCTAAACGTCCCTTTGTTTTCAAGTGAATGTAGATGGAAATTCTTAAATACCTGTCTCAGGATACTCTGAATTTGGTAACTTTCTCTGGAAGATTCAGTGGTGGTAAATACCAGTGGGAGGGCATAAGGAGTCAGAACCTTGCAAAATAGGGTAAAATCCAATGGAAAGGACTACTCTGGATGGACGAAACTACGAAGGTTTAAGTCACTGTCTCAGAAGCTCCGTGATAGTTTCTCAACTCTGGCTGAGGGTTCAGAGGAATCACCTGCGGGGCTTTCAGTATCTGACACGGATCCCAGCCCCAGAGACACGGGCTTAATTGGCTTGGGGTGTGGCCTGATGGGTTATTAAAGCCTCTTTCTGCCTCGGCGTTTGGAGTGTTCAGCCAGGTCTGCGACCCTGCCTGCGTTTCTTCTTGGGATCTTTGACACTGCTGGGAACCAACCTCACCCTCTTAGTTTAAAAAAAAAAAAGGGGGGGCTTTCTTGGTGGCACAGTGGTTGAGAGTCCGCCTGCCAATGCAGGGGACACATTTTCGTGCTCCGGTCCGGGAAGAACCCACATGCCGCGGAGTAGTTGGTCCCGTGTGTCATGGCCGCTGAGCCTGCGCGTCCGGAGCCTGTGCTCCGCGACGGGAGAGGCCACAACAGTGAAGGGCCCGCGTACCGCAAAAACAAACAAAAAAACCCCCACAACTTGTGGTTGCCTGAGCCTTAGAAGGTTTCAACATGGCCTTATTTCCTCCCTGAAAGATAAGTAATGACTCAGCCTGATTTTATAAGCTAAATATTGTCAAAACATCTAAGACTGCTGCCACCCATTTTATCTTCCCATAAAAAAAAAAATACAACTGGCATCCATTAGTGAGTGGGTGGGAGAGTGCAAGGTGAACAGCTCTTCCTGGGAGGAGCGTCTTAGTTCTGTGAATCCCATCCTGCATCCTGAGAAATCCTCCTTTGTTACATGTCTCTTATTTATACTGGTCTCCAACATTTTATATTTTAAAATATAAAAATATTTTAACCTTTAAAATATTTTAAATTATTGTAACTCAGCTGAGAAGGAAAGGTAACGCGAAATACATTTTGCAGATGTGTGGCCATTAAAGGTTTTCCTGCTTTAATTGAAAGTACTTTTTCCCTTTTAAATTTTACAGCCTTATTTATTTATTGTAAAAAAAAAAATCAGTAATCTATTAACATAAATGTCATTACTTGTTAAATGTAATGAATTAATGCCAGTAATCCGTTTTCTAGTGTGTGGCTTGGGCTTTACTAACCTGAAAGTTCAGGGATATAAAGGGATGTACATGGAAAGCTTTGCTGTCTTATCCTGGGTCAGGCTCATTTCTTAGTGGCTGAATAGTGTGTGTGATGCCTTAAGAGTTTTGAAGGTAAAATGTTAAACTGTTGAGGCTCTTTGTTCCTCCCAGGATGCTCTGAAATTGTCAGAGCTGGGACAGTGGTTGTAAGCATCAGTTCTTTCTCCTCCCTCAAACAACATAAACTATGTAATGATAGAAAACACATACATACAGTGTGATCAAAAAGAATAAAAGGATTTCTCAGAGGAGCAGGAATTGTGGGAAACCCTTAAGAAAGTAGGGAAGATGATACTGAACAGTGAAATGGCTGCACATGGGAATATTGAGCATCTGCCGGGGAGAGGCTCACAGTGATGGGGGCACATCAAGGGTGGTGCATGCCTGCAGGTGGTGGACCCCGGCAGGAGTCCAGGCGTGGGAGCGCCTGGCAAGGAGAGGCATTCAGGTACTGCAGAGGAACCGGTCAGGCTGCTTGATCCTTTTGTGTTCCCTTCCTCCCTGTGAGCCAGGGCGTGAGACGGGGCATCTAACAAAAGTGGGAGCAGGGCTTCCCTGGTGGCGCAGTGGTTGAGAGTCCGCCTGCCGATGCAGGGGACACGAGTTCGTGCCCCGGCCCGGGAGGATCCCACATGCCTCGGAGAGGCTGGGGCCGTGAGCCATGGCCGCTGAGCCTGCGCGTCCGGAGCCTGTGCTCCGCAGCGGGAGAGGCCACAACAGTGGGAGGCCCGCGTACCGCAAAAAAAAAGCAGTCCTGAACACAGAGGCAAGACGGTGCTCCTCCAAGCGGCAGGTTTTGCTAAGCTCAGCAGATAGGGGACTGGGGCTTCCTGCTGGGGCGCTTCCCATTCCAGCCCAAGAGGAGGTATAAGAAATGTAAGAACGTGTCAGAGGTGGGTAAAGGATCTGACTAGGAATTCAAGAAGAAAATAAAAATGGCCAGTTCATATGTGGTCGAGGATTGTTTCATATCTAGAAACTGAAATTCAAAAAATAACAGTAAAAAGACAGTGTATTGGCAAAATTCCAAGTCTGACAATAACAACAGTTAGTAAGGATAAAGGGAGAAAATTTACTGTCCTATTACTGGTGGAGGTGAAAATTATGGATGCTTTAGAGGAAGCTGGCAATATCTAGTCAAAATCATGTAACACGTGATTCAGCTACTTCATTTCTGTACATAAAACTTGTCAATAAAAAGTTGTAGAAAGATGTTCATTACGTGTATGTAATGAATAAGTGGAAAACTTAAATGATTATGAAAAATACAATAGGTATGCCATACAGTCATAAAATAAAATACTATTCCGTTAAAAGAATTCATTAAATCTACTTTTTATTAAAGTAGAACAAAATATACTGAGTAAAAGCAAGATGCAGTTTATGGTATAATTATATAAATAAAACAGCATATCAACAAATTTATATATTTACTTAAACATATTAATTGACTACATTCCCCTTAAGTATTAACTTTCTGTTCCCCTTAGTAACAAAACTTGAACAAGTTGTTTGTACTTAATGTTTATTTTCTTATCCTGTAAGGCCATGTTTCTATCTCTGTTAAAATCAGTCTGCCAATGTCTGTGACCTTTATCTTGTTAAATACATTGATCTTGGCATAATCCATGAATTTCCTGATTTTTTTTCACCAGCATTTAACACAGCTGACTGCTGCCTCCGTTTTGAAATTATACTACTTATTTTCCAAGGTACCATACTTTTTTTTCAGAAACCTCTGTTCTCTTTCCAGTTTTACCTCTTCTTGAACTCAAACTTTTGCCTTACTCAAAAGGCTTTCCCTATGCTTGTCTTGACCTTTATCTAGACTCTTCTAGGTGATCTTATGATTCCCATTTTCTATACTACATACAGGCTAAACTGATGACCCTAAATATTTAACTCCAGGACAAACTCTTGCCCTGAAATCCAGACTCTTAATGTTAAATCACTTTTCACATCAGCTTCTACCTTACTACAAGGTACTATAATTTCTTACTTGGAAATTGCAACAATTTTCTAAAATGTGTGAACTTTCTCAGAGCACAGGAGGAGAAAGAAAATAGTAGAATAATTAATGGCTAAAAATCTACTAAATATGAGCATTTATCTATAAATCCACAGACCCCAAAACTGAATCAATACCAAATAATAGAGAACCTCTCCAAGGCAAAGAAAGTGATAAAGATACATTCTTTAAAGCAGGTAGAAAAATGTACATTACTGTATATACAGAGGAGCAAAGATGAGTGACAGCAGACTGCTTGTCAGAAGCTATCTAAGGAAAAGCACAAGGTAATGACAATAATTTACTGAAAACATGCCAGTATAGAATTTTATACCAAGCAAAAATATAACTCAACTAAAATTAAATTAAATTTAAAAGCTTTTGCACAGCAAAAGAAACCATAAACAAAACAAATACAGCCTACAGAATGGGAGAAAATATTTGCAAATGTTGCAACTGATGAGGGATTAATCTCCAAAATATACGAACGGCTCATACAGCTCAATATCAAAAAACAGCCCCATCAAAAAATGGGCAGAAGCTCTAAAGAGACGTTTCTTTGAAGACCTACAGATAGCCAATAGGCACATGAAAAGATGCTCAACATCACTATTAGAGAAATGCAAATCAAAACTTAAATGAAGTATCACCTCACACCATTCAGAATGACCATCAAAAAGTCTACAAATAATAAATGCTGGAGAGAATGTGGAGAAAAAGGAACACCCCTACACTGTTGGTGGGAATGTCAGTTGGTGCAGCACTATTGAGTACAGTATGGAGGTTCCTTAAAAAAAACTAAAAATAGAGCTACTATATGATCCTGTAATTTTACTCCTGACTGTATGTTTGGAGAAAACCATAATTTGAAAAGATACACGCACCCCAGTGTTCATAGCAGCACGATTTACAGTAGCCAAGACACAATGGAATACTACTTAGCCATGAAAAAGAATGAAATAATGCCATTTGAAGTAATGCCAACACAGATGGACATAGGGACTATTATACTAAATGAATCAAGCCAGACAAAGACAAACAGTATATGATAGTGTTTATTTGTGGAATCTATAAAAATGATACAAATGAACTTATTTACAAAACAAACAGATTCACAGACAATAAACTTTTACTAAAAGGGAAAAGGGGAGGGAGGGATAAATCAGGAATTTGGGACTAAAATATACACAGTACTATATATCAAATAGATAACCAACAAGGACCTAATGTATAGCACAGGGAACTATACTCAATATCCTGTAGGAACCTATGATGGAAGAAAATGAAAAAAGAATACATATATTTTTTTATATATGTGTAACTGAAACACTTTGCTGTACATCTGAAACTAACGTAACATTGTAAGTCAACTATATTTCAATTTAAAAAAGTCTTAGGAAATCTAGAAAGTGTGCTGTGGCATAGAATTAGGATTTAATCTGCCTAATGACTAATTATGTTGAGTATCTTGTGTTTCTTTGCCATCCATATTTTTTTTTGTGAAATGTCTTTCACATATTTTGTGTACCTTTCTATTAGGTTTTTTTATTACTGAGTTTTGAGCATTCTTTATATATTCTGGAATCAATTTCTTTATCAGATAAGTAACTTGCAAAAATTTTCTCAGACTGTGGTTTACCTTTACATTTTATTTAACTGTATATTGTGAAGATAAAAATACTTGAAATTTTGATAAAGGTCACACTACCAATTTCTTGGATATTTTAAAGTATCATATTTAAGAAATCTTTGCAAGCCCAGTTTCATAGATCTTTTATGTTTAACTTTGAAAGGTTTTATAGTTCTAGGTTTTACATTTAAGTATATGATCCGTTTTGATTTTATTTCTGTATATTGTACAAGATAGGAAACAAAGTTCACATTTTCTGTACAAGGACATACTTTTCTAGCAATATTTGTGGAAAGCACTATCCTTTCATCACTGAATTGCCTTTGAACTTTTGTCAAAAATCAGTTGTGCATATGTGTGGGTCCACTTCTAGATTTCCTGTTCTGTTTCATTGATCTGCTTGTCTGTGTTGAGGCCAGTAACACATTGTCTTTTACATTACTGTGATTTTTTAAATTTTGTAGTCAGTGTTCTCCACGTTTTGTTCTTTCCGAATTGTTTTGCCTATTCTAATTTCTTAGGATTTTTCATATAAATTATAGAATTTCATTGGAGTTATTGAATATATTGGCACAAAATTGTTCATAATACTCTTGAAATCCTCTTAATGTTTATAGAATATGAGAGATATGTATTCTTTTAATTTAAATACAGTTAGAGTTTTATCCCCCTTTTTTTTGTGGCCAGTCTGACTAGACTCTTAAGCAGATTAATTTATTTTCTTTAAGACCTAGTTTGGGAGTACATGGATTTTTCTGTATTTTACTTCTTATATCTGCTCTGATTATCAATTCCTTTCTTCTCATTTGGGTCTAATTTCCTCTTTGTAGCTGCTTAAAATAGGACCTGAGATCATTAATTTGAGTTTTCTTTTTTCTAATACAATTTTATTGTCTAAATTTCTGTCTGAAATTTGGTAAATTGTATGGTAAAGTGTATTTACTGGCCATACGCTTCTTATATTTTGTGCTTTGATTTATATTGGGGTCAAAAATATTTCTAACTTCCTTTCTGATTTTTTGCATTGACACGTATTATTTAATTAAATAATTATTTAATTTAATTTCCAACTTATTTAATTTCCAACTACTTAAGGATTTTCCAGAAATCTTTGTTAATCATTCGTAATTCTATTGTGGTCAGAGAACATACTTTGTATAAATTGAATCCTCTTAAATTTTAGACTTCTGTTATATGGTCCTAGGTATGGTCTATCACAGTAAGTGTTCTGTGTACACTTGAGATGACTGTATATTCTGATGCTGAGATTATTTTAAAGTTGTCATTTGGCTTGATTTGGTTGATGGTGTTATTGAAGTCTTCCATACACTTCTGTATTTTCTGTCTATCAACTATTGAGAGAGTAGTTTTAATCTTCAAATATAGCCTTGGAAGTGTCTATCTCTTCGTGCAGTTCTACCAGATTTTGCTTTGTATTTTGAAGATGGTATGTACGTAAAGCTGAGGATTTTTGTCTTTACAAATTGACCTCTATGAAAAGACCTTCTTTCTTGATTTCATTCTTCTCTAAACTACTTTGCTTACTACCATAGTTAGAGCAGATTTATTGTGATCAGTTTAGAATGGGCTATCACTTTCATCCTTTTACTTTTTACCTACTTAGATATTAATATTCAAAGTGCATTTCTTTTAAGCAGCATAAAATTGGAACTTACCTTTATCTAAGCTGACAATCTCTGCCTTTTAATTGTGGTGTTGTCACTTACATTTAATGTGATTGATATGGTTGGGATTAAGTTAACAGAGGAATTTGTCCATCTTTAACTTCAGCATGGACTAAGGCATATTCATATTCCCAAATTTTGTTAAAAATTGAAGATGAGAATTTGACAGTCTGTCACAAAACTGACTATAAAAATAAACGTTTACCTACCTTTCTATATTTGCCTCTCTAAAATGCTAACTTCTAAGTTATGGCAGTATTTAGCAAAAGAGACTATAAATTCTGTCTTCTGCTGTAGGGGTGAGGCTTAGTTTAAACAAGAAATATCGAAAGGAAAATTTTCAGCTAAGTTCTATATGGTGCGCATAAAGCTAGTTCAATAAATATTAAACTGTACTGCTTGTATATTGTTGGATATCCAGTCCAATACTTCTTGGCCCATGCCCTAATTCTGGTTTTCTAGATTCCTAAAAATTACATTGAGGCTTCCTGTCCATGCTAAAGTCTTAGGCTGACAGTACAATAGAAGTGGCCAGATACATCACCTGTAGACACGGGAAGAGTTCGGTCCCACTGATGACATTCTCAGTGTTGTCCAGTCACATATGCTACATTTTATAATGTGGCCTGTACTCTGGAATTGAAGGAATATGATTTTATCACTCCTTCACTGACTCCACCCATGAGGGACCTCTTTACACATCAAAAGAAGGTAACAAGCTTGATAAAGATGGAGGTTAAATTCTAATAAAACACCTAAAACTGATTTACGAATCCAGTGAGAAATTCAATATTTTACCTTTATATTCTCTGTGATATATATTTTACACCTAAGTGATTAATGCATATTATACATACGGTATCTAAGAAAAATTGAGCTATTAACAAAGTTACCAATACACATACAATATTAAATGTAACGGTTGTGGTTTTGATATACTTAGCTATTGCTAGAGGGTATGAATATTACAACTCAAATTAGGGGTCAAATTTAACAGTTGTCTGTGTTGTGAAGATAAGCTTCTGACAGGATATCTTTTGGTTCAACTGATAGTTATAATAATTTTGGACCACTTATGTGTACTTCCACAAATAATGACTGATTTTTAAAGACAAAATATTGGCTAACTTGGTTATATCTAGAGGCCTATTGAATTGTTAACAAAGTTGGGTCATAGAACATTTTCAGAGAAAACTATGATACTAGCTGTGCAAACCTTGTTCTGGAGCCATATAATTATGTTTCTGACCAAAAGGTATGCTTTTTAGGTAATTGTGTCAGCAGACAGAACTGAGGAGTATTTAGCTAGGAATATACAAGTGCTGATTTGCTTGTGATGCGCTAACGACAGTCTGAGGACGATCATTATAAACATGACCCCAGATAGAATTTCACACTCAATTTTCACTAGTCTAGAGAATGACTGATTGAGACAAGCAAGAGGGTAATTTACAGAAACCGTGGTAATCACATCGTGTTCCAGTAGTTAATCCTGAAACTCTCAGCTCTTCTAACGGCTTCTCATTTTTTTTTAAGTGGTTATATGCTGAGAAAGAGTGCCCCTGGTGATTGCCACAAGTTCATATCACATGAAGCCTTCATCCACAACTGAATGAATCTGCTGGGGCAGCGGGGGAGGGCGGGAGGGGGGTGGCATTGAAGACTGAGAGCAACTAGGTGCTCACCCAGGATTGTGTGTAAGTAGAAGTTCAGATGCGCTCCTGACCTGATAGACTGGAAAGCTGGAGGGTTTTTGATAGAAACAATATTATAAATGGCAGGTGGTCCCAAGCAATCTCAGAAAAGCTTATGGGTATTCGTGCTGATTTGTATTTATGCATTTTAGACAACATACTGGGTAAGAGGATAATGGTGTTGAAGTTAATGTTACTAATTTAATTTCCCAATCATTTGGAAAAGCTTTCGAATTCAGAATGCCATCGCACAATATCTTGTTGCCTCTAGTACTTCTTGTGGAAGACTGTGTGTGTGGCCACCTTTGGAAAATAGACACATGTAAATATCATCTGTATACTCTACTCACAATGTAATGTTGATGTGTCTCCACTGAGAAGTGTGGTCTGTGTTCCCTCCTCTCAAATCTGGGTGAGCTTCTGTGACTAATTTGGCCAATAGAATGTAGCAGTGATGTTGCACTTCTGTGGCCTAGCCAGAAGGGGCAGTGCAGCTTCTACTGACTATCCTTTACCTGGAACACTTGCCCCTGGAATGGACAGACCACTTGTAGGTTATTCTGGCTGATAGTCCCAGCTAGTCCCCCCCCACTGACCATCAGCATCTGTGATCAAACGTGAGCAAATGAGCCCCCAAATGTATCCAGGCCTGGATTTGAGTCTTCCAGACACTGTGGAACAAGAATTAAAACCATCCCCATGTGTCCTCCAAATTCATGACCAATAGAAACAGATAATAATTATTTAGAGCCTCTAAGTTTGGGGTGATTTGTTACACAGCCTTAGGTAACTGATGCGTCTCTGTAGCTCTGGTATTAAGTTCTGAAGATTGTGCCTGTGTTCTTCATGCCACCCCACACTTGTTCCCCAGCCCACAGATATTGAGCCTTAATGCCTTTTGGCTACAGTGGTAAGATTTAGGAGCTCTGATGTCAGTGCGAGCCACAGTGTCAGGAGGAAGAATGAGCTGGACAAGGACAGAATGTTCTGGGAGGAATAATTATTCCTGGAGCAATTACTACAAGTAGGGTGAATCCAGTGTTGAAGGAGAAATATTAGATCCAGCAGCACTTTGGGTCCCAATTATATGTAATTTCATTAAAAAATTATCTTTTTTTTGCTTAGGTTGTCCATGATTAAAATAAACTTTATTCCAGTTTTGTTGAGAAATAGTTGACATACATCACTGTATAAGTTTAAGGCATACAGCATGATGGTTTGTTTTACATATATTATGAAATGTTGGCTGAACCTATTGTGGTAATCCATACAGATACAATAGAAAGAACAGGAGAAAGCAGTTCTCATCACAAGAATTTTTTTCCTTTATTGCTACAATTTACTCTCAGAAACGTTCCTGCATATCATATAGCTATAATGTTAGCCATAGACACCATGTTGTACATTACATCCCTAATATTTATTATATAATTGGAAGTTTGTACATTTTGATCACCATCTTCCAGTTTCCCGTACCCCACTCCCCAACAAATGGCAGTTGGGAAATAGGATAAAGACATCTCCATGTTTTCTGAATGTTCAAATTGGATGGTTATTGGTACCATTTGTTGAGCTAAAATATGAACAGGAATTCAGATAAGATGATGAGCTCAGATGCCTCTGAGAAACAGTCAAGAACAGATATCAAGTAGAGAGTGAAATAATGGGTCTGGAGCTTGAAGAAGAGATTTAATGTAAATAAATAAGTCGCTTAAGTCCTCTTCTTAGATGTAGAAATACAAACTATAGATGTGAATGAGACCTTCTTAGAAGAGATGTTAGAGGAAAATTGCTCAAAAATGGTACTACTGACATTTTGGGTAGGACAGTGTCTTTTTATACGGGGCCATCAAGTGAATTGTAGGACATTTAGCAGCATCCCTGACCTCTACCCATGAGATGCCAGTAACACCCCTAGTTGTGACAGCAAAAGTGTCTCCAATTATTGCCAAATGTCCCTTGGGGCAAAATCACCTCCAGTTGAGACCACTAGGTTAGAATAAGAAGAGGAGAAAATACCTTTTAATCTCATATTTACTATATTTTTCTACTATATTTTCTATTTAATCTCATATTTACTATATTTTTACTATATTATATATTTTCTATATAAAATAAAATGGAGACCAGGCTTGAAGATTCCCCAAGCAGACAGAACAGCTAAAAGAAGTAAGCAAAACTTAATCTAGCTCATTTCATAAACTTAAGCACGAATTGATGCAGGTTATTTTTTGTAAATGCCTGTGATAGTCATAAACAAAACTTAAAGTCATCTACCTGAAATGGTATAAGATAGTCAATGTTAACCAGTCCCCTGCTGTCTGGAGAGTCCACTGTAATAAGCTGTCATTGTAAAGGTTAAACAACTTCATTATTTTCTCTTTCTAAGCCATCCTGCAGCGTCATGCCTCTAAGGAATACCACTTTCAGGTTTGAAGTCTCCCTGTTTAGTACGTTTCTCACTCAAAATACATGAAGTAAAGCTCTCTGAATTTTTATTCACAGTATGATTTTTAAAGTGTTTCTGTAAAAGTTCAATTCTTCCTAACATCTTTTCAAAAATCTATTCCCCAGAGTATATTTGTCTCTCTAAATCACCTTTAATTTAGTAGAACTTTTATGCATACTCTATTATCTTCATATTTTATGGCAAAACAACTGTTTCATTTTTTTAAACATCTTTATTGGAGTATAATTGCTTTATAATGGTGTGTTAGTTTCTGCCGTATAACATACTATTTCATCTTGATGTCTTAACTCTGTTCATATTCTATAAGAATAATGTATGATTGATATTCTTCAGAATAATTAGAATATTCTTGGAAATGTCCATTTTACATAAAACAAATATTTCAAGGACATTTTCTATGTTGCTTTGGTTTAAATGCTCTGAAAATCAAACAGAAATCTCTTTAGAAATACCTGAATAACCTATAGTTAAATATCTGGCATACTTCTAATAGGTTGTTAGATTTATAAATGCTGTAATAATTTCAAACAGGCAATTCAAAATTGATTCATGTAACAGCCCTCAATTATCATGCTAAGTGTCTAGAAATATACTAATCAATTCATGATAAAATTAGTGCTGTAGAAGAGAAAGGCAAAATATTACATTGATTTATAAAACATAGTGATAAACAGTTTGGCAGTATTTGGTTTTCTGGTAAGAAGCCTAATACCTTGAGATTATTTGAAGATTTCTTCTCAGTTTAACTTTTGTGTGTGCCATATCATTAACGTAAATCTCCCTGACCACTGAATAGACTTCTTTAATATTTACACTATTTTGTCTTTATCTTGGGTCAGTATTTTGTACTTCTTCGTCTTCACATCTAATTGTTAGCATAGTCTGAGATTTGGTCCTGGATTCTCTTCTACTTTAACTATCACAAGGAACACCTCACTCAGCTGCATATGCTTTAAACACCATAATCGTGGGCCCAGGGATTCACTGAGTACTCCTGTGTATTTATGTCTGGCCCCACCAATCACAGAGGACAAGGCAAAACCTTATGTGTTAATAAAACGGCCCTTAATCACCGCCCTGAAAACAACCATCAGCAGTGTAGAGTGAGTCCTAATACCTTAGTGCTTCTGAAAAGTTCCCAAACGCCCCTTCCTGTAGACGCTGACATCCTTGCCATATGTATTTGCTCCAGGAAAATCAAGACTCAATTTATAACACTTTTCCCCAGTTTATCCCAGTCATCACAAGAAGCCCATGACATCCCAATTATCATTCAGTTCCAGGATTTAAACAGCTCTGAAAACTTTTCTAACCATTTTTCCCGTCTGTCCCAACTCCTGGAATATTTTCAATCTGCCGTTTTTAACTTAGTATTCTGAAAAATCTCTATATCCTCAAGCTCTTTTCTTCACCACTTGGCTCTGAACCTTTGCTCTCTTCTGATTACACAATTGCTCTTTCAACCCTCTCAGATGGTGAGGTTTTCTCTCCCTCATCCCTCCTAGATTAGGCTGGGAGATGGAGTAAGTTTTCTCCTACTGTATACTGCTGCTTCCAGAACTTTCTCCAGCACTTCATCACCTCTCACCTGTCCCTTCATTTTATCAGTTGGGATCACCCTACATTCCACCCTACTTGCTGCCACCTAAGGACAACGTGGCTCCCTCTCATTTCTTGGAAAAAATTAGCTCCTATTTCATTGCCACTCAGTCTGAAACTACTCGTGCAATATTTTGGTTATTTCTTTGTCTCTAAGTCACTGACCTCCCAGCTCCTTGACAATCTAAACTCTGAAGTTCTCCTCCATTCTGTTTTAGCCACTTACTCTGACGGTCTTATTACTATGACATTATTACCAATAACTGAAAAATCAGTACCTAGTTTCAGTATCCCACTTTTTAATTATTTTTAAAGTTTATAATTGTTTGAGATTTATAATAGTTTAAGATATAGTACAGAGCTGCTATATATCCTAAACCCTGTTTCATATATGATTAACATCTCACATTTGTATAGCATATTTATTATAATTAATAAGCTGGTATTGATAAATTCTTAGTCTATACATTATTCATATTTATTTAGTTTTCATGTAATACCTGTCTTTTTCTCTTCCTGAACCCCTCCAGGATATGACATTACATTTAGTATCATGTCTCCTTCTTAACTATCCTACTCTTTATCACTTTCTATCTTGTTAATGTCATCATATTTACAGAAACAAACCACAACTTTAACAAGACCTAAACTCCAATGATCATACCAGTATTTCTCTGTTCCAACCACCGTCTCGTTTTTACTTCTTAGCTGGATTCAATTTGATGATAAGTAACTATAATTACATTCTTTCTTACACCTTTGGTTTCCTTGCCCCCTTTATCCTTTGTTTACCAAACCATCACCCCAGTCATGTTTTCCTCCCTTACCACCCTACTGAAACTGATTTTTGCCAAAATTTACCAATATGGCAGTCCCTGAAAAATGACTTCCGCGTTACTAAATCCAATGGTGAGTTTCTCATCACTCGTCTTGTCTGGCATACAAGACGTTTGATTCAGTTGGTTACTTCTTTATTTTACAACACTATCTCCAATTATTGTCTGTTGTACATTAGTATCTTTATTTTCCTCCTATATCACTGCGCTTGATTTCAAACTACTTTGCATTTTTCTTTTCATATCTTATTTGGCCTTGGAATGCCTCAGCATTCAGTCCTTTTCAACCACATCCATTCTTTATCTGTGATCATATGCTGTCTTACGGTTTCAAATAGTATCTGAAGACAAAACTCCCAAACATATACTTACACCTAGTTATCCCCCCTAGATTTCCAAACTGATATGCCAAATAGCCTCCTTAATATCTTGCATGGGTATCTAACCAGCAACTCAAACTGGCTGTGTACAAAAGCAAATTTCTGAAACCGCCCTGTCCCACAAAAATAAATACGTACATATACACACATACAAAGTAAAACTCCTCCTGCAGTCTTTCCTTTCAAGGCTAGTTTCCATTTGGTTTTGATCCTATCACTTATGTCGGGGCCTGGGTACTTGATGTTTCTTATGCCTGGAATCCTGTTCTCAGGTATTTTCATGACATGGTCCCGCTACTCTAATGTGGTTTAAAATGGTTATATTTTAGCTGCGTTACAATCTCAGTATCTTTATGAAATTCTCAGTGATCTTTCCCAAGTCCAGAAGTGAACCCTCTTGAGCCAGAAACATAGGAAGTCAAACACTAGTTCTAAGTTCTCTCCCCAAAACCAACATATGATTGTGAAACAGAGATGGGATACCTGCATAAATACTCCCACTCAGCAATGCAAAGAAGGGCAGGCACTTAGAAGCCACTAGTTCACGGTGATTCTGAAATCCCACTGGACCAATTTTGTGATGTCCTCTTACATTGGGCCCAAAGTCTTTGAGGTCTCTCTGTCCTTGATTAAATCTGTGTTTTGCTCCCTGAATGTATTTTCCCAGCCTCTTCATTCATTTGGCACTTTTTCTACCTTTTGGCTGCCCTTCATTTTTTCATCATCCGCCTTGGCCATCTCTGGAGAGAGTAGTGGAAGTCTTTCAATGTCTTGAATAGTATCAGTGTCCTTTTTTTTTTTTTTTTGTCAGTGTCCTTTAATACAGGCCGATATAACTTAAAAACTTTGAGGTATCCTATTCATTTGATTCTATTTCATTTTATGTGCCAAAAGTTATACCCACGATTTATTATTCTCTCTCTAGATTTAAGTAAAAAATTGATGGTATAAGGGCTTCATGGGACAATGTCTGTAGTCTTCTAGGACCCATTAGGTCAAATTGAAAGGGTATCTTATCAGTCTTAATGACAATGACCTTGATATGATTTCTGTCTTAAGACTATGATGTAGGGGCAGACATCTGAATTGGGTCTTCTCCCTGAGTTCACGGCTTAGCGGGTATAGTTTCTATTGATGAGAGTTCATTTTCTAACTCAAAGTCCTAGAATTTCTGGGATCTCCTTATTCACCTACCAAGTACCAGTTCTTCTCTGAGTCCATTTTTTTTTTCTGTTACCTTTGTAAGTACAGCTGTCAAGCAGACGACAACTGCTTTTAACACTTTGCCTCAAACCTGCCTTGTGCCACAAGTGCATGTTATTGCTGCTAGGCTACCACAGGTGTGAATTACACCACCACCCTGTGTGCTGCTGTATTATATCCTCTTATAAGGATTACCTCACCTCTCAGTGCCCCGTCCCAAAGCCAATGGCACATATTTTGTGGTAGAACAGCCCACACCCTAGTTCCAGTACCAGTGTCTCTCTTAATCTTATTTTTTTGGATAAAAACATCAAATCACTATACTGCACATCTGAAACTAAGAGAATATTGTAAGTCAACTATACTTTAATTGAAACTGACCTTAATTTCCTCAGATTTATAAAGCAAACATTTGTGTTGATGAGCATGTGATCTGGGAGTTTACAGCTTGCATAATATTGATGACATTCGGCTAAGCGTAGATCCAGGCTGCGAGTTGGGTCAGGTCCATTCCACTTCTATTTGTTGTTATAACACAAGCAGCTACCTAAGGCATGTTCTTCTCAGGACAGATATCAGGAAGACACAGTAAACCATGTAACCACATTTATATCTTAGTGGAATTGCATGAGACTATATGATACAGTAACCAAAACAAATCACATGGCAGTGCCAGCAGCAATGTGGCAGGAAAATTTACTTTCTCCATAGTAGAAAGCACTCGGACATTGCAAGGCAGAAAGCGTGAACGTATAATTCTATAACAGAGGAGTAAAGTATTGAGTCTACCAAAACACCATTTCAGTGAAATCACCCTTACTACAATATATAAATATAATCCTCACAATTTTTCCTGGCTGCTGAAAGAATATATCTACATATCTCTTTACTTAGATATCTAATACCCTTCTCAACACAGTATAATAGTTGACCATTTAATAGAATGGCATAGTCGACCATTTCTCCCACACGCTGTACCCCATGCTTACCCATATCTATATTTGGAGTCAACAGTTTGATTAAAACAACAACAAAGGGAAAACCTAACTGTATATGATTTTATTTCACTCTTTACTTTTCCTCTGACATGTAATCCATCAAGTCCTGTCTACTATACATCTAAAGTCTATTCCATATTGTCCCCCTTTTTCATCTTTCTAAATATCAACTTGAAAGTCACCATGATTTCGTGTCTGGACTGCAAGAGTGTGTTTCAGGAACTTAGGGTAGCCTTGTTTTCTGGATCCAACTGAATTTTCACAAGTCAGATCTCAGTTTAACTGTTGCTCCTTTGAAGCTAATATGTATTTTCTTGGTTTCTCTTTGAGCTCATCTCTTGTCTTTGGTTTTCAACAGTCTCACTATGATTTTTTTTTTCTTTGCATTCTGCCTGGGATGCTCGTAGATCTTTGAATTTGGGGCTTTGTTTCTTTATCAGTTTCGGAAGTGTTTTGGTCATTATCTCCTACCATAGTGGTTCTTCTTTCCTTCCCTTAGGGCCTCTATTTACGTGCATGAAAGATTGTTTCATTGTGGCCCACGTGGTTCTAATTTTTTCTCAATCTCGATTTTTAAAATTTTAGGTTGCTTATGTTTAGATATTCCCAAATGACTTTCTTTCCAGTTCAGTATTCCTGTCTTCTGCATTTTTTATGTGTTATTAAACTCAGTGAAAGTGTGCATAATTTCAGATGGTATATTTTTCCATTCTAGAATTTTCATGTTGGTCTCTCTTGTAGATTACCATTCTCTGGTAAATGTTTGGTGCATATGATAAAATGGACATATTTTAAGTAGTGATAGAGTAAATTTGAACCAAAGTTATTATTGAGTATAATTACACATACTCTGAATGTAAATAAAGCTTAAATAAAACCATACCCAATCAAATCGTAAGTTTAATATGTAACACATACATTGGGATTCAAGAACAAAACTTATGTCTTTGAATTTATAGGACAGTATATTCATATACATGAAAAATTGGGAACAGCATTTAAAAAGCATAAGAAAGTACAAAAGTATTTGGTGATACAATGAAAACTAGGGGGATTCCAAGATGAAATGTATAAGTTATAGGGACGACAAGCTTCCTGGAAGAGGACTGAGGGATTTCATAAAATTAGAATATACAAAGAAAACAATCATTGCAGATGTGGTAACATATCCACTCTTAATAAACTAAGTGAAATTTAAAAGATAAAAAGATCCAAAGGAAAAAAAAGCTTATGAATTTAATTCATATAATATTTAAAGACTAAAACTATTTGTAAAATTTTATATCATCTTTACTGATGATGCTGAAATAACCATTTCATGCTTCACAGTATTTAAAAATGTACATTAGATATTTTTAGTGTCTTGTTTTTACAGATGCTAACTGCAAAACTGTCTGCTTTCACAAATCTCTTATACATAGTGGGCAATGTAAACACATGAGATTTTAAATTGAAATGGATAACTTATCCCATTCACATTTTAGTCACAGGAAAATGCTTAAGTGCTTGAAGATCCAAATTTGCTTTGGGAAAGAGTAATAAATATGGGAACAGTAATGCTTCCAAACTGAAATGGACAATATGGGAATTTAGTAAAATTTCTAAATCAGAGCACCCTTCCCATAAAATACCCTGAAAAATTGTTGACTTATGAATTTGTTATAGCAATATATCAAATTATTAAACTAATTATAAATATAAATATCTTTGCATTTTTATAAAATGAAACTAGCTGTGGTCTATAGCTCTCTCACTTACTTGCAATGTGACCTTTCAAAGTTAACCAAACCTGGCTGAACCCTGGTTTTTCAGCTATGAAATAATTCTATAATAAATTTTACACATATGAGGTTATTTGGCATGAATCATTTGTGAAGTGCACATTGGTATGAAATAAACTTTGCAAAGTATATGTCAATATATCTTAGTTATCATTAGCATTTGTCTTAGTAAAGAAGAACACTAATTTTCCAAATTATCCACACTGATACAATTCATGGCTGCTTTCTTGGTCTCTTCAAACTTCTTGATACTGAGTGGGAGAGTAACTAAGGGAGAGTGAAGGAAAACACAGTCTAGTATCAATACTTCGCAATAATTAGTGTTTCCCTCTGCAAATGTTCAGACAGGTATTTTCTCATCCCTTTTTATCCAATCATATCTATCATCTTTCCCAACCATTCTTCTTTTTTACATGCTTCTTTATTCCCTGCTCACTCCCTTACCCTCCCATTCCTTTAAAAATTGGGTTACGGGTTCGTGCCCCGGTCCGGGAAGATCCCACATGCCGCGGAGCGGCTGGGCCCGTGAGCCATGGCCGCTGAGCCTGCGCAAAAAAAAAAAAAAAAAAATTGGGTTAAAGATGCAGAGGAGAATTAATTGTATTTATGACTTTATAAGATCTTATTCTTGAGATATACAAGGCATTGTTCTTGTTTTACCTTGGTATAGTTCAGTTTTATTCTCTTCATTCAATATGGAGTAGTTTAACCTGTGTTACTATTTTCTAAATTTTGAGACGTGGTAGATGTGAAGTCAGTAAATATGATACAAAATTCTAAAACTGATTTTACAAGGAGATTGGCAAATAAACCTATGTAACACAAATGGCTTCCAAAGTCTCTGGCTTTACTCATCCAGAGACAATGCAATTATTTGTGAGAAATACATGTTAATTAAGGTATCTTGAATCAGAAACGCATATAAATTAAGGTTTTTATAGATGAGTTGATGAAAATGTTGTAGTCAGAGATTCACGAGTACCTGATCTTTATTTCTCCTAAGAGCAGTGGTTTCGTATTTGCTAATTCAGTGTTCCCAGCAACTTTATAGAATGTAACTATGATGAAAAATGATAATCTATCGAGTCATGTATATGTTGTCACATATATATAGTGGTATTAAAGGAAAAGTGAATACTCCTAACTTAGTCTTTGTCCCGGAAGTTGAAAGTGAATTACTTTAATGAATAGTTTCTTAAGTCAGTTGTAAGTGAAATTGCTTCCATTTTTTTGCAATTAAGAAAGTTGAAGGAGGATCAAATCAGGTTGGATGCTCATTAAAAATATTTTAAATAACAGATCATACTTAAGGTTTAGCACACAACTTCCAAGTTAAAATAATTGTCATTCTCATAAAGGTACTGTTACTAAAGAAAAGCTTTCTTTTTTTTTTTTAACATCTTTATTGGAGTATGATTGCTTTACATTGGTGTGTTAGTTTCTGCTTTATAACAAAGTGAATCAGCTATGCATATACATACGTTACCATATCTCTTCCCTCTTTCGTCTCCCTCCCTCCCACCCTCCCTATCCCACCCCTCTAGGTGGTCACAAAGCACCGAGCTGATCTCCCTGTGCTATGCGGCTGCTTCCCATTAGCTATCTATTTTACATTTGGTAGTGTATATATGTCCATGCCATTCTCTCACTTTGTCACATCTTACCCTTCCCCCTCCCCATATCGTCAAGTCCATGCTCTAGTAGGTCTGTGTCTTTATTCCCATCTTACGCCTAGGTTCTTCATGACCCTTTTTTTTCCCCCTTAGATTCCATATATATGTGTTAGCATACAGTGTTTGTTTTTCTGACTTACTTCACTCTGTATGACAGACTCTAGGTCCATCCACCTCACTACAAATGACTCAATTTCGTTTCCTTTTATGGCTGAGTAATACTCCATTGTATATATGTGCCACATCTTTATCCATTCACCTGTCGATGGACAATTAGGTTGCTTCCATGTCCTGGCTATTGTAAATAGAGCTGCAATGAACATTTTGGTACATGACTCCTTTTGAATTATGGTTTTCTCAGGGTATATGCCCAGTAGTGGAATTGCTGGGTCGTATGGTAGTTCTATTTGTAGTTTTTTAAGGAACTTCCATACTGTTCTCCATAGTGGCTGTATCAATTTACATTCCCACCAACAGTGCAAGAGTGTTCCCTTTTCTCTACACCCTCTCCAGCATTTATTGTTTCTAGATTTTTTGATGATGGCCATTCTGACTGGTGTGAGATGGTATCTCATTGTAGTTTTGAGTTGCATTTCTCTAATGACGTAGAGCATTCTTTCATGTGTTTGTTGGCAATCTGTATATCTTCTTTGGAGAAATGTCTATTTAGGTCTTCTGCCCATTTTTGGATTGGGTTGTTTGTTTTTTTGTTATTGAGCTGCATGAGCTGCTTGTAAATTTTGGAGATTAATCCTTTGTCAGTTACTTCATTTGCAAATATTTTCCCCATTCTGAGGGTTGTCTTTTCGTCTTGTTAATGATTTCCTTTGCTCTGCAAAAGCTTTTAAGTTTCATTAGGTCCCATTTGTTTTTGTTTTTATTTCCATTTCTCTAGGAGGTGGGTCAAAAAGGATCTTGCTATGATTTATGTCATAGAGTGTTCTGCCTATGTTTTCCTCTAAGAGTTTGATAGTGTCTGACCTTACATTTAGGTCTTTAATCCATTTTGAGTTTATTTTTATGTATGGTGTTAGGGAGTGTTCTAATCTCATACTTTTACATGTAGCTATCCAGTTTTCCCAGCACCACTTATTGAAGAGGCTGTCTTTCCTCCAGTGTATATTCTTGCCTCCTTTATCAAAGATAACGTGACCATATGTGCATGGGTTTATCTCTGGGCTTTCTATCCTGTTCCATTGATCTATATTTCTGTTTTTGTGCCAGTACCAGACTGTCTTGATTACTGTAGCTTTGTAGTATAGTCTGAAGTCAGGGAGCCTGATTCCTCCAGCTCCATTTTTCGTTCTCAAGATTGCTTTGGCTATTCGGCGTCTTTTGTGTTTCCATACAAATTGTGAATTTTTTTGTTCTAGTTCTGTGAAAAATGCCAGTGGTAGTTTGATAGGGATTGCATTGAATCTGTAGATTGCTTTGGGTAGTAGTCATTTTCACAATGTTGATTCTTCCAATCCACGAACATGGTATATCTCTCCCTCTGTTTGTATCATCTTTAATTTCTTTCATCTGTGTCTTATAATTTTATGCATACAGGTCTTTTGTCTCCTCAGGTTTATTCCCAGATATTTTACTCTTTTTGCTGCAATGGTAAATGGGAGTGTTTGCTTAATTTCACTTTCAGATTTTTCATCACTAGTGTATAAGAATGCCAGAGATTTCTGTGCATTAATTTTGTATCCTGCTACTTTAGCAAATTCATTGATTAGCTCTAGTTGTTCTCTGGTAGCATCTTTAGGATTCTCTATGTATAGTGTCATGTCATCTGCAAACAGTGACCACTTTGCTTCTTATTTCCAATTTGGATTCTTTTTATTTCTTTTTCTTCTCTGATTGCTGTGGTTAAAACTTCCAAAACTATGTTGAATAAGAGTGGTGAGAGTGGGCAACCTTGTCTTGTTCCTGATCTTAGTGGGAATGGTTTCAGTTTTTCACCATTGAGGACAATGTTGGCTGTGGGTTTGTCATACATGGCCTTTATTATGTTGAGGAAAGTTCCCTCTGTGCCTACTTTCTGCAGGGTTTTTTTTTTTTTTTTAATCATAAATGAGTGTTGAATTTTGTCAAAAGCTTTCTCTTCATCTATTGAGATGATCATGTGGTGTTTCTCCTTCAATTTGTTAATATGGTGTATCACGTTGATTGATTTGTGTATATTGAAGAATCCTTGCGTTCCTGGAATAAACCCTATTTGATCATGGTGTATGATCCTTTTAATGTGCTGTTGGATTCTGTTTGCTAGTATTTTGTTGAGGATTTTTGCATCTATGTTCATCAGTGATATTGGCCTGTAGTTTTCTTTCTTTGTGACATCTTTGGTTTTGGTATCAGGGTGATGGTGGCCTCGTAGAATGAGTTTGGGAGTGTTCCTCCCTCTGCTGTATTTTGGAAGAGATTGAGAAGGATAGGTGTTAGTTCTTCTCTAAGTGTTTGATAGAATTTGCCTGTGAAGACATCTGGTCCTGGGCTTTTGTTTGTTGGAAGATTTTTAATCGCAGTTTTACTTTCAGTGCTTGTGATTAGTCTGTTCATGTTTTCTATGTCTTCCTGGTTCAGTCTTGGCATGTTTTGCATTTCTAAGAATTTGTCCGTTTCTTCCAGGTTGTCCATTTTATTGGCATAGTGTTGCTTGTAGTAATCTCTCATGATCCTTTGTATTTCTGCAGTGTCAGTTGTTACTTCTTTTTCATTTCTAATTCTATTGATTTGAGTCTTCTCCCTTTTTTTCTTGATGAGTCTGGCTAATGGTTTATCAATTTTATTTTCTCAAAGAACCAGCTTTTAATTTTATTGATCTTTGCTGTCGTTTCCTTCATTTCTTTTTCATTTATTTCTGATCTGATCTTTATGATTTCTTTCCTTCTGCTAACTTTGGGGGTTTTTTGTTCTTCTTTCTCTAATTGCTTTTGGTGCAGGGTTAGGTTGTTTATTCGAGATGTTTCCTTTTTCTTAAGGTAGGATTGTATTGTTATAAACTTCCCTCTTAGAACTGCTTTTGCTGCATCCCATAGATTTTCGGTTGTTGTGTCTCCATTGTCATTTGTTTCTAGGTATTTTTTGATTTCCTCTTTGATTTCTTCAGCGATCACTTCGTTATTAGGTAATGTGTTGTTTAGCCTCCATGTGTTTGTATTTTTTCAGATCTTTTCCTGAAATTGATATCTAGTCTCAAAGCATTGTGGTTGGAAAAGATACTTGATACGATTTCAGTTTTCTTAAATTTACCAAGGCTAGATTTGTGATCCAAGATATGATGTGTCCTGGAGAATGTTCCATGAGCACTTGAGAAAAATGTGTATTCTGTTGTTTTTGGATGGTATGTCCTATAAATATCAATTAAGTCCATCTTGTTTAATGTGTCATTTAAAGCTTGTTTCCTTATTTATTTTCATTTTGGATGATCTGTCCATTGGTGAAAGTGGGTGTTAAAGTCCCCTACTATGAATGTGTTACTGTTGATTTCCCCTTTTATGGCTGTTAGTATTTGCCATATGTATTCAGGTGCTCCTATGTTGGGTGCATTAATATTTACAATTGTTATATCTTCTTCTTGGATTGATCCTTTGATCATTATGTAGTGTCCTTCTTTGTCTCTTGTAATAGTCTTTATTTTAAGGTCTATTTTGTCTGACATGAGAATTGCTACTCCAGCTTTCTTCTGATTTCCATTTGCATGGAATATCTTTTTCCATCCCCTCACTTTCAGTGTGTATGTGTCCCTAGGTCTGAAGTGGGTCTCTTGTAGACAGCATATATATGGGTCTTGTTTTTGTATCCATTCAGCCAGTCTGTGTCTTTTGGTGGGAGCGTTTAATCCATTTACATTTAAGGCAATTATGGATATGTATGTTCCTATTCCCATTTTCTTAATTGTTTTGTGTTTGTTATTGTAGGTCTTTGCCTTCTCTTGTGTCTCTTGCCTAGAGAAGATCCTTCAGCATTTGTTGTAGAGCTGGTTTGGTGGTGCTGAACTCTCTCAGCTTTTGCTTGTCTGTAAAGATTTTAATTTCTCCATCAAATCTGAATGAGATCCTTGCTGGGTAAAGTAATCTTGGTTGTAGATTTTTCTCCTTCATCACTTTAAATATGTTCTGCCACTCCCTTGTGGCTTGCAGAGTTTCTGCTGAAAGATCAGCTGTTAACCTTATGGGGATTCTCTTGTGTGTTGTTTGTTGTTTTTCACTTGCTGCTTTTAATGTTTTCTTTGTATTTAGTTTTTGACAGTTTGATTAATATGTGTCTTGGCATGTTTCTCCTTGGATTTAACCTGTATGGGACTCTCTGTGCTTCCTGGACTTGCTTAACTATTTCCTTTCCCATATTAGGGAAGTTTTCAACTATAATCTCTTCAAATATTTTCTCAGTCCCTTTCTTTTTCTCTTCTTCTTATAATTCGAATGTTGGTGCATTTAATGTTGTCCCAGAGGTCTCTGAGACTGTCCTCAGTTGTTTTCATTCTTTATTCTGCTCTGCAGTAGTTATTTCCATTATTTTATCTTCCAGGTCACGTATCCGTTCTTCTGCCTCAGTTATTCTGCTATTGATCCCTTCTAGAGTATTTTTAATTTCATTTATTGTGTTCATCATTGTTTGTTTCCTCTTTAGTTCTTCTAGATCCTTGTTAAATGTTTCTTGCATTTTGTCTATTCTGTTTCCAAGATTTTGGATCATCTTTACTATCATTATTCTGAATTGTTTTTCAGGTAGACTACCTATTTCCTCTTCATTTGTTAGGTCTGGTGGGTTTTTACTTTGCTCCTTCATCTGCTGTGTGTTTCTGTCTTTTCATTTTGCTTATCTTACTGTGTTTGGGGTCTCCTTTTCGCAGGCTGCAGGTTTGTAGTTCCCGTTGTTTTTGGTGTCTGTCCCCAGTGGCTAAGGTTGGTTCAGTGGGTTCTGTAGGCTTTCTGGTGGAGGGGACTAGTGCCTGTGTTCTGGTGGATGAGGCTGTATCTTGTGTTGCTGGTGGGCAGGTCCACGTCTGGTGGTGTGTTTTGGGGTGTCTGTGGCCTTATTATCATCTTAGGCAGCCTCTCTGCTAATGGATGGGGCTGTGTTCTTGTCTTGCTAGTTGTTTCGCATAGGGTGTCCAGCACTGTAGCTTGCTGGTCATTGAGTGAAGCTGGGTGTTGGTGTTGAGATAGAGATCTCTGGGAGATTTTTGACGTTTGATATTACGTGGAGCTGGGAGGTCTCTTGTGGACCAGTGTCCTGAACTTGACTCTCCCACCTCAGAGGCACAGCAGTGACTGCTTGCTGCAGCACTAAGAGCCTTTCATCCACATGGCTCAGAATAAAAGGGAGAAAAAGTAGAAAGAAAGAACAAAGGAAAGAGAATAAAAATAAAATATTTTTATAAATAAAATAAAAATAATATATTTTTATAAATATTTTTGTAATAAAAAACAAAATAAAGTTAGTAAAATTAAAAATAATTAAGAAAAAATTTTTTGAAAAGTAAAAAGAAAAACATGGACAGAACTCAAGGACAAATGGTGAAAGCAAAGCTATACAAACAAAATCTCACACAGAAGCATACACATACTTGCTCACAAAAAGAGGAAAAGGAGAAAAAATAATATATCTTTGCCTCCAAAGTTCACCTCCTGAATTTGGGATGATTCGTTGTCTGTTCAGGTATTCCACAGATGCAGGTACATCAAGTTGATTGTGTGGAGCTTTAATCCACTGCTCCTGAGGCGGCTGGGTGAGATTTCCCTTTCTCTTCTTTGTTCACACAGCTCCCGGGGCTCAGCTTTGGATTTGTCCCTGCATCTGCGTATAGGTCACTGGAGGGCATCTGTTCTTCGCTCAGACAGGACGGGGTTAAAAGAGCTGCTGATTCGGGGGTTCTGGCTCATTCAGGCCGGGGGGAGGGAGGGGCATGGAGTGCGGGGCGGGAGAGGCCGGCGTGACATTGCACCAGTGTGAGGGCGCCATGTGTTCTCCCGGGGAAGTTGTCCCTGGATCCCGGGACCCTAGCAGTGGCGGGCTTCACAGGCTCCCCAGAAGCGGGGTGTGGAGAGTGACCTGTGCTCACACATAGGCTTCTTGGTAGTGGCAGCAGCAGCCTTAGTGTCTCATGCCTGTCTCTGGGGTCCACGCTGATAGCCACAGCTCGGGCCCGTCTCTGGAGCTCCTTTAGACAGTGCTCTGAATCCCCTCTCCTCACGCACCAGGAAACAAAGAGGGAAGAAAAAGTCTCTTGCCTCTTCAGCAGCTCCAGACTTTCCCCCAGACTCCCTCCTAGCCAGCCGTGGCGCACTAACCCCCTGTAGGGTGTGTTCACAATGCCAACCCCAGTCCTCTCCCGACGTTCCGACCGAAGCCCGAGCCTCAGCTCCCAGCCCCGCCTACCCCGGCGGGTGAGCAGCCAACCTCTCGGGCTGGTGAGTGCTGGTCGGCACCGATTCTGTGCGGAAATCTCTCCGCTTTGCTCTCCGCACCCCTGTGGCTGCGCTCTCCTCTGCGGCGCCGAAGCTCCTACCTCCTCAGCCCGCAGTCTCCGCCTGCGAAGGGGATTCTAGTGTGTGGAAACCTTTCCTCCTTCACGGCTCCCTCCCACTGGTGCAGGTCCTGTCCCTATTCTTTTGTCTATTTATTCTTTTTTCTTTTGCCCTACGCAGGTACGTGGGGACTTTCTAGCCTTTGGGGAGGTCTGAGGTCTTCTGCCAGTGTTCAGTAGGTGTTCTGTAGGAGTTGTTCCATGTGTAGATGTATTTTTGATGTATCTGTGGGGAGGAAGGTGATCTCCGCGTCTTACTCTTCTGCCTTCTTCTGTCTCCTTTGTGTTTTTCTTAATTGCATAAAAGTGGATATAAAACAATGTTACATGCTAATGGACACATTTAGAAAAAGTGATACAACAGTGTTAGTTTAAAAAGAAATGTTTATAACCCCTGAGAAATTACATCTTCAAATATGTAAAGTTAATATAAAACATTTACATGAGCAAAATGTATAGTTGAGATTTCTTTTTTTTCTAACTTATGTAGGCACAAGAACAAGACAATTTGAAGTCATAAGTTTAACCCCACATACTGAACCAATTTCCCCCACACTATCCCACAATCCCCTTGTTTTTCTTCTTTGCTTATCTAACAACTTTATAACTTAATAAATGCTATAAATTATAAAATTTATAATTGAATATAAAAATACATATATCCATTTCTAACTGCTGTTTTATTTTTTCTTGCTTTAACAGTATTTTGAAACCATTATGGCCCTGTGCATTGCACTTACATATGATAGGATGAAACTTCTCACTTTTGTTTATGAAGTTGACTTAGTTACTTGCAACATTTCTCTCTAAAAAAAAAAGTTAGAATAAATTGTCCAAATCACTCAGGATATCAAGCTCAGTGTTTAACTGGGAGTTAAATAAATACTTATAAACATAGCAGATCTGTTTATTCAAAATTTATTTAATATCTTAAGTCATTTTGAAATTGTTTTCTCTATCAAATTAACACGTTTTGTATGGTTGGTTCCTAGACTCTTTAGAGTGGTTGATAAGGATACAAATGATTTTTTAAAACATTTTCTAGTATAACTTCCTGATAAGGTTCTGCGGTATAAAGGAATAATATCAATCAGTAGAGAATCCTGCAGCCTTACTGTAATGCCTAATCTGCTTGGCCAGAATCGGCAGTTTTTGTTTTAAATTGAGAATCAAATTCACAAAACACAAATGGCCCGTAGCAAGCTTACTCTCAAGAAGGAAATGAGGTAGGCAGCATAGCATGTATAGTCAAGTTCTGCAGGGCTGGTGACTCCCAGACACATTACTCAACATCCCCACCCTGCGTGCAAGAAATAGGGCTCTGTGGGTTCAAACAACCTTAATTAATGCAAACCTTTCCACCTGGGAAACCTTCAACTGCATCTCATTAATTTCAGGTTATGTGTAAGTTAAGGATTACTCAATCAATGAATCCCAGTGAGTTACAGCTGTTCAGTTTGTTAACAGTAAATTTGGCCAGAGTCTCGTGTAAGTGGATCCAGTACAGACTCACTGAGTCAGTATGGTGAGGAATATCTGACTAGGGGCCAAGTTTTCAGGCATCCTTAGGGCTACTGCATGCTACAGACCAGGCGATCATGCATCCTACCAATTTCCAGCTCTATTTGGTGTATATTTAGTCCAATATGTTTGATGAAATCATTAAAATTCATGACACTTGGTCATGGCATACTACCATTTTCATATCACTGGAGTTGATTTCCTAATAGTTAAGAATATTTATGATTATGTTCGTGACGAATGTTAATTTTATATATATTTTTTGTGTAGTCTCTTCAGTTTTGATATCAGGGTAAGTCTCTCCTCATAAAGTAGAAAGTACTTCCTCCTCTATTTTTTTTTAATTGTGGAAGATTGATACAATTCTTCTTAAATACTTAAGTGAATTTACCAGTGAAATCATTTGGCTTTATAGTTTTTTTTGATGAAAGGTTTTGATAATTTTTTTAGCAGATATATGGCTAACTATAATTTTCTCCAAATACTCTAAGATGTTGATTAAACTCAGCATCACTGGTAATGGGTCTGAGTTGCATAATCTCTGTGCCTGTGAGGATCACATCTTGTCTAACTTTTGAAATGTAAATCTAATACATCTGGGTTTCTCTGTCCAAATCAGTTTGTTGGAATTCCTTTCTAATTTCTGTCATTTCTTGTATAGGTTCTCTGTTCAGTCACTCTGGTTCCATATTATCATTTGTTGTAGTTTTATCTATTCTTGGGGACTTGGCTTCTAGTAGGTTAAAGTTACTAGGGTCAAAAGGTTATAATCATCATCACCTTCAGGGTGTGAATTGGTGACTTTAGGAGCAAAAGGGCCTGGGTTTCTTCCTGCTCTGGAAATTACCTTTGGGGCCTTTCCTTTCTGTCTGTCTGCATCTGTGTCACTAATGGCTCCTAATAAGACCTCTGGAATTTCTTATTTGCTCTTCACAATATAGGCTCTAACTCGCTGGGTTGGGTGATCAGGCCAACATCTGGAGTACGGTAAGTTTTGTTGAGACTAAGTCTTCAATAGGTCTCTAGGGGTCCTCAGAAGTTAACACATAATCCAGTCTATCCCTAAAGCACCCCTTAAGTGATTTTGGCAGGGTTAATTAGAGAAGCAAATTAATTATTCTCCTCCTGTCTTTCAGAACAGCGTTTGAAGTGTTCTATCATAGAGACCCTTAGTAGAGTGTTCCAAATCATTTGTAATACGGTAGAGCAGTATTAAGATGAGTATTGTGGCCGGCATTAGTATCCCAACTATAACAGCACAATTTGTCTATTCACGAGCTATTTAGAATTTCAGTCGGGTGGCACAGATGGTAAATAGTTCATTAAGTTTAAAGTTTGTCAATCAGTAATGATGGGCTTCACCAGATTTTAGTTGGTCATGAATTGAGTGTAATTTATTGAACTGTTTTTCAAATTTGACATGGAGTATGGTACATCCTACAGCACCAACCAATATTAATTATTATTACTTTGAGTTGGGTTGCCAGCTACACCAATCATTTTGTTTGGGGACAAATTATGCACAGACTGAGATTGTCTTTTGCCAATATTATATTTCTCATAGGTTCATTGTGCGAATTATAGTTTATAATATTTCACAAGTCAGTAGCATACAGGATAATGTCTCTTAATAAGCCAATAGAGACATAACACTCCAAACCAATGATGGATTAATCACACTATTATTCCAGGCAAAGGGGCGATGAAAGGTACAAAGTCCAAATTTAGCTGAGGTGTGCCCTTCTACGAGCTCATTCTCAGAAG
The DNA here is from genome assembly GCF_008692025.1 of Phocoena sinus. Taxonomy (NCBI): domain Eukaryota; kingdom Metazoa; phylum Chordata; class Mammalia; order Artiodactyla; family Phocoenidae; genus Phocoena; species Phocoena sinus. The sequence goes on from NC_045783.1 coordinate 4,114,991, forward strand.
AGACAGCTTAGCCATTCAGTAGCTGATGTCTAGCTGCCAGTGCAGACAGAAAGCCCCTCATTGCTGGAGCATGATTCCAGTGGAACCAAGGCACTGGTGCAGGCAGGCAAGGTGATCTTGTTCTTGGGACCAGTGCACAGTTTTCACCACAGTTGGCAAAGAGTAGCCTTGCCAAGGCAGGAGCTAATGTCTCAAGGTCTTTGGAGAGCTATTTAGGTCAGCAAAGAGTAGCCTTGCCCAGGCCAAACACTATCATTAAGTCCTCATAAAAGCCTTGGTATTTAAAGTTCACATGTCCATATGTCAGTAGGCATTCCTCCATATGTTCATATCAGTAAGCGTTCAGCACAACAGTTGTGGTGACATCATCCTGACTCAGCCTCCCCAATGTAAACATACTGACCCTTAGATCAAACAACTTCACTTAATCCATAAACATGTGGACTTGAAATCATAACAAACCAATCACAACAGATGTACAGATCTTTAGTTTTAGGCCTTCTAGTAGGTATGTTGTGACATCTTACTGTAGTTTTAGTTTACATTTCCCTCGTGACTTTATGCTGAGCAGTTTTTCATGTGTGTTTCCCCTTGGGAGCATCTGTCAATTTTTATTTCTAATAGGTTATTTTTCTTATTACCTAAATATATATATATATCCTGAATACAATTCCTTTATCAAGTAAAAGTCTTGGAAATATTTTCTACTGGTCTGTAGCTTTACTTTGTATTTTACTAAGAATGTATTTTGAGTAGGGAAGAAGTCCAATTCATCAATTTCGTTCAGTTTATGATTTTGGTATCCTATCTAAGGAATCTTTTATCTATCCCCAGGTAAGTAAGAAATTTTCCTATAATTTCTTCTAGAAGATTTTACAGGTTAACGTCTTAGATTTAGATTGATCCATTTCAATGTAATTTTTTGTCATTTTGGCATATAGCGTTGCAACTGTGCTCCTCAGACTGGGACTTGAACCCCTGTGCTGGGACTCGAACCCGGCCCAAACCCACAGTCTTCCAACTGAGATCACACACCCAGTTTCAGGATTTAATGAAGCTCAGGTTCTTGATGTCTCATTGCAGAAAGTATTCAGTGAGAGACAAAGTGATAGGTTAGAAGTGGATTTATTTAGGGAGAAACACAGACAGCGTGTGGGCCATCACAGAAGGTGAGAAAGGCACCAGGGTATGGGGTTGTCAGCTTTTATAGGGGTGGGTGATTTCATAGGCTAATGAGTGGGAGGAGTATTTCAGCTATTTTGGGAAGGGGTGGAGATTTCCAGGAATAGGGCCACCACCCACTTTTTGATCCTTATGGTCCATCTTGGAACTGTCATGGCGCCTGTGGGTGTGTCATTTAGCTTGCTGATGTGTTACAGTGAGCGTATACTGAGGCTCAAGGTCTAGTGCAAGTTGACTTGTCCACCATCTTGGACCCATTTGGCTCTGCTCAGTTTGTCATGTCCTTGGGTTACATCATTACGTCATTCTTTCAAAGGTTGTGCCCTGCCCCCTTCCCTCCTGTTTCAGTGTTAGTAAGGATATATATATAATATGTAAATAATGTAATGATTATCAAATTTTTCCAGCACAGTTTGTTGAATATATTATTATTAACCCATTGAAGTGCTTTGACACTTTTGTTGAAAATTAATGATCATATATATGTAGGTCTATTTCTTTTTTTTTTTTTTAAACATCTTTATTGGGGTATAATTGCTTTACAATGGTGTGTTAGTTTCTGCTTTATAACAAAGTGAATCAGCTATACATATACATATGTTCCCATATGTCTTCCCTCTTGCGTCTCCCTCCCTCCAACTCTCCCCATCCCACACTTCCAGGCTGTCACAAAGCACCGAGCTAATATCCCTGTGCCTTGCGGCTGCTTCCCCCCAGCTATCTACCTTACTACGTTTGTTAGTGTGTATATGTCCATGACTCTCTCTCGCCCTGTCAAAACTCACCCTTCCCCCTCCCCATATCCTCAAGTCCATTCTCCAGTAGGTCTGCGTCTTTATTCCTATCTTACCCCTAGGTTCTTCATGACATTTTTTTCCCTTAAATACCATATATATGTGTTAGCATACGGTATTTGTCTTTTTCTTTCTGACTTACTTCACTCTGTATGACAGACTCTAGGTCTATCCATCTCATTACAAATAGCTCAATTTCATTTCTTTTTAATGCTGAGTAATATTCCATTGTGTATATGTGCCACATCTTCTTTATCCATTCATCCGATGATGGGCGCTTAGGTTGTTTCCATGTCCTGGCTATTGTAAATAGAGCTGCAATGAACATTTTGGTACATGACTCTTTTTGAATTTTGGTTTTCTCAGGGTATATGCCAAGTAGTGGGATTGCTGGGTCATATGGTAATTCTATTTGTAGTTTTTTAAGGAACCTCCATACTGTTCTCCACAGTGGCTGAACCAATTCACATTCCCACCAGCAGTGCAAGAGTGTCCCCTTTTCTCCACACCCTCTCCAGCATTTATTGTTTCTAGATTTTTTGATGATGGCCATTCTGACTGGTGTGAGATGATATCTCATTGTAGTTTTGATTTGCATTTCTCTAATGATTAATGATGTTGAGCATTCTTTCATGTGTTTGTTGGCATTCTGTATATCTTCTTTGGAGAAATGTCTATTTAGGTCTTCTGCCCATTTTTGGATGGGGTTGTTTGTTTTTTTGTTATTGAGCTGCATGAGCTGCTTGTAAATTTTGGAGATTAATCCTTTGTCAGTTGCTTCATTTGCAAATGTTTTCTCCCATTCTGAGGGTTGTCTTTTGGTCTTGGTTATGGTTTCCTTTGCTGTGCAAAAGCTTTGAAGTTTCATTAGGTCCCATTTGTTTATTTTTGTTTTTATTTCCATTACTCTAGGAGGTGGGTCAGAAAGGATCTTGCTGTGATTTATGTCATAGAGTGTTCTTCCTATGTTTTCTTCTAAGAGTTTGATAGTTTCTGGCCTTACATTTAGGTCTTTAATCCATTTTGAGCTTATTTTTGTGTATGGTGTTAGGGAGTGATCTAATCTCATACTTTTACATGTACCTGTCCAGTTTTCCCAGCACCATTTATTGAAGAGGCTGTCCTTTCTCCACTGTACATTCCTGCCTCCTTTATCAAAGATAAGGTGTCCATGTGTGCGTGGGTTTATCTCTGGGCTTTCTATCCTGTTCCACTGATCTATCTTTCTGTTTTTGTGCCAGTACCATACTGTCTTGATTACTGTTGCTTTGTAATATAGTCTAAAGTTAGGGAGCCTTATTCCTCCAGCTCCTTTTTTCGTTCTCAAGATTGCTTTGGCTATTCGGGGTCTTTTGTGTTTCCATACAAATTGCGAAATTTTTTGTTCTAGTTCTGTGAAAAATGCCAGTGGTAGTTTGATAGGGATTGCATTGAATCTGTAGATTGCTTTGGGTAGTAGAGTCATTTTCACAATGTTGATTCTTCCCATCCAAGAACATGGTATATCTCTCCATCTATTTGTATCATCTTTAATTTCTTTCATCAGTGTCTTATAATTTTCTGCATACAGGTCTTTCGTATCCTTAGGTAGGTTTATTCCTAGATATTTTATTCTTTTTGTTGCAATGGTAAATGGGAGTGTTTTCTTGATTTCACTTTCAGATTTTTCATCATTAGTATATAGGAATGCCAGAGACTTCTGTGCATTAATTTTGTATCCTGCTACTTTACCAAATTCATTGATTAGCTCTAGTAGTTTTCTGGTAGCATCTTTAGGATTCTCTATGTATAGTATCATGTCATCTGCAAACAGTGACAGCTTTACTTCTTCTTTTCCGATTTGGATTCCTTTTATTTCCTTTTCTTCTCTGATTGCTGTGGCTAAAACTTCCAAAACTATGTTGAATAAGAGTGGTGAGAGTGGGCAACCTTGTCTTGTTCCTGATCTTAGTGGAAATGCTTTCAGTTTTTCACCATTGAGGATGATGTTTGCTGTGGGCTTGTCATATATGGCTTTTATTATGTTTAGGAAAGTTCCCTCTATGCCTACTTTCTGGAGGGTTTTTATCATAAATGGGTGTTGAATTCTGTCGAAAGCTTTCTCTGCATCTATTGAGATGATCATATGGTTTTTCTCCTTCAATTTGTTAATATGGTTTATCACATTGATAGATTTGCGTATATTGAAGAATCCTTGCATTCCTGGAATAAACCCCACTTGATCATAGTGTATGATCCTTTTAATGTGCTTTTGGATTCTGTTTGCTAGTATTTTGTTGAGGATTTTTGCATCTATGTTCATCAGTGATATTGGCCTGTAGTTTTCTTTCTTTGTGACATCCTTGTCTGGTTTTGGTATCAAGGTGATGGTGGCTTCGTAGAAGGAATTTGGGAGTGTTCCTCCCTCTGCTATATTTTGGAAGAGTTTGAGAAGGATAGGTGTTAGCTCTTCTCTAAACCTTTGATAGAATTCACCTGTGAAGCCATCTGGTCCTGGGCTTTTGTTTGTTGGAAGGTTTTTAATCACAGTTTCAATTTTAGTGCTTGTGATTGGTCTGTTCATATTTTCTATTTCTTCCTGATTCAGTCTTGGCAGGTTGTGCATTTCTAAGAATTTGTCCATTTCTTCCAGATTGTCCATTTTATTGGCATAGAGTTGCTTGTAGTAATCTCTCATGATTTTTTTTATTTCTGCAGTGTCAGTTGTTACTTCTCCTTTTTCATTTCTAATTCTATTGATTTGAGTCTTCTCCCTTTTTTTCTTGATGAGTCTGGCTAGTGGTTTATCTATTTTGTTTATCTTCTCAAAGAACCATCTTTTAGTTTTATTGATCTTTGCTATTGTTTCCTTTATTTCTTTTTCATTTATTTCTGATCTGATTTTTATGATTTCTTTCCTTCTGCTAGCTTTGGGGTTTTTTTGTTCTTCTTTCTCTAATTGCTTGAGGTGCAAGGTTAGGCTGTTTATTCGAGATGTTTCCTGCTTCTTAAGGTGGGCTTGTATTGCTATAAACTTCCCCCTTAGAACTGCTTTTGCTGCATCCCATAGGTTTTGGGTCGTTGTGTCTCCATTGTCATTTGTTTCTAGGTATTTTTTGATTTCCTCTTTGATTTCTTCAGTGATCACTTCATTATTAAGTAGTGTATTGTTTAGCCTCCATGTGTTTGTATTTTTTACAGATCTTTTCCTGTAATTGATATCTAGTCTCATGGCGTTGTGGTCGGAAAAGATACTTGATACAATTTCAGTTTTCTTAAATTTACCAAGGCTTGATTTGTGACCCAAGATATGATCTATCCTGGAGAATGTTCCATGAGCACTTGAGAAAAATGTGTATTCTGTTGTTTTTGGATGGAGTGTCCTATAAACATCAATTAAGTCCATCTTGTTTAATGTATCATTTAAAGCTTGTGTTTCCTTATTTATTTTCATTTTGGATGATCTGTCCATGGGTGAAAGTGGGGTGTTAAAGTCCCCTACTATGAATGTGTTACTGTTGATCTCCCCTTTTATGGTTGTTAGTATTTGCCTTATGTATTGAGGTGCTCCTATGTTGGGTGCATAAATATTTACAATTGTTATATCTTCTTCTTGGATCGATCCCTTGATCATTATGTAGTGTCCTTCTTTGTCCCTTTTAATAGTCCTTATTTTAAAGTCTATTTTGTCTGATATGAGAATTGCTACTCCAGCTTTCTTTTGGTTTCCATTTGCATGGAATATCTTTTTCCATCCCCTTACTTTCAGTCTGTATGTGTCTCTAGTTCTGAAGTGGGTCTCTTGTAGACAGCATATATAAGGGTCTTGTTTTTGTATCCATTCAGCCAATCTGTGTCTTTTGGTGGGAGCATTTAGTCCATTTACATTTAAGGTAATTATTGATATGTATGTTCCTATTTCCATTTTATATATTGTTTTGGGTTCGCTACTATAGGTCATTTCCTTCTCTTGTGTTTCGTGTCTAGAGAAGTTCCTTTAGCATTTGTTGTAAAGCTGGTTTGGTGGTGCTGAACTCTCTCAGCTTTTGCTTGTCTGTAAAGGTTTTAATTTCTCCATCAAATGTGAATGAGATCCTTGCTGGGTAGAGTAGTCTTGGTTTCAGGCTATTCTCCTTCATCACTTTCAGTATGTCCTGCCACTCCCTTCTGGCTTGTAGGGTTTCTGCTGAGAGATCAGCTGTTAACCTTATGGGGATTCCCTTGTGTGTTATTTGTTGTTTTTCCCTTGCTGCTTTTAATATGCTTTCTTTGTATTTAATTTTTGACAGTTTGATTAATATGTGTCTTGGCGTGTTTCTCCTTGTATTTATCCTGTATGGGACCCTCTGTGCTTCCTGGACTTGATTAACTATTTCCTTTCCCATATTAGGGAAGTTTTCAACTATAATCTCTTCAAATATTTTCTCAGTCCCTTTCTTTCTTTCTTCTTCTTCTGGAACCCCTATAATTCGAATGTTGGTGCGTTTCATGTTGTCCCAGAGGTCTCTGAGACTGTCCTCAGTTCTTTTCATTCTTTTTTCTTTATTCTGCTCTGCAGTAGTTATTTCCACTACTTTATCTTCCAGGTCACTTATCCGTTCTTCTGCCTCAGTTATTCTGCTATTGATCCTATCTAGAGTGATTTTAATTTCATTTATTGCATTGTTCATCGTTGCTTGTTTCATCTTTAGTTCTTGTAGGTCCTTGTTAACTGTTTCTTGCATTTTGTCCATTCTACTTCCAAGATTTCGGATCATCCTTACTATCATTATTCTGAATTCTTTTTCAGGTAGATTGCCTATTTCCTCTTCATTTGTTAGGTCTGGTGGGTTTTTATCTTGCTCCTTCATCTGCTGTGTGTTTTTCTGTCTTCTCATTTTGCTTATCTTACTGTGTTTGGGGTCTCCTTTTTGCAGGCTGCACGTTCGTAGTTCCCGTTGTTTTTGATGTCTGTCTCCAGTGGCTAAGGTTGTTTCAGTGGGTTGTGTAGGCTTCCTGGTGGAGGGGACTAGTGCCTGCGTTGTGCTGGATGAGGCTGGATCTTGTCTCTCTAGTGGGCAGGTTCATGTCTGGTGGTGTGTTTTGGGGTGTCTGTGGCCTTATTATGATTTTAGGCAGCCTCTCTGCTAATGGGTGGGGTTGTGTTCCTGTTTTGCTAGTTGTTTGGCATAGGTTGTCCAGCACTGTGGCTTGCTGGTCGTTGAGTGAAGCTGGGTGCTGGTGTTAAGATGGAGGTCTCTGGGAGATTTCCACCGTTTAATATTATGTGGAGCTGGGAGGTCTCTTGTTGACCAGTGTCCTGAAGTTGGCTCTCCTACCTCAGAGGCAGAGCCCTGACTCCTGGCTGGAGCACCAAGAGCCTTTCATCCACACGGCTCAGAATAAAAGGGAGAAAAAGTAGGGAGAATTAGTAGAAGTATGAGTAAAGAAAGAAGGAAAGGAGGAAAGGAAGGAAGGAAGAAAGAAGCAAAGAAGGAAAGAAAGGAGGGAGGGAGGGAGGGAGGGAGGAAGGAAGGAAGGAGGGAAAGAAGGAAAAAAGACAGAAAGAAAGATGATACAGTAAAAATAAAATAAAGTATAATATAGTTATTGAATTAAAAAATATTTAGAAAAAAAAAAAAAGGGACGGATAGAACCTTAGGCCAAATGTTGGAAGCAAAGCTATACAGAGAAAATCTTACACAGAAGCATACACATACACCTTCACAAAAAGAGGTAAAGGGGGAAAAATCATAAATCCTGCTCCCTGAGACCACCTCCTCAATTTGGGGTGATTTGTTGTCTAAAGGAGGGAAGGAAGGAAGGAAAGAAAGAAAGAAAGAACGAAGGTAAAGTATAATAAAGTTATTACAATTAAACTTAATTATTAAGAAAAAGAATTTTAAAAAAAAGTCATGGACGGATAGAGCCCTAGGACAAATGGTGGAAGCAAGAGTATACAGACAGGATCTCACACAGAAGCATACACGTACACATTCACAAAAAGAGGAAAAGGGAAAAAAATCATAGATCTCGCTCCTAAATTCCCCCTCTTCAATTTGGGATCATTCCTTGTCTATTCAGGTATTCCACAGATGCAGGGTATATCAAGTTGATTGTGGAGCTTTAATCCGCTGCTTCTGTGGCTGCTGGGAGAGATTTCCCTTTCTCTTCTTTGTTCTCACAGCTCACAGGGGCTCAGCTTTGGATTTGGCCCTGCCTCTGCGTGTAGGTCGCTGGAGGGCGTCTGTTTTTTCGCTCAGACAGGACGGGGTTAAAGGAGCCGCTGATTCGGGGGGCTCCGGCTCACTCAGGCCGGGGGGGAGGGCGGGGCACTGCGTGCGGGGCGGGCCTGCGGCGGCAGAGGCAGCGTGACGTTGCGGCAGAGGCCGGCGTGATGTTGCACCAGCCTGAGACCCGCCGTGCGTACTCCCGGGGAAGTTGTCCCTGGATCCCGGGAACCTGGCAGTGGCGGGCTGCACAGGCTCCGCAGAAGAGGGGTGTGGAGAGTGACCTGTGCTCGCACACAGGCCCCTTGGTGGCGGCAGCAGCAGCCTTAGCGTCTCCCGCCCGTCTCTGGGGTCCGCGGTTTTAGCCGCGGCTCGCGCCCGTCTCTGGGGTTTGCGCTTCCCGCCGCGGCTCGCGCCCGTCTCGGGGGCTCGCGCCCTCAGCCGCAGCTCGCGCCCGTCTCTGGGGTTCGCGCTTTTAGCCGCGGCTCGCGCCTGTCTCTGGAGCTCCTTTAAGCAGCGCTCTTAAACCCCTCTCCTCGCGCACCAGGAAACAAAGAGGGAAGAAAAAGTCTCTTGCCTCTTCGGCCGGTGCAGGCTTTTCCCCGAACTCCCTCCCGGCTAGTCGTGGTGCACTAACCCCTTCAGGCTATGTTCAAGCCGCCAACCCCAGTCCTCTCCCTGAGCTCCGTCCAAAACCAAAACCCGAGCCTCAGCTCGCAGCCCTGCCCGCCCCGGCGGGTGAGCAGACAAGCCTCTCGGGCTGGTGAGTGCCGGTCGGCACCGATCGTCTGTGCAGGAATCTCCCCGCTTTGCTCTCCGCACCCGTCGCTGTGCACCACTCCGCGGTCCCGAAGCTCCCCCCTCTGCCTCCCGCAGTCTCCGCCCGCGGAGGGGCTTCCTAGTGTGTGGAAACTTTTCCTCCTTCACAGCTCCCTCCCACTGGCGCAGGTGCCGTCCTTATTCTTTTGTCTCTGTTTTTTCTTTTGCCCTACCCAGGTACGTGGGGAGTTTCTTGCCTTTTGGGAGGTCTGAGGTCTTCTGCCAGCCTTCAGTAGGAGTTCTGTAGGAGTTGTTCCACGTGTGGATGTATTTCTGGTGTATCCGTGGGGAGGAAGGCGATCTCCGCGTCTTACTCTTCCGCCATCTTCAAGGTCCCCCCGGTCTATTTCTTGACTCTTCTATTTCATTAATTTATAGTCTACTGACTTTAATTACATATATATTTTAATTATTTTTGGTATTATTTTAGAGTTTACATTAGCCATCTTCAAAGTTTCAACATTTAGATTTAATATTCTGCTTTCCACTTCACCCTTGATGATTCTAAAAATTCCATTTTCTTTTTTGTTCTTATTTCATACTTTATATTTTGCACCTTCTTTACTTTGTTTTCCTATATTATTCTTCTACATATTTTCAATGCTATTCTTAAATAGTCATTTGCCTTCAAGAAACAAATAGAAAAATATTGTGTATTTTCCCACTTGTTTGCCATTTCTGATACTGAGCTTTTATCTGATGTCATTATCTTTTTGCCTAAAGAGCATTCTTTAGCATTTCTTCCAGTACAGGTCTTGTGGCTACAATCCTCAGCTTTTATTTAACTGTAAAAGTATTTCCTCTTCATTGTAAAAAAAAAAAAAAAAAAAAAAAAAAAAAAACTTCCTGGATTTTGTGTTGCAACATTTCTTTTGGCACTTTAGTGATATCATTGCTTTATGTGGTATCTGAAAAGTTAGCTGTCATTCATTTTAGTGTTGCTCTGTGTATAATAATTCTTTTGTTCTCTGGCTGTTTTCAATTTTTCCTTATATTTTTCAGCAGTTTTACTATGATGTGATTTTCTTGATATTTATCCTGGTTAGTGTCTGCTGAAATGTGTGGATATCTAAGTGTATGTTTGTAATCAAACTGGAAAAAAATAATCCTTGTCATTCAAATACCTTATTCTGCCCCAATCTGTCTTCTCTTTCTGTGACTCCAACTCTAGTTATGTTAGGCTCTCGTTGGTAATCTTTCTTCCATCTTTTTTCTCTATACCTTGAGACCAAAGCATTTTCACTGATAGACCTTCAACTTGACTGATCATTTCTTCTATCCTACCCAACCCGCTACTAACAACAAACGGTGAATTTCTCATTTTGATTATTGTACTTTTCTCTTCTAAAATCTGTGTTATTTTAAAATCATTTCCATTTATTGCAATTCCCAACTGTTTACTAAAGTCATATTCCTTTAATCCATCATAATATTCATAATAGCTGCTTAAATCTTCAAAATTCCTGTCCATCAACTCAGTATATGAATCATCTTCATACCTTCTGCTATTGTCTTCTATTTTTTTCTTGACCCATCAGTATATTTTTGCTTGGTATAGAAATCCTGTTTGAAATATTTTTCTTTTAGAATTATAAAGACATTTCTCCACTTTCTGTGACTTGTGTAGTTTCTGAAAATAAATTTGTTTAAATTCTTGTATCCTCTATATGAACTGTTATTTTTCTTTTCCCATCAAGATGTTATTTACATTTGTTTATCAGCAAATTGACTACAATTTTTTTCTTAATTTTTCTTTCATTTTGTATTTATCTTGTTGCACTTACCTAAACTTCTTTGCGTGTTTTGTATTCCTTTATTTTGGAATTTGGGGGCCATTCTCTCTTCAAATAACTTCTTGGCCATTCTCTGTCTTCTCCCTCTATAAATAAAATACTGTATGTTAAGTTTCTATTCTATCCCACAGGTCTTAGATGCTCTATTGTATTTGATTTTAAAAAATTTTCTCTTTGCATTTTATTTTCAATGCTCAACTGACATATTTGCCAGTCCAGTAGAATCATTCCTTACCCATAAGTAGTTTATTGGAGAGAGTGTTAAAGGAATTTTTCATCTTGGATATAATAAATAAATAAAATTTCCAGACATAAAATTAAGAACAAGTGAGACTGAGATACATACGGTTTACGACCGGAAATGGGTATACCTGCTTCTTTGTCAGTCCGTTGTTGTGGAGAGTTAGGTTCGTATGCTGGGTGGTTGAGATAGACTTGTGTTTTGCTGTTATCAGTCTTCCAGTCCCACAGACTTCACATTCCTTCAGCAACAAGCCATCATTGTGTGTGCTTCCTGTTAGTCCTGAGGTTCTGAGAACTTAGTGTTTCTGTCCATGTTTCCCTCATGTTTCCCTTTGTTCCTGTGTTCTTAAATCACAGAGTGGTCTCTCTGCTCTGGTCTCTTCCCCAGAGGTAGATGCTGCAGCTGTGTACTTGGTATTATCGATGCTATTGCTTTTGCTTACATTCGATGTAGGGAGTTTTGGGCTCTCCTGTTCTATAACTGGTCTTTGAATGGCAGGTGTGTTTGGCGTCGGGGGATGGGCCTTCTCAGTGTTCCTGCCTCTACCCCACCCATGGCAGCTGACCTCTACCTTGTATCTAATGTGGGTCTTGTGCAGGAGAAAGTTATCTCCTCTTTTCTCAGTGATAGCCAAGCACTGTCTTGTTTTGGCGAGGCATTCAAGGACTGTTTTTCTTGCCTCTCCTGCAAGGGCAGGAGATTTGGCGTCTGTACTTCCCCAGAAGCCTTGGGATGCCAAGGATTTTTGCCTTGCCCTTGGGAGCATGAAGGTGGTGTTTCCCAACCCTTCCCTAGATGCAGATGGGTTCTTCTGTAAACATATCCCTGCAGGCCTGTGTCTGAGAAAATCAGCTGCTGCTCCATCGTGAGGGTTAGAAGAGCTATCTACATGGCTTTCCCGTTCTCCAGTGGCACCCGATCATCCCCTGTGGCGTTCTGGCAGAGTAAGGAGACTTCAGTCTTCTCCGCTGCCCCCACTATTAAAAATCTAGAGGAGGCCCATGTACAAGAATTTCTGAAATAATACACACTCCCTTTATGTGTAGGGCTTGCTGCTATGGGAACTGGTGTCCAGCCCTACCCTACAGTTCTCCTTTAGAATATTTTTTGTTTTGGTGTTTATTATTATTTCTGTCTGAGCCCTGCCTACAATTCCTATGCCTCTTCTCTCCAGAAGAGCTTGTCACTCCTTGAAATTCAGAGGAGTGACAAGAGCCTTGAAACTTCAGCTCTTTGACCAATTCCCAAAAATTATATTTTTGTGGGCTTCCCTGGTGGTGCAGTGGTTGTGAGTCCGCCTGCCAATGCAGGGAACACGGGTTCGTGCCCCGGTCTGGGAAGATCCCTCATGCCGCGGAGCGGCTGGGCCCGTGAGCCATGGCCGCTGAGCCTGCGCGTCCGGAGCCTGTGCTCCGCAACGGGAGAGGCCACAACAGTGAGAGGCCTGCGTACCGCAAAAAACAAATTATATTTTTGTGTTTTATCTGGTTGTTGCTCACTTGTAGTTGGAGAGAGATATTCTCTTGCAGTTTTCTGTGTTCAGAGTGGAAGTCGCACTCCTTTCTTATGTACTTTAATAAAATTTTAAATACTAGACGTTGCTGTGCACGGCCAATATTTCTTTATATTTTCTCACTTAAATATACATTTTCAGTTCATCTTATCTTGTTTTTCTTTTGCCTGATTTTACGCCTTAGTCCTCCCTTCATCATAGGTTTCTTGACGATGAATTACCTGTATTTGGCGTTGCTGAAAATGCCTTTGAGTTTTTGTTTGGATTTTCAGCAGTTCTACCATGATATGCTTAAGGATTGACTTTCTTCATAGCACTTCTTGAATCTGTTTTTTTGAATTTCCCTAATTTTGGAATATTCTTAGCCTTTGTCTTACTAACATGTACACTAGACTAGGTTCTAACTATAGGTTTGAACCATAGGTTCCTATACATTTCTTTTTTAATTGATTTTAGGTTTATTATTTTTTTCATACTTAGTTTTTTCCAGACTTACAGAGAGATTATTGACAAAGGTTGTATACATTGAGGTTGTACAACATGATTTTTGAAGGTGTACAACGTGATAACTTAGTATACCTTGTGAAATGATTACCACAAGTTAATTAACTTATCACCTCACAGAGGTAACATTTTTGTGTGTTTGGTAAAAACACTTCAGATCTACCCTCTTAGCAAGTTTCACGTGTACAATACAGTAGATATTAATAACTATAATCACCATGTTGTACATTCATTTTTAATTATAATCAGCTTGATAGATCCCCAGAACTTACTCACCTTATAACTGAAAGTTTGTGCCTTTGACCAACACTCCCCATTCCCTTCATTCCCACCCATGGCCCCTGGCAGCCACAGTTCTACTCTCTGGTTCTGTGAGTTTGACTTTTCTACACTTCACATATAAGCAAGATAATGCAGTATTTGTCTTTCCATGTCTGGCTTTTTTTACTTAGTATAATGTGCTCCAGTTTCAACCATGTTGTTGTAAATGGCGGGATTTCCTCTTTATGTCTGAATAATACTTCATTATATATATCCATTATATATAATATTTTATTATGATATATGCATATTACATTTTCATAATCTATTCATCCATAGATTTATTAAGCCCTCTTTTAGTTTTCCTATTCATTATGCACTATTCATAATGCATAGTTATGCATAATTCATCTCCCCTGGGTGTTTTCTCCCGATACATCCTCAATTACTTAATCCTCTTTGCCTTTAACCAACATGCTGCTAGACTGGCCTGTTGAATTCTTAAACTTAATTAATGCATTTTTCACTCCGAGAATTAACACTTGATTCTTTCTCATAGATTTCAGTTCTCTGCTAAATAACTTTATCTCTGTGAACATTTAAGCATTTTTATTTTGTCTTATATGATCATTGTCAACATCCTCTGTGGCTGTGTTTCTGTTATCTAATTTTCTTCTGGCTTTCAGTCCTATCACCTTGTTTCCTCAAGTGCTTGGTAATTTTGATTGAATGATAGACATTTAAACAAAAAAAATTATACGTAGTCTCATTAAGTCCTTCCAAGAATATTTACCTTTGCTTATGGAATGAAAATAGGTGCACTATCATCCCTGGATTAGTATAATGCAGTTAATGTGTTTAAAATAACATGACTTTGGACTTCAGTGCATGTGAAGGCTAATATGTTTCTAGTTTTTTCATTCCTGCTTATTAATAGTTTCGCCCTTCAGGGAGCCTATTGGAGGTTTAACAAGCCACCCCTTCCTCGGTGGACCCTGGACTCCAAAACCTGTCCCTCTGTCTCCAAGAGGCTGATAGAATCCATGCATATCTTCTCATTCTTTTAGCTACCTTTTCCGAAATAGACAGTCTTAGGTAAAAAGTTGCCCTAAATGATGGGTCACAAAATATTCGTTTCCTTTTTCAGATTTTAGCCTTGTCTTTCTCTACTGATACATATAAACATAAATCATTCTCAGTTAAGAGTTGGTCCACATTAGCTAGTATGTCATACTCTGAGTGAAAGTATATTCCATCTCTTTCTTCCATTTTTATTCAACACATATGCAAAGTCATTTTTATATGGTAGGTATTACTGAAGTGATTAGAATAATCTACATAATAATCTATAAATTGTAAAGCAATTGACAATTTAAAAATAATCTAAACTGTTCCTTGAATCACAGTTTTGTTACAGGAGGACATGTTCTGTGGTCCTTTGACTTTATTTTACACATAAAAAATAGATTCTATATGAAGTGATTTTCCTAATACTACAATGACGGTAATTACAGAGGAATCCTTATCTGATTACCCAACAAAACTTTAACCTCAATGACAGTTCATTCCAGTGTCTTATGTCCCAACTCAGTTCATTCTAATACACATCTATCATCATTGCCAAGATAGATGGGGAGGGAGGGAGGGGAGATGGTTGGGACGGAGGAGAGGGGAGGCATACCTATGTTTTAGTAAGCTTTTGGAAATTTTGAGCTTTAAAGAATAGTGTGTGAGAAGTATTTTCCATATATATTCAATGATTACATCATCTATCTAAGATTCTATGAGTAGATTCTCTATAAATCAAATCTACTCAGTGAAAGCTTCACAGTTAAACAAGCTTTTGAAAAAATCTATTACCTATGATTAAAATGATTCTACTTTATTGGCGCCTTTTATTTTAACAATTTGAATTTCTAAAGCCTCTCACACTTCTGTATTAACAGAGAAATATAAATAATGCCAAACTCAAAAGTAATTGTCTACTGTTCTGGAAAAGTGTAGACTACCTGTAATTCAGGATTTAACATTTAATTTACATCTCTGTACTTCTGTTATTCATAGTTTAGTTGTATATTAAAGTCATCTCTTCATTTTGTTTTCTTCCATTTGGATCTTTGAACACACAATCTTGAACCAGATTGAATCAATAAATTTCTTTAGGAAATAAACCTTGATAGTAAAACAAAATCATGAAAGTTTCACATAATCTATTGAACTATAGAAGTAATTTCAGATTTAGTAATATAAAATCTTGACAGAATTTCTGGCAAAACAAGTACAAGCTATAACTCTAGTATATGCTGTCCTTTTTCTCTTGTAAATCATAATTAAACATCAAACAATCTATCAAAAGCAATATAAAATTCATCAATTTTCCCTGTAAGCATTAGCCACTCTTTTACAAAAACTTCATTCACAAGTGTAATTATGCATATTTACCAATATTTAAGAAAAAGATAACTAACTCCAATTATTTTTATTCTTTATATTTCTACTGACAGTTATCAGCCCATATGTTGATAATATTGTCATTGTTTAGTGTTAATTAAACTCTACAAATGGATTGAGTAAATGAGAGTAGGTAATGTCTTTTACATATATATTATAAAGGAATTTATTCCTAGAAAATTTTATTATTGTCATTATATATTTTTTTAGAAAGTCAGTCATAATCATTTATTGCCCTTTGGTATACTGTACTAAGCATTATATTATAGCTTATGTTACATTCATCACCATGCAATACTGTATTATGACATCATTATTTTTTTAGATGTGATAATGTGTCCTAAGAATTCTGAAGATTGACACTTGTAACTCCATGCTTTGCGTTTGGAACCATTTCCACCACTGGTGGTGCTCTTTCCTTAAAAGCAGTAGCATCTTTAGGGCACCATTTACCATGAAGGTCTGCTAACAGGCATGAGGATAATTTATTCCTTGTTAAAATCTCACCTTGAATTGAAAATACGTTTGATCATTTGCAGTTTCCTTATTATCTTTTGGTACATTAGTTCTCCTATAAAAATATCTGGTACTTGCCTTACGGATGTGTTTTTATTTTCCTGATTATAGATTCTTCTTTTTATGTATAACACTGGCTGTGAAATAACAAATGAGTTCAGTTACAATGATAAAATCTGGATACAAGCAAATAGGTTAAATTCTCCCAATATTCCCGATGACCTTCTAAATCAACTTAGTGTCCCAGTATGTCTCTGTGTAAAGTCAGTTTTCAAACTGACTTACTATAATGTTTAGATTTAGCGCCACAATTTAAAATTCAGTATAGATTTGACATATTGAGGTTTACTAAAAAATTGTTTGTTATGACTTATTTCATAAATGACTTTGAAGCAAACTTAAATATATTGCTATATCAATAAAGTAATTCCGAATTGCCATTGTGAATGTTAACCATTGTGATATTTCATGTAAGACACTTATAAACCACGTAGTTATGCCAGCAGGTTTTTCACTTACAACCTAAGTGACTCAAGTGGAGTAATTGTAATTTTAATTGAAGTGGCTAAGAAATAAATGGCCTGTGTTTCTCCTACGTGTATTTGAAGAATAAAGAAAGATAAGGCAGGTACCTTGAGGAATTCCAACTACTTTTAGAATTAGATAGAATTCTGAAAAAAAAAATTCACCTGATTTGTTATAAGGAGTAAGACATTACATATAAGAGTATTTAATGTTGTATAGGGATATATAACTTTCTCATGGAACCAAAATACAAATATCAATTAGGTTAAAATTATTGATGAGACTCATCCTTCTAAATGAGTATACACATACACATGCACAATTTGAATAATATGATTTATGGAGTTCAGAGCTTGCACTTCCTGCACTTTTAGTATTACTAGTGATGTTAAAGATAATTGTTCATAGCTGTGCTAATATTGTAAAAGTTTTATGAGTATATCTTCTAGAAAATTCAACTTCTGGCCTAACACTGTTAAAGTAAACTTGAATCCTATTTTTGCTGACATAGTGATATAAGACCTATGTTCTCTCAGGGCATTCTGCAGTGTCATTTATATATGAGCATATTGGCTTTCTTGGAAGATAAGTATATGATTTATTTAATTTGGGTGATGTCTACTTTTCATGAACACATTTTATGAAAAATAAACAGGAGTTGGTGCTTAATTTATTAAATAGAACACAATGGGCTACAAATATGCCACCTATATTATATAATCTTAATGCATTGGATGTACATGTTATTTTGAAACATTTAATGCTTTATGATGTAAGTAACTTATTCAAATTTAAACCCAATTAATCTTTATAGATAAAATAAAACATATGAAATATTTATAAGCAGACACTTGTATATAGATACAGGATCTGTGACAAGTATAAGATGAAATTTGATTTTTTAATTGTCCCAAACAATCTGAAGTTCTAGTTGATGTTATTTCAACCACATACATTGATTTCTATATCCTATTATATGCTTTTAACTATTAGGCTTTTTTAAAATATCATCATCATACTTTAAAAAAAAACGGTTATTCCTATCAAATATCTAATAGGTATTCAGTTGTCTACTAATCTTAAACATCATAACCTTTTCCCCTTCTATTTATGTGTAAAATAAGGATCTCTTTTTCTTTAACTTGAAGTATAGTTGCCTTACAATGTTGTGATAATTTCTGTACAGCAAAGTGACTCAATTCTATACATTTTTATATTCTTTTCCATTACGGTTTATTGCAGGGGATTGGATATAGTTCCCTGTGCTATACAGTAGGACTTTGTTGCTTATCCATTCTAAATATAATAGTTTGCATCTCCTAATGCAAACTCCTCAAACTCCCAGTCCAGCCCTCTCCCTAACCCCCTCCCACTTGGCAACCACGAGTCCATTTTCTGTGAGTCTGTTTCTGCTTTGTAAATACATTCGTTTGCACAATATTTTAGATTCCACATATAAGTGATGTCACATGGTACTTACCTTTCTGTGTCTCACTAATTTCGCTTAGTATGATAATCTCTAGTTGCATCCATGTTGCTGCAAATGGCATTATTTCATTCTTTTTTATGGCTGAGTAGTATTCCGTTGTATATATGTACCACATCGTCTTTATCGATCCATCTGTTGATGGACATTTAGGTTGCTTCCATGTCTTGGCTATTGTGAATAGTGTTGCTATGAACATAGGGGTGCATGTATCTTTTTGAATTATAGTTTTGTCTGGGTATATTCCCAGGAGTGGGATTGCTGGATCATATGGTAGTTCTATTTTTAGTTTTCTGACGAACCTCCATACTATTTTCCATAGTGGCTGCACCAACTTACATTCCCACCAACAGTGTAGGAGGGTTCCCTTTTCTCCACACTCTTTTCAGCATTGATTTGTAGACTTTTTCATGATAGCCATTCTGACCAGTGTGAGGTGGTACCTCATGGTAGTTTTGATTTGCATTTCTCTGATAATTAGTGATGTTGAGCATCTTTTCACTTGCCTACTGGTCATCTGTATGTCTTCCTTGGAGAAATGTCTGTTTGGGTCTTCTGCCCATTTTTGGATTGGGTTGTTTGTTTTGACATTGTTTAGAATTGTCAACAAATGCTGTTAGTAAAAAGCCAGAACACCCTTAAGGATTTTAACATTGGTTCTAGATTTTAAAATTTTAGATAACACAACCCTTATAATCTGTACTCTGAGCAAACAATTTCAATCTTATCAACCTTGATATCCCCCACTCCCTGACCACACTTTATCCATTACTAGGAACTTTAATGTTTCTAGTAAATTCTTATTCAACAGCACTAATTTATTAGCTAATCAGTTAATATGAATCCTTTGAGAGAACTGATTTTTATATTTAGTTTTAATTATAAGGCAAATCTAGTAAAATAAAACCAAATGTAAAATACATATTCCATTTAAAGAATAGTAAGAATATAGTATTGTTTTGCAATTAATTTTAAGGTTGACATTAGTTGAGGATTTCTATGCATCAGAATTTTACATAAGGGATTCTTCAAGTCAATGAAAGAAGAAAACTTTTAAAATTTAAAAAAGCATAATAATTCAAATGGAAAGATATCCCATGTCTTGGCTTGGAAGCATTAATACTGTTAAAATGGCAATACTACACAAAGCAATCTACAGATTTAATGTGATCCCTATCAAATTACCCATGACATTTTTGTATGAAACCATAAAAGACCCAGAACTGTCAAAGCAATCCTGAGGAAAAAAAACAAAGGAGGAGGCTTAATTCTCCCATACTTCAGACAATACTAGAAAGCTACAGTAATCAAAACAGTGTGGTATTGGTACAAAAACAGACATACAGATCAATGGAACAGAATAGAGAGCGCAGAAATAAATCCACACACCTATGGTTAATTAATCTTTGACAAAGGAGGCAAGAATATAAAATGGGAAAGACAGTCTTCAGCAAGTGGTGCTGGGAAAGTTGGACAGCTGCAAATAACTCAATGAAGTTAGAACACAAAATGGCTGAAAGACAAACACAGGACATGACACCATAAAACACAGAAGAGAACATAGGCAAAACATTCTCTGACATAAATCTACCAATATTTTCTTAGGTCTGTCTCCTGAGGCAACAGAAATAAAAACAAAAATAAACAAATGGGACCTAATCAAACTGAAAAGCTTTTGCACAGCAAAGGAAACCATAAAAAAAAAAAAAAGATAAGACAACCTATGGAATGGGAGAAAGTATTTGCAAATGATATGACAGACAAGGGATTAATCACCAAAATATACAAACAGCCCATACAACTCAACAGCAAAAAAACAACCCGATTGAAAAATGAGCAGAAGATCTAAATAGACATTTATCCAAAGAAGACAAACATTTCACCTCACACTGGTCAAAATGGCCATATCAAAAAATCTACAAACAATAAATGCTGGAGAGGGTATGGAAAAAAGGGAACCCTCCTGCACTACTGGTGGGAATGTCAATTGATACAGCCACTATGGAGAACGGTATGGAGGTTCCTTAAAAAACTAAAAATAGGGCTTCCCTGGTGGTACAGTGGTTGAGAGTCCACCTGCCGATGCAGGGGACATGGGTTCGTGTCCCGGTCCGGGAAGATCCCACATGCTGCGGGGCGGCTGGGTCTGTGAGCCGTGGCCGCTGAGCCTGCACGTCCGGAGCCTGTGCTCCGCAGTGGGGGTGGGGGGCCACAGCAGTGAAAGGCCCATGTACAGCAAGAGGAAAAAGGGAAAAAACTAAAAACTAAAAATAGAACTACCATATGACCCAGCAATCCCACTACTGGGCATATACCCTGAGAAAACCATAATTGAAAGAGTCATGTACCCCAATGTTCATTGCAACACTATTTACAATAGCCAGGGTATGGAAGCAACCTAAATGTCCATCAACAGATGAATGGATAAAGAAGATGTGGCACATATATACAATGGAATATTACTCAGCCATAAAAAGAAACGAAATTGAGTTATTTGTAGTGATGTGGATGGACCTAGAGTCTGTCATACACAGTGAAGTAAGTCAGAAAGAGAAAAACAAATACTGTATGTTAACACATATATATGGAATATAGAAAAATGGTACTGATGAACCTAGTGGCAGGGTAGGAATAGAGACACAGATGTAGAGAATAGACTTGTGGAAACAGGGTGGACGAATTGAGAGTAGCATTGACGTATATACACTACCATGTGTGAAATAGCTAGCTACTGGGAAGCTGCTGTATACCACAGGGAGATCAGCTCAGTGCTTCGTGACCACCTAGAGGGGTGGAACGGGGAGGGTGGCTCAAGAGGGAGGGTATATAGGTTTACATATAGCTGACTCATTTGTTGTATAGCAGAAACTAACACGACATTGTAAAGCAATTATCCAATAAAGATGTAAAAATAAATAAAAATAAAATACTTGAAAAAATACTGTGGTTCTAGGTTCTAAATAATTGTGGCAGTTACCTGTGGACTTTAATTGTATATATTAAATACACTTCTGAATATACATATATATTCACACTAGAACATATTTTAAATTTATCCTTTAATAAATATTGTATTCTCCAAAGAATTTAATTCAGAAAACACCCATTATATAATACACCTCTTATATATGGACGTATGGTTACCTTGAATCTTGGTTTGTAATAGCTCAGAACCACTAAAATTTACTTTGGAAAAAATTTGTGTCCCCAACCCTGTGTTACTAGATAGGTGTTCCTGACTACAAAAAGCAGATTGAAAGTAAGTGATGAGACTTTATTTATTATATAGACGAGAGCAAGATTTGTTTCAATTCTGTCATTTCTTGGAATGCCAGGAGAAACGAGCCCAGTTTAGCAAAGTTGCATGACACAAAGCAATAAACAAAGCTCATTTCATTTCTTGTTACAACTGAATTGAGTAACTGCATATGGCAATTAAAATGTTTTCAATAATATCAAAGAATGAAATAATTTTAGAAAAATTGAAATACGTCCCAGGTTTATATGCCGAAAGTTACAACTTCGATGAAAGAGACTAAAAACTAAATAGAGAATGACACTTTATTCACAAATTGAACCGTTTAATACTGTTAGGAGGTCAATTCTCCCAAAATTCATTTAAAAATTCATTATAATCCTAATAAAACTCCAGCAGGACTTTCATAGATTTTGTAACTAATTTAAAATGTACACAGAAGAGCAAAGGACCAAAGTTTTGATGAAAAATTACTGCAAGGTTCACAGTAATGAGTTGAAATTTACTCTTCACGTATGAGAATCAGTAGAGTGTGATGTTATAATAAACATATGGTAAGTTACAGAGAAATAGGTACTACAGATACGTGATACATTTTTGACAAAGATGTCAAAGTTACTCAATGGCAAAGGGTAGTATTTTCAGCAAATTGTACTGGAAGAAAACCCACAGGTACCATATAGAAAACCACTGAAAAGGGAATAACAGGCCTAAATTTGAAGCCAAATGTGTATACATTTTGAAAGGAAACATTGGAAAAATGTAACATGTGGTAGGGAAATAATTCTTAGGCCACAAAACAGATAAAACCCAAGATATTAAAAAATGGGATATTGCACTTTAAATGAAAAATATTTGGCTCTTCAGTAAGGTCATTATTGAAATAACACACTATCTTCAAAACAAATCTGATATGGGAGCATATTGATATATACATGGGATATATATTTGCAAATGCGTATCTATAAAGGACTTATATTGAGAGTTCATGAAGTACTCTTACGCTCAACAGTCAGAATAAAATAGCCAACTAAAAAATTGGAAAAGATTTCAACAAATGCTTCACTAAGGATGAGATAAAAATGGAAAATAAACGCATGAAGGATATTGATTAGCATTATTCATTAGAAGAATGTAGATTAAAAATAGAGATACCACTACACATTTGCTAGGATGGCTAAAGACAAAAAAAAAAATCCAAAACGAAATTGGAAGTGTTTGGAAGGATGAAGGATGAGCATTTGACACTCATGTATTTCTGATTAGAACACAGAATAATACAGAGACTTTGGAAAATCTTTGGTAATTTCTTAAAAAGCTAAACATACACTTGCCATACAACCCACCATTCTCATTCCTAGGTAGTTCCCAAAGGTAGAAGAATGCATGTGGTCACTTAGAGACCGATACACGTATGTTCTTAGCAGCCTTCTTTATAATTATGTAAAACTGGAATCACCTGAAAACATGTCACATGGTAAAATGGATAAACAAATTAGTTTATTCATAAGGTATCACTATCATCATGAAAAGAATTAGAAGGATGAATCCAAAAGCGTAAAGCTAAATAAAATAAGCCAGATATAAAAGGCTGCATGTTTTATAATTAGTTATATTTTATAAAAATATATATTTACAGAGAAACAGATTGTTGCCAGGTACTGGAAGCACAGAGAAAGGAATATCTAAAGGGAACTGAGGGAAATTTTTTTACAGTAATAGAAACATTGCCTATTTCAGTTACGGTGAAGTTTCCATGGCTCTACTTCTCAAAATAATTGAATTGTACACCTAAGCAGGGTTAATTTTACTACAAGTAAATTATATTCAGTAAACCTGAAGTTGAAAAATACATAAAAATTGTTAGGTTTCAAAGAGGTTTTAACAGCTTGGAGAACATTGTCCTAGAAGAGAGGATTTTCAAATATACTTTGATAATCAAATATTTGTATTATCATCTCATGTAGGACTAGGAAAGGATAGTATTTTTTTTAATGTATAACCAAAGGAAAAATAGGATAATAAAAAGATAAAACTGATAGAACAAATAGAAAGCAAAGCATAAGATCTTAGATTAAAGCTAAGGTATGTCAGAATCTGCATTTAAAAGGACAGAGAAATTACTCCAACCAGAGAAAGCAAAATGTCTTTCAGAGTAATTTTTAAACTTTAGTATTTTTACACACAAGAGCTCTAAAGCATAAAGTATTTTAAAGTTAAAAGTTACAAGAAGAAGGAACGGAAGGAGAAGAAACTGGAGAGGAAGATGGTTTCCAGTTCAGCTTGTAAGAAGCTTGGAAGTCACCACTTTGTCCTCACAGAAAAAAGCTGAACAGACTGAAAAATCAATGACTCTTCTCGGATTCCTAATAAAGAAGAGGACACAGGGTCAACCACTGTCCCCAACTGGGGAGACAGAAGGGGGGATACGGCAGTCATGGCTTACAGAAGCAGAGACTCCAAAGTGTAAACTACTGAGTGAACCGGCTCTAGGAAGGAACCCTGAAACGTGATGCCTGAATTGCTGGAGCTCAGTCTGGACGACCCAGAGTTACAAGCTCCAGGGAGACCCAGTCGTCGGGGGGCCGGTGGTGGGGGGAGGTCTCCACAGTTTTGTGAGATTGAGTTCCAGGAGCTCGACCGAGTTCTCACAATAAATATGGGAGAAAATTCCTCTGTGACGCAGCAGAAGGAGGGGAGAACGATTTAATTTTTTAATTGAATTTAGTTGATTTACAACGTTGTTAGTTTCGAGTGTACCACACAGGGATTCAGTTACATATGTGTATAAATATATTTTTTTCCAGAATCTTTACCCTTATAGGTTATTACAAAATATTGAGTGGAGTTCCCTGTGCTATACAGTAGGTCCTTGTTGATTATTTTATACATAGTAGTATGTATATGTTAATCCCAAACTTCTACTTTATCTTGCCCCCTTCCCCTTTGGTAGCAGTAAGTGTGTTTTCTGTGTCTGTGGGTCTATTTCTGTTTTGTATGTAAGGTTATTTGTATCATTTTTTTTTTAGATTCACACACATGTAAGCAATATATGATATTTGTTTTTCTCTGGCTTACTTCATTTAGTATGATCATCTCTAGGTCCCTCCATGTTGCTGCAAATGACATCATTTAATTCTTCTTTATGGCTGAGTAATATTCCTTTGTATATATACAGCACATCTTCATTACCTGTCGCTGGTCATTTGGCTTAGAACACGTTTTGAAATAAGCTAGTACTCTCCATGATTCTCACAAGGCCTGCACTCAAGAGAAACTAGTTGACCAGAACCTAGCTGGCTAGGGTACTATCAGAACCTAAATGACCTGGAAGAAGAGAAATACCTAATCCCAGCTCCCCCTAGACGTCCACTTGGGAAAAGAGAAATACCCAACCACAGCCTACTAGAGCCATCCTGTCCCATGTAAGGGGGCGGAGAACACAACTGAGAAACATTTGTGAAAGTCACAGTCGGGTGGCATAGGCTCCCTAGGAGCCTGGACTTAATCGTGCACTACAGCACAGTTGCCCTCCCCCCTCACCTCACGACCACATTACTGTCTACGACAGCAGTTCCTTTTACTCAGTATATCATGTCTGGTCATCGAGAGAACAAGGCATAGGAAGAGGCAAAGACCTCCACAGCTAGAAGAAAGAGAGCAAGCATCAGAATAAGACGTGGCGTGGAGTATTACTCAGTTATATATTTTGAAAAAAATGAAATAATGCCATTTGCAGCAACATGGATGGACCCAGAGATGATCATACTAAGTGAAGTGAGCCACACAAAGACGATACATGGTATTGCTTATCGCGGAATCTAAACAAATAAGGTACAAATGAACTTCTTTACAAAACAGAAATAGACTCACGTCATAGAAAACAAACTTATGGCTACCAAAGGGAAGGGGCGAGGAGAGGGATAAATTAGGAGTTTGGGATTAACATGTACACGCTACTATATATAAAATAGATAG